>NC_089649.1:72037320-72384820 GCF_037042795.1 Molothrus aeneus
CCTTGAGTGGTGTGGTCAGGACAGGGGAATCACCATGGGGACACCACTGGGGGTTCAGAGTGACCCCAAGGGGCATGGTCAGGACAGGGGGGTCACCAGGGGACACCAATGAGGGCTTGGAGTGACATCAAGGGGCGGGGTCAGGACAGGGGGGTCACCAATGGGGGCCTCAGAGGCATCTGGGATGGGAAAGGATCTGGGAGCATCCCATGGGACAAAGAAAGGACCTGGGAATATCCTGTGGGATGGGAAAAGGGACCTGGGAGCATCCCAGAGGACAGGGGAAGGAGCTGGGAACACCCCAAGGGACAGTGGGGACACTGGGGACAGTGCAGCCCCATCCCAAATTCCCAAATGGCCTCACCAGCACGGAGCAGGAGGTGTTGTCCAGCAGGAAGAGCTCCTGTCCCATGGCCAGCAGCACCATGGTCACCCTGTCCTGGGCCAGCACGGTCCAGCACGGCGGGGCCTTCTGCAGCCCTGCGGGGACAGTGACACCCCTGGGACACCGGGACACGGGGACAGGGAGGGACAGGGAGGGGCAGGGAGGGACAGAGGGGACTGGGGACAGAGGGCACTGAGGGATGGTGGGACAAGGAGGGGACACAAAAGTGGGGACAGGGGTAGACAGAGAAGGACAAAGGGGGACAGTGGGGACAGAACAGAGGGACAGGGAAGGATAAGGGGAAGGGGGGACTGAGAAACAGAAGGGGAACAGGGAGTACAGAGGAGACAGAGAAGGACAGAAGAGGACAGGAGGGACAGTAGGGACAGAACAGAGGGGCAAGTGAGACAGGAGGGACAGTAGGGACAGAACAGGGGCATGTGGGACAAGGGGACAGTGGGAATTGGGGACAGAGGGACAGAGAAACAAGGATAAGGGGACGGGGGGACAGAGGGACAAAGAAACAGAAGGGGAACAGGGAAGACAGACGGGACAGAGAAGGACAGATGGGTCAGAAGTGGGACAGGGGAACAAGGGGACAGGAAGGACAGAAGGGACAGAGAGACAGAGGGGACTGGGGACAGAGGGCACTGAGGGACGGTGGGACAAGGAGGGGACACATGGAACAAAGTGGGGACAGGGGTAGACAGAGAAGGACAAAGGGGGACAGGAGGGACAGTGGGGACAGAACAGAGGGACAGGGAGACAACAAGGACTGGGGACAGAGGGACAGAGAAACAGAAGGGGAACAGGGAGGACAGAGGGGGACAGAGGGGGACATGGGGACACGCACCGGGGACCTCGGGCAGGCGGCGCAGCTTGAGGTCGTCGATGTTGGTGGCGAGGGAGAAGCGCAGCGCCCCCGTCAGGATGGCCACGCCCGTCCCGAACTCCGTGTGGAAAACCTGCGCCTCCAGCACGTGGTTCTGCAGCACCTCCTGCAGGGCACGGCGCGACGGGACACTGGCGACACCGGGGACACCGGGGACACCGGGGACACCGGGGACACCGGGGCTTGGCGGAGGCGGGCAGTGAATGTTCTGCTCTCCGGGATGGGTCCCAGCTCCTCCCCGAGGGATGGGACAGCCCCTGGCTCCCCGAGGTGCCCCAAGGAGCCCGTTCTGCATCCCCTGAACCCCACCCAGGGCATCTCACAAGGGGCAGAAGGAGGGGGAAATGGAGAAGATGAGACTGGGGTGGGATCTTGGCAAGGAATTCCTGGCTTGAGGGTGAGGAGGGGCTGGGATGGAATTCCCAGAGCAGCTGTGGCTGCTCCTGAATCCCTGGGAGTGTCCAAGGCCAGGCTGGACAGGTTTGGAGCAACCTGGGATGGTGGAAGTTGTCCCTGCCCAGGGCAGGGGTGGAATGGGACGGGCTGTGAGGTCCCTTCCCACCTGCCCCATTCCAAACCCCATCCCAAACCCCATCCCAAACCCCCTTCCCTCACGTTTCCCATGCTGAAGTGCCGTTTGAACTCGCAGAACAGGTTGTAGACCAGGACGGTCCCATCCTCCTGGATGCACAGCAGGTCCTCCCCCGCCGTCCAGCCCAGGTGCACCAGGTGGCCGCTCTTCCACTGGGAATGGCACGGGAAGGGTCAGCCCCGAGCCAGGGACGGCCCTCCAGGGACACACCTGGGGTGCCTGAGGTCTGACAGCTTGGGCACAGCTTGGACACCTCACCCTGAGGTCCAGCACCTCACCCAGAGGTCCAACCCCTCATCCAGAGAACTGACACCTCACCCTGAGGTCCAGCACCTCACCCAGAGGTCCAACACCTCATCCAGAGGTCCAACCCCTCATCCAGAGAACTGACACCTCATCCAGAGGTCCAACACCCTACCTGGAGGTCCAACCCTCATTCAGAGATCCAACACCTCATCCAGAAGCCCAACATCTCACCTGGAGGTCCAACACCTCATCCAGAAGCCCAACACCTCATCCCGAGGTCCAGCACCTCATCCAGAGGTCCAACACCCCACCTGGAGGTCCAACATCTCATCCAGAGGTCCAGCACCTCAGCCAGACATCCAACACCCCACGTGTCCTGGCTCTGCAGGTCCCTGAGGTCCTGGCACTGTCCCTCCACTGCCCCATGTCCCCCTCAGCAGCAGGCAGGGGGGAAGGAGGATGTTCCTGTGGCTCCAGTCCTCGTCCCACCCTCCTGTCCCATCCCTGGGCAGCAGGGAAAGGATTCTCCTGCTCCAAACCTCATTCCACCTTCTTCTCCCATCCCTCATCAACAGGGAGACGATTCTCCTGCTCCAAACCCCATCCCATCCTCTTCTCCCAGGCCCAGACAGGATGAAGGGAGAATTCTCCTCCTGCCCAATCCTGCTGCTCCAAACTCCATCCCATCCTCCTGTCCCATCCCTGGGCAGCAGGGAAAGGACTCTCCTGCTCCAAACCCATCCCATCCTGTCCCATCCTTCATCAGCAGAGAAAGAATTCTCCTGCTCCAAACTCCAAAGAATTCTCTCTTCTTCCATCCCTGGGCAGCAGGGAGAGGATTCTCCTGCTCCAAATCCATCCCAACCTCCTGTCCCATTCCTGAGGAGCAGAGAAAGGATTCTCCTGCTCCAAACCCATCCCATCCTCTTCTTCCATCCCTGGGCAGCAAGGAAAGGATTCTCCTGCTCCAAACCCCATTCCACCTTCTTCTCCCATCCCTCATCAGCAGGGAAAGGATTCTCCTGCTCCAAACCCCATTCCACCTTCTTCTCTCATCCCTCATCAGCAGGGAGAGGATCCTCCTGCCCCAAACTCCATCCCATTCTCCTGTCCCATCCCTCATCAGCAGGGAAAGGATTCTCCTGCTCCAAACTCCATCCCATCTTCCTGTCCCATCTCTGGGGAGCAGGGAGAGGATTCTCTTGCTCCAAACCCATCCCATCCTCTCCCATGCCAGGGCAGCTCCCATCCCTCTCCCCTTGCTCCCACAGCCCTGTCCCCAAGCCCAGGCTGTCCATCCCCCCACTCACCGGGACACTGGCCAGGAGCAGCCCCGAGGCCGAGTAGATCTCCAGGAGCGGGCGGGCACTGGGGGTCTTGTCCCGCCGGGAATTCCTCAGCAGAGCTGGGACAAGGACAAGGACAAGGAGGGGACAGTCCCTGAGCCAAGGGTGGCACAGCCCCGGCTAGGGGAGGGGGGCTCGGGGGGCTGCACCCACCTATGGGACCCCCATATGGGGCAGCTGCCACCACACAGTCACGGAGATCCTCCCGCAGCCCCCATTCCATGGAGTAGAGCTCCAGCTTCCTGATGGGATATGGAGGGATGGATGGATGGATGGATGGATGGATGGATGGATGGATGGATGGATGGATGGATGATGGATGGATGGATGGATGATGGATGGATGGATGGATGGATGGATGGATGGATGGATGGATGGATGATGGATGGATGGATGGATGATGGATGGATGGATGGATGGATGGATGGATGGATGGATGGATGGATGGATGGATGATGGATGGATGGATGGATGGATGATGGATGGATGGATGATGGATGGATGGATGGATGGATGATGGATGGATGGATGATGGATGGATGGATGGATGGATGGATGGATGGATGGATGATGGATGGATGATGGATGGATGGATGGATGGATGGATGATGGATGGATGGATGGATGGATGGATGGATGATGGATGGATGGATGGATGGATGATGGATGGATGGATGGACATGCAAGAGGCGCAGGGATGGGAGAGCCACGGATTGTCCCCACCCCTAAACCAGCCCTGAGACCCCCAACAGGCCTCAGGAGCCCCAAGACCCACAGACACCCCGGGAACACCCAGAGACCCCCAGGGATCCCCCAGACCAGCCCGAGGAGCCAGGGCAACCTCGGGATTCCCCCAGCAACCCACAGGACTGCTCAACAACCCGTGGGACACCTCAACCATCCCGGGACCCCTCAACCATCCCGGGACCCCTTTCCCAGCCCGCCCCAAGATCCACGGGCACCACGAGACCCCTCCAAGACACCTCAAACCCCCATAGACACCCCCGGAACCCCCATCTTCAGCCAGCCCCAAGACTCGTGTCCACCCAGGGACCCCCTCAACCCCCCGGGAACCCCGTCCCCGCCAGCCCCGTGGCTACCCCGGAACCCCCGAAGTAGCCCCAGAACCTCACCCCAGCCATCTCCGGGACCCCCACTCCAGCCCTGGCATCGCCCCGACCCCCCCGAGCAGCCCCGGGACCCCCGAGCACCCTCAGGCCGGTGTCGCCCCCGCCACCCCTCACCGATAGAAGGTCTCCTCGCCCAGCGGGTTCCAGTTGGCCGTGTAACAATCCATGGTACGGCCGGGACGGGGGAACCGGGATGGGCCGAGGGAAACCGAGACCGGGACCGGGACCGGGATCGGGACCCGGCGGTCCCGGCGCTTCCCTCAGCGCGCCACGCCCCGCACGTCGCGCCGTGACGCCGGGCTGGGCGCCGCCATCTTAGGTGAGGGCACGGGCAGGTGAATGGGGAACCGCCGCCATGTTGAGTGAGGGCAACGGAAAAGGGGAACCGCCGCCATCTTGGGTGAGGGCTGTGGGAAAGGAGAACCGCCGCCATCTTGGGTGAGGGCAGCGAGAAAGGGGAACCGCCGCCATGTTGGGTGAGGGCTGTGGGAAAGGGGAACCGCCGCCATCTTGGGTGAGGGCAGAGAGAAAGGGGAACTGCCGCCATGTTGGGTGAGGGCACAGACCTTGTCCCCCCAAGTGTTCGCCTGTCGCCAAAGATTTCCCCTCTCCCCCAAAATCTCCGTTGTCCCCCAGTGTGTCCCCAGTTCCCCAAGAGGCCTCTTATCCTCAAAGGTGTCGCCCAAGATGTCTCCTTTTCCACCCAGGTGTCCCTCAAGGGATCCCTCCTCCCTCAGAGAGTTCGCTGTCCCACAGGCTGTCCCTTACCCCCAGGGGATGTTCCCCGTGCCCCAAGATGTCCCTTGTCACACACACTGTTCCCACAGGTCTCTCTTTATTTCCTGCTGCTGGAAACCCAGGAAGGGCCGCAGAGGTGCCCCCTGTGCCAAGGGCGGGGATCAGGGGTGCCATGGCGGTGCTTGACGTGCCAGGGGTGGAGTGCTGTGGTGGAGTCCTGGAGCTGGGGTGCCAGGGCAGTGCCACACGTCCCGGTGTCATGGTGCCAGGGCAGTGCCAGCCTGGGGTGCCGTGGTGGTGCACTGTCTCCCGTGCCAGTGCTGCTGTGCCAGGATTGGGGTCAGAGTGCTGGGGTGGTGTCTCAGGGCCGGGTTTGGGGTGCCAGAGCGGTGCCAGGGTTCACGGGCAGCGGCGGTGCCAGGGTTCGGGTGCCACGGCAGCGTCACGCGTGCCACGGCAACACCTCATGTCCCGGGCTCATGGTGCCGTGCCAGGGCTGGAGCTGGGGCGCCATGGCAGTGCCAGGTTTGGAGTGCCATGCCACCGGGGCCGCGCCACCCGGGCCCTACTTATTTCCATCGCCCAGCTCACAGCGGTAGTGAAAGATCTGGAAGTTCAGCAAGGTGCCCAGCAGCGAGGGGTACGAGGTGCCCACCCTGCGGAAGCCCTGCCCCTCGTAGAGCCGCTGTGCCGCCACCTGCACCATGGAGGTGCTGAGCACCACGGCGCTGTACCCGCGGGCGCGGGCGAACGCCAGCACCTCCCGGCACAGCGCCCGCGCCAGCCCGCGGCCCCGGTGCTCCCGGCTCACCGACATCCTCTTGAGCTCCAGCTCGCCGCGGCCCGCGGGCACCGCCGCCACCATGCCCGCCACGGCTCCGGCCTCCTCAACCACCCAGAAGCGGCAGTCGGGCGGGCGCTGGTACACGCCGGGCACGTCGCACAGGTCGGTGCCCAGCGCCTCGCGCACGTACTCGGCGCTGAGCGAGCGCACCAGCACCCAGAGCAGCACCAGCGCCAGCGCCACCGCGCCCAGCCCCAGCACCCAGGAGCCCGCGGCCGCCCGCGCCGCCACGAAGACAGCCAGGAGTGCCAGGCGCACCCGCGCCGCCCGCAGAACGTGCCGGAAGCCGGCCGGGGCGTGCTCCAGGATGCCGCGGGCGAACAGGGCCCGCACAGCCTCGTAGTCCTGCTCCTGGTACTGCCGGATGCGGAACGACGCCATGGGGGCACCTGCGGGGGCACGGAGAGGGGTTGGGGGGTGCTGTAGGGGGAGGTGGATCTTGGGGGAGTATGGGGGGTCAGGGACAGACAGAGTGACCTGAGACTCGTCCCTGGGGTGGCACAAGGGGTCAGGGCAGTGCCCACCCTCATAGGGACAGCCAGAGTGTCCTGAGACCCATCCCTGTGGTGGCACAAAGGGTCAAGGCACTTCCCAGCCTCACAGGGACCCCCAGGGTGCCCCCAGACCCATCTCTGGCTATGGCACAAAGGGTCAGGGCAGTGCCATGGATGGAGACCCCCCAGGATACCCCCAGATCCCGTTTTTGGGATGGCACACAGGGGGCAGGGCAGTGCCCACCTTCACAGGGACCCCCAGGATATCCCCAAACACATCCCTGGGGTGGCACAAGGGCAGTGCCCACCTTCACAGGGACCCCCGGGGTGCTCTCAGACCCATCCCTGGGGTGGCATAAGGGGTCAGGACAGTGCCATGGATGGGGGACCCCCAGACCCACCCCTGGGATGGCACAAAGAATCAGGGCAGTGCCAACCTTCACAGGGACCCCCAGGATATCCCCAAAGACATCCTTGGGGTGGCACAAGGGGTCAGGGCACTGCCCACCCTCACAGGGACCCCCAGGATACCCCCAAACACATTTGTGGGATGGCACAGGGGGGTCGGGGCAGTGCCCACCCTCACAGGGACCCTCGGTGTGCCCCCAGACCCATCCCTGGCATGGCACAGGGGGGTCAGGGCAGTGCCAGTGCTGCTCCCACCCGGGGGTGCCCCAAAAACAAGGGGAAAAGTGTGGGTTCCCTTCCCCGCCGCCCTTGCTGGGCTCTCAGGTGTTCATCCCTCACCCCAGCTGGGCAGGGGCTTTACCTGGCACACCCGGGGCACTGGGGATGGGGATACAGGGGAAGAGCTGGGGGATCTGGGGGTGCTGCCCCCTCCCCGGGACCCCAGCACTCACCGGGAGATGCGGCACGACCCGCCCCGGGCAAAGGTGGGCAGAGCGTGGGCACCGAGCTGTGCCCGTGACAGAGCGGGGCAAAGGGGCAAAGGGCCCGGGGGGGCACGGGGACAGCAGGGACAGGAGGGGACAGGAGGAGAGAGCAGGGACAGGAGGGGGCACGGGGACAGGAGGGGACAGGAGGGGACAGCAGGGACAGGAGGGACAGGAAGGGACAGGAGGAGAGAGCAGGGACAGGAGGGGGCACGGGGACAGGAGGGGACAGGAGGGACAGCAGGGGACACGGGGACGGGAGGGGACACGGGCACAGCCCCCCCGCGGGTTTAGGGCACAGCAAGGGGGCCCCCAAAGTGCCCCAAACCCTTCGCTCTGGGGGTGCCCGGCCCCAAACCCCCCCCAAAATCCCTCCCGGCCGCCCTCCCCCCCCCACCTGCTGCTCCCGGCGCTGTCGCTCCTCAAACCGGGACCGGCGGCTCCTCGGGGACAACCGGGGGGTCCCTCACGGCCCGAGGGGGGCTCGGTGACCCCCTGAGCACCCCCAGGGGCTTTTTTTGGGTGGGGGGGATCTTTGTTTGCCGCACCCCCAGCCCGGCCTGTGCCTGCAAGATGCCGGATGCGTTCAGCCCATCGTTCTGCGGCGCTCAGGGTGGGGGGTCCGGCAGGTTTTGGGGGGCTCCGGGGGCAGCACGATGGGGAGGGGAGGGGGGACACCCCCGGTTTGGGCCGTGCCGAGGCCGGCGGAGGCTCCGGTGGCGCGGCGAGCGCAGGCGCCGAGCGGGAAGCGCTGCCCCTGCCGATGATGCCATAAAGAGATCCCGGAAGGTTATGGGGTCACGGGGGGGGATTTGGGGGAGCGCAGGGAACGGGGGGCCCCGGGAGTGGCGGGGGGACACTACACGGGACCCCTGTCACCCCCAAATCCCGGCGATGGGGCAGCAATGGACGGCTACGGGGGAGTGCGCTGGGGGGGCAGAGGGAGTGTCCCCACTGTGGGGACCCCCCAGCCCTGCCCAGGGTCACCCCAGGGTCACCCCAGCGGGTCTGGGGGATCCTCATGGTGATGCTCGCCCCCCCAGCCCCGTGCTGGAGCCTCCCCGGGGGTGTCATGGGGACCCCCAGGAGCGGCTCAGCCCAGCCCCTCATTTGGAGATGGGGACATGGTGGCATCAGAGCCCAGCAGGGCACAGCCCCCCACCCTGCAGGACCACAAGGGGGTTCAGGGGGGGTCACCCCAACCCCTTTTTTGTACCCTACAAGCCCCCAGTGCCCCCCCGGTTTCCCGTGGGACTCGGGGTACCTATGCCGCTGCCCCCCATCTCCTGGGGCTCAGGGGGTGCTGGCTCTGATGGTGCTGCCCGATCCCCCCGCCATGACCCCATGGCCCCCCCAGACCCTCGCTCGGTGTCCCCAAAGCCCCAACACCCCCCAGTGCCCCCCAGGACCCTCCCAGTGCACCCATGGTCCGGCACTTCCCGGACCCCCCAGCCTGGCCATTGTCCCCAGGGTCCCCAGAACTCCGCAGACCCCCCGGGTCCCTCATGGCCCAGCAGCCCCCAGAGCAGCGCCAGCGCTCTCGGGCCACTCCCGCTGCAGGTCCCCATTGTCGCCGCTGTCCAAGAACCTCCCCGGTGTCCCCCCATTGTCACCGAGCCCCCTCCATGTCCCCTCAGCCCCGCCCCCGCGCCGCCGATGAATCTCGCACCCTATTGGTCCGCGCCGCCACCAGCAGCCAATAGGCGCCCAGAGATGAGGGGAGGGGCGGGACAAGCGTTCACGCGCGCATCGGGGGCGGGGCCAGGCGACCCAATGGGGGAAGGGGGCGGGGCCGTGCAGGAGCACTCGGCAACAGGAAAGGGGCGTGGCCTGGTGGCCGTGGCTTGTGGTTATTTACTACTTATGCCACGGACAGGGGCGTGTCCTAATGGAGGCGCGGCTCGGTGCGGAATTTCTATTGGTCAGCCGCGAACGGGCGGGGCTTTACTGCGGCGGCGCTATTTATGCGCAAGGAATGGGCGTGGCCTGCTTAGGGGCGTGGCCTCGCTGAATTCCCACGGTGGGGTCCGGGGCAGGATCGAGCCCCGGTCCCGTTCCCTTTCCCTTTCCCGGTCCTGATCCCGTTCCCGGTCCCGTTCCCATTCCCGGTCCCGTTCCCATTCCCGGTCCCGTTCCCATTCCCATTTCTGGTCCCGTTCCCGTTCCTGTTCCCGTTCCCGTTCCCATTCCCATTCCCGGTCCTGTTCCCGTTCCCGTTCCCGTTCCCTCCGCCGCTCCAGCCCCGCAGACTCGCAGCCGCAGCGCACCCAAACTTTACTGGATCCGTCCCGCCCGTTCCTCCCGCGCCCCCCGGCCGAGCCCGCGGCCCCGGGGCCGCCCCGGTCACTGCCCGCGGCCGTGGGCGCGCAGGCGGCGGAGGCGCAGCCGCTGCAGCCGCAGCGCCGGGTCCGGGCCCGGCCGGGTCCTCCCGGGCCGGTGGCGGCCCCGCGCCCGCTCCAGGCGGAAGCTGCACGGGGTGGGAACGTTCTCGAAGTAGACCCGGCACGGCTGCGTGGCCGCCTCGTAGCCCTCGGCCCGCGCCGTCACCTCGTACTCGCCCGGGTTCAGCAGCCGCCAGTAATCCCCGTCCGAGGCTGCGGGGGTGGCTGTCACTCTCCTGTCCCCACCCCTGCCCTCATCCCCAGCCCCAGTCCCGTTTTCATCCCATCCCCATCCCTATTCCCATCCCCAATCCCATTCCTGTCCTCGTCCCCAGCCGCAGTCCCGTTCTTGTCCCATCCATATTCCTTCTCCCACCCTCAATCCCATTCCTGTCCCGATCCCATCCCCATTCCCAGCCTAATCCCGCTTCTGTTGCCATCTGCAATCCCCAGTCCCATTCCCTTTCCATCCCTGTCCCCAGCCCCATCCCATTCCTGTCCCCATCCCCTTTCCCAGCCCTATTTCCATCCCCATCTGCAATTCC
Organism: Molothrus aeneus; assembly: GCF_037042795.1. NCBI lineage: Eukaryota > Metazoa > Chordata > Aves > Passeriformes > Icteridae > Molothrus > Molothrus aeneus. Next base: position 72,047,807 of record NC_089649.1, read on the forward strand.
CAATCCCACCCCCAAATCCCATCCCATTCCTTTCCCTGTCCCAGCCCCGTCCCATTCACATCCCCAATGCCATCCATTCCTGTCCCCTCCCTATTCCCAGCCTCACCCCATTACTCTCCCCATCCCAATCCCATTCCTGTCCCCATCCCACCCCCTTTCCCAGTCCCATCCTATTTCCATCCCCATCTGCAATTCCCGATCCCAAATCCCATCTTGTTCCTTTCCCTGTCCCTGTCCCCGTTCCCATCCCGTCACTGTCCCTATCCAGCCTTCATTCCCAGCCTGACCCCGATCCCGTTCCCACCCCAAACCCCGCCCCTCCCCGTCCCGGTGTCCCGGTACCGGTGCGGACGTCGTGGTTGATGCCATCCACGGAGATGATGGCGTTGGGGATGCCCTGCTCGGTGTCACTGTCCCGGACCACGCCCTTGATCCCCCGGTGCACCTGCAGGGCGTGGCACAGGTGTGTCCCCCCTCCCGGTGCCACCTCAGCATTTGGGGACTGCCACGTCCTGCTGCCATCCTGCCGAACCCCCCTGAACCCTGCCGTGCCCATGGCCACCCTGCAATGTCCCCAGCGTGTCCCCTCCATCCCTAAAGCCTTACAGAGGCCCCTGGGGGTTCCCTGGCCCTGCCCTGTCCGTGACACAGGGTCCCCACTGTCCCAGCAATCCCCAGACCCCACCCAGAGCCCCCATTGTCCCAGAAACCCCCAGATCCCACCCAGTGTCCCCAAATCCCACCCAGTGTCCCCATTGTCCCCAAATCCCACCCAGTGTCCCCAGATCCCACCCAGTATCCCCATGATCCCAGAACCAACTGGACCCCCCCCAGTGTCCCCATGCCCCAAAACCCCCCAAAATCCCCCATCCTGGATCCCCCAGTTACCCCCTGGTCCCAGAACCACCTGGATCCCCTCAGTGTCCCCATTGTCCCAAACCCCCAAATCCTCCATCCTAGACCCCACTTCCCCAGTGTCCCCCTGGTCCCAGGACCCCCAGACCCCTCCAGTGTCCCCATGTCCCAAATGCCCCCAAATCCCACATCCTGAACTCCCCTTCCCCAGTGTCCCCATGGTCCCAGGACCCCAGACCCCCCCCAGTGTCCCCATGACCCAAAACCCCCCAAAATCCCCCACCCTGGATCCCCCAGTGTCCCCATGGTCCCAGAACCACCTGGATCCCCTCAGTGTCCCCATGTCCCAATTCCGTTAAATCCCCCACCCCGAACCCCCCTTCCCCAGTGTCCCCATGTCCCAGACCCCCCAAATCCCCCACTCTGGACCCCCCTTCCCCATATCCCCATGATCCCAGAACCACCTGGACCCCCCCCAGTGTCCCCATGTCCCAAATCCCCCACCCCGAACCCCCCCTTCCCCAGTGTCCCCATGTCCCAAATCCCTCAAATCTCCCACCCCGAACCCCCCCTTCCCCAGTGTCCCCCTGGTCCCAGCACCCCCAGACCCCTCCAGTGTCCCCATGTCCCAAATCCCTCAAATCCCCCATCCTGAACTCCCCTTCCCCAGTGTCCCCATGGTCCCAGCACCCCCAGACCCCTCCAGTGTCCCCATGTCCCAAATCCCCCCAAATCCCACATCCCGAACTCCCCTTCCCCAGTGTCCCCATGGTCCCAGCACCCCCAGACCCCTCCAGTGTCCCCATGTCCCAAATCCCCCCAAATCCCACATCCCGAACTCCCCTTCCCCAGTGTCCCCCTGGTCCCAGCACCCCCATTCCCCCCCAGTCCCCCCATTCCCATCCCACCCCATCCCCTCCTCACAGACAGACCCGGGGTGGCTCCTGCCACCCTCGAGCCGTGTCCCCAAGCCCCGGTGCCACCCCCGGTGCCACCCCCGGTGCCACCCCCCGTGCCCCACCTGCTCCATGAAGAGCAGCAGGGACTCGCGGTTGTTCTCCCACTCGGCGGGCAGCTCGGAGGCGTGCGGGAATTTGTCGCAGGAGAGCTCCACGGTGATCTCGAAGCAGTTGGTGTGCAGGTAGCTGAAGTCGTTCATGCCTGCGGGGCACAGCGCAGGTGGCAGCAGGGGACAAAGGGACAGGGAAATCCCGGGAATTCTCTGGATACTGAGAATTTCAGACTTTCTGTGCTGGCAGGCACTGACCCCCAGGAGAACGCTGCATTTAGCCCGGAGAAAGCTTCCAAAATTAAATAATAGGACTAAAATGATGAATGTGCAGTTGGATTAGAAATGTGTAATATCACATGGTGGAAAACTTACAATTTAAGGTTTTAGAATATAATAATTTATAGAAAACAAAATAGAAGTTTTAGGGCAGAGGCTGGTCCTTCGTCACCTTCTTCTCCATGGGTTTGGGTGGTTTTGTGTAAGTGGATAAAAAATTCCACATTGCAAGTCACAGGTAATTAATTTAATTAATAATTAAATTAATTATTTCAAAATCAAAATAATTTAGGTGTCATTTCTTAATTGGACAGTTTATCCTTAAAAGGCCTTGTAGAGAGAGAGGTGGGGCTCCATTTTTAGCTTGTTGGAGTAAATTACTGTAAAATTCACAGTTTGTGAGACTGTAATGTAGATAAGAACTGATAAATACCTGAGTCCAAATGAGAAATACCATCGAAAGAAACAAAAAACCAAAAAAGAAACAAAAAATCCACGTGTCCCTGCTCACTGCCACCGTGTGCCACCTGAGCTCACAGAGTGTCCCTGCTCACTGCCACTATCTCAGAGTGTCCCTGCTCACTGCCACAATGTGACACCTGAGCTCAGTGTCCCTACTCACTGCCACCGTGTGCCACCTGAGCTCACAGAGTGTCCCTGCTCAATGCCACCATCTAAAAGTGTCCCTGCTCACTGCCACCCATTGTCTGACACCTGAGCTCAGTGTCCCTACTCAATGCCACCGTGTGCCACCTGAGCTCATGGAGTGTCCCCACTCACTGCCACCCATCGGGTGCCACCTGTGCTCAGTGTCCCTACACACTGCCACCATCTCAGAGTGTCCCCACTCACTGCCACTCACTGTGTGCCACCTGAGCTCGGTGTCCCTGCTGCCACCACGTGCCACCTGAGCTGTGTCCCCACTCACTGCCAGCCACCGTGTGCCCCCGATCCCAGGGACTGTCCCCACTCATTGCCAGCCACCGTGTGCCCCTGATCCCAGGGACTGTCCCCACTCACTGCCAGCCACCGTGTGCCCCTGATCCCAGGGACTGTCCCCACTCACTGCCAGCCACCGTGTGCCCCTGATCCCAGGGACTGTCCCCACTCATTGCCAGCCACCGTGTGCCCCAGATCCCAGGGACTGTCCCCACTCACTGCCAGCCACCGTGTGCCCCCGATCCCAGGGACTGTCCCCACTCACTGCCAGCCACCGTGTGCCCCTGATCCCAGGGACTGTCCCCACTCACTGCCAGCCACCGTGTGCCCCTGATCCCAGGGACTGTCCCCACTCACTGCCAGCCACTGTGTGCCCCTGATCCCAGGGACTGTCCCCACTCACTGCCAGCCACCGTGTGCCCCTGATCCCAGGGACTGTCCCCACTCACTGCCAGCCACCGTGTGCCAGTTGGCGCCGTTGATGATGTTGCCGTAGCGCGTGAAGTCGTCGTAGTGGCAGCGGCGGCGCTCGGCGCTGGCCATGGCGGGGTTGGCGGTGGCGTAGACGGTGGCCAGCCAGCGGAAGACGCCGTCGTCGGGGGTGGGGGTCAGCTCCTGCGCCTTCCAGTAGGTGCGGCTCATGTCGAAGGGGTAGGTGACCACCAGCTCCCCGCCGTGCAGGTTGGCGCTCAGCACGAACGGGTAGCGCTGCATCCACGCGATCACCGCCCGCGTCTCCGGGGCCACCTGTGCGGTGACACTGCGGTCACATCTATCTCTGGGCCACCTGTGCGGTGACACCACTGTCACATCTATCTCTGGGGCCACCTGTGCGGTGACACCGCTGTCACATGTATCTCTGGGCCACCTGTGCGGTGACACCACTGTCACATGTATCTCTGGGGCCACCTGTGTGGTGACACCACTGTCACATCTATCTCTGGGCCACCTGTGCGGTGACACCACTGTCACATCTATCTCTGGGGCTGCCCATGTGGTGACACCACCGTCACATCTATCTCCAGGGCCACCTGTGTGGTGACACCACTGTCACCCACATCTCTGGAGCTGCCCGTGCAGTGACACTGCTGTCACCCGTGTCTCTGGGGCCATGTGCATGGTGGCACTGCCACCACCCGCGTCTCTGGGGCTGCCCACGTGGTGACACTGCCGTCACCCGCATCTCTGGGGCCATGTGTGCAGTGACACAGTTGTCACCTGTGTCTCTGGGGCCAACTGCATGGTGACACCACCATCACCGCTGTCTCTGGGGCAATGTGTGCAGTGACACTGCTGTCACCTGTGTCTCCAGGGCCACCCATGCAATGACATCACCGTCACCCACATCTCTGGGGCCATGTGTGCAGTGACACCGCCATCACCCGCGTCTCTGGGGCCACCCACACAGTGACACTGCCGTCACCCTTGCCTCCGGGGCCACCTGTGCCATGACACTGCTGTCACCCACGTCTCTGGGGCTGCCCACGTTGTGACAACACTGTCACCCATGTCTCTGGGGCCATGTGTGTGGTGACACTGCTGTCACCTGCGTCTCCAGGGCCACCTGCGTGGTGACACCGCTGTCACCCGTGCCTCATGGCGATGGTGGCCATGTCCTTGTGGCTTCTGTTGTCCCCCTGGGTTGGGCGGGCTCAGCCCCCTGTGGGTGGGCAGCACCCACCCCGGGGCATTCGGGAGGGGTTTTGGGGGTTTTTGAGGGGTTTTAGGGGGTTTCAGGGGGACTTTGGGCCGTTTTGGGGTCTCACCCCAATGTGATAGGATGGGGGTTTTGGGGTCTCACCCTGATGTGACAGGATGGGGGTTTTGGGGTCTGACCATGACACCAATGTGATAGGATGGGGATTTTGGGGTCTCACCCCAATGTGACAGGAGGGAGCTTTTGGGGTTTCACCCTGATATGATAGAATGGGGGTTTTGGGGTCTCACCACGGCACCGCCCCAGGAGGATGGGGATGTTTTGGGGTCTCACACTGATAGGATGGAGGTTTTGGGGTCTCACCCTGATGTGACAGGATGGGGGTTTTGGGGTCTCACACTGATAGGATGGGGATGTTTTGAGGTCTCACCCAATGTGACAGGATGGAGGTTTTGGGGTCTCACACTGATAGGATGGGGATTTTGGGGTCTCACACTGATAGGATGGAGGTTTTGGGGTCTCAGCATGGCGCCACCCCAGGAGGACGGGGATGTTTTGGGGTCTCACCGTGGCGTTGGCGAAGGTGTAGTACTCGGGGATGGGGATGTAGTGGTTGGGGAACTTGTGGGGCACCAGGTCGTTGTCCTCGGCGTCCCACAGCGCCGTGTTCAGGTCAGCAAAGTTGTGGTTGAGGTCGATGCCCTCGTACGTCCAGCGGCCCATGGCCCATCCCGCCAGCTCCGAGCCCTGCCGGGGCACCGCGGGCACTGGGGTCAGCGGGATGGGCACCGGGATCACCGGGATTGGTGCTGGGATCAGTGGGATGGGCGCTGAGATCACCGGGATGGGCACTGGGATCACTGGGATGGGTGCGGGATCACTGGGATGGGCACTGGGATCACTGGGATGGGCACCGGGATGGGCACTGAGATCACCAGGATGGGCACCAGGATGGGCACTGAGATCACCAGGATGGGCACTGGGATCACTGGGATGGGTGCTGGGATCACTGGGATGGGTGCAGGATCACCAGGATGGGCACCGGGATCACCGGGATGGGCACTGGGATCACTGGGATGGGTGCTGGGATCATCGGGATGGGCACCGGGATGGGCACCGGGATCACTGGGATGGGCACCGGGATCACTGGGATGGATATTGGGATCACCGGGATGGGCACCGGGATCACTGGGATGGGCACTGGGATCATTGGGATGGGCACTGGGATGGACACCAGTATGAGCATCAGGATCACTGGGATGGACACTAGGGTGGGCACAAGGATCACCAGTATTGGCACCAGGGTGGGCACTGGGATGGACAGTGGGATGGACACCATGGGCACTGGGATCACCAGGATGGGCCCTGTGATCACCGGGATCACCAGGATGGGCACTGGGGTGGGCACTGAGATGGGCACTGGGATCACCAGGATGGGCACTGGGGTGAGCACAAGGGTCACTGGGATGGGCACCAGGATGAACACCAGGATCACTGGGATGGGCATGGGGATCACTGGGATGGGCACCGGGATGGGCACTGGGATGGGCACTGGGATGGGCACCATGGTCAGTGGGATGGGCACCAGGATGGGCACTGCGGTCACTGGGATGGGCACTGGGATCACCAGGATGGGCACCAGGATGGGCACTGTGGTCAACGGCATAACCAGGATGGGCACCAGGATGGATGCTGGGATGGGCACCGGGATCACAGGGATGGGCACTGGGATCTCTGGGATGGGCACCACAGTCACTAGGATGGGCACTGGGATGGGCTCTGGGATGGGCACCGTGGTCATTGGGATGAGCACTGGCATCACCAGGATGGGCACTAGGATGGACACCGGGATGGGCACTGGGATGGACACTGTGGTCACCAGGATCCCCAGGATGGGCACTGGGATCACTGGGATCCCCTGGATGGGCACCAGGACACCGTGGTCACTGGGATGGACACTGGGATGGGCACCATGGTCATTGGGATGAGCACTGGGATCACCAGGATGGGCACCGGGATGGGCACAGGTACAGGCACTGTTACGGGCACTGTTACGGGCACTGTTATGGGCACTGTTATGGGCACTGTTACGGCAGTGGGTGGGTGCCAGCCGTACCAGCCTGTACGCGGTCTCGTAGCCGTCGGGGTTCATGGAGGGCAGCAGGTGGATGCGCGTGCCCGTCACCAGCTGCACCACGCGGGCATCGCCCCGGCGGAACTCCCGGCACAGGAATTCCATCAGGTTCAGCAGCAGCTCCCGGCCCAGCACCTCGTTCCCGTGCATGCCGGCCACGTAGCGGAACTCCGGCTCTCCTGCGGGGCCACCGGGGCTGGCCACTGTCCCCGTAGCCCTGGCCACTGTCCCTGTGTCCCTGCACCACCCTTGGTGTCCCTGGTCACTGTCCCCGTGGCCCTGGCCACTGTCCCCGTGGCCCTGCACCACCCTTGGTGTCCCTGGCCCTGGTCACCCTGTCCCTGCACCATCCTGGGTGTCCCTGTCCCCATCCTGGACCAGTCTAGGTGTCCCTGGTCACTGTCCCCGTGTCCCTGCAGCACCCTGGGTGTTCTTGTCCCCATCCTGCAGCACCCTCTGTCCCCCATCCATCTGCACCACCCCGCGTGTCCCTGGTCACCCTGTCCCCATGTCCCTGCACCAGTCTGGGTGTCCCTGTCCCCATCCTGGACCAGTCTGGGTGTCCCTGTGTCCTGATCCCCACCCCGGGTGTCCCTGTCCTGGTCCTGCACTTGTCTGGGTGTCCCAGTACATCCCGGTCCCATGCTGGGTGTCCCTGCTCTCCCTGTCCCCATCCATCTGCACCTGGGTGTCCCTGTCCTGCACAGTCTGGATGTCCCTGGTGACCCCATCTCCATCCTGAGCATCCCTGGTCACCCTGTCCCCACGCACTTGTTCCAGTTTGGACATCCCCAGTGACTGTCCCCATCCCCCTGTACCTGCCCTGGTGACTGTCCCCACCCTCCAGCACCAACCCTGGGGACTGTCCCCATGCTCCTGCACCAGCCCGGCCATCCCTAGTGCCCCCTCCTCATCCTGGGCTCCTCCAGTCGCCCCATGCCCACCCGGGCATCCCTGGCCGCTCTCCCCACGCCCATCGTGCCCCACCCCAGCTGTCCCCGGCTGTCCCCAGCTGTCCCCTCGGTACCCACCGACTTCGTGCTGCCCGGGGTTGTCCGAGATCTCCATCACGTAGAGGCGGAGCCCGCGGGAGCTCTGCCCGATGCTGTACACGCGGGTGATGTCGGGGCACTCCTCGCTCACCCTCTTCATCAGCTGCGGGGTGGTGGCACCGTCAGGGACACCCCGCGGTGGCACAGCCCCCCTGGCCCCGCGTCACACTGTCCCTGGGGACACGGAGCCGCCCCAGGGCTCGGGGGGAGGATGGCACCTTTCTCATCTCCTTGTAGTTGTGGTGGCGGAAATCCAGCTGCGATTCGGGCGGGGCCGGGGGGTGCCAGGCGTGGGCATCGCTGGGGTCTGCGGGGATACCGAGGGGACACCGGGGGGACACGGTCAGGGACAGCGAGCAGCCCAGACCGCCACTCTGGTGACAGCGCCGGTGGCGATCGCCCGCGCTGGGCGCTGCTGGGGCGGCGTGTGGGGACCAGGGGGACACCAGCGGGTCCCGAGGGGACAGGGACAGCCGGGGACACGCACCGGGCACGGGGCAGCCCAGCACCTCGGCCCGCAGGCAGACGGTGCCGTTGGGGAACCAGCTCTGCGGGTTGATGCGCAGGAAGCGCCCCACGAGCGGCGAGGGCAGCAGGTTCAGCACCGGCGTCTCGGGGTCTTTGTTGGCGGGGAACACCTGCAGGGGACAGGAGGGGACAGCAGGGGACAGCAGGGGTCAGGAGGGGACAGCAGGGGACAGCAGGGGACAGCAGGGGTCAGGAGGGGACAGCAGGGGACAGCAGGGGTCAGGGAGAGCTGCCCGCGGCGCTGCCTGTAACGAGGAGCAGGCACGGCCGGGGGCAGAGCCCGGGTGGGGCCGCGGGCGCCGCTCGGAGCCCAAAGGCAGCAGGGATGGGCATAGGGAGCCCCAAATCTGCTCCTGCCAGGGGTCAGGGAGGGGAACCCCAAAATCCACCCCTGGCATGGAGATGCCCAAATCTGATCCTGGTACAGCCCCGACAGGGTGACCCCCAAATCCACCCTAGGCACAGGGACCCCAAATCCACCATGGCACAAGGACCCCAAACCCACGCTGACACAGGGACCCTAAATCCACCTTGCTCCAGGGACCCCAAAGCCATCCCTGGCACAGGGACCCCAACTTACCCTGTCCCAGGGACCCCCAAATCCATCCATGGTACAGGAACCCCCAAATCCACTCCTGGCACAGGGACCTCAAATCTACCCTGGCACAGGGACCCCCAAATTCATCCATGGTACAGGAACCACCCTCAGCACAGGCACCCCAAATCCACTCCTGGCACAGGGACCCCAAATCCACTCCTGGCCCACGGACCCCCAAATCCATCCATGGTACAGAAACCCCCTGTACTCCACACAGGGACCCCAAACTCACTGAGCACAGGGACCCCCCAAACCCAGCCCTGGCACAGCCCTGGCACAGGGATCCCAAACCCCAACCCCACCCTCAGCACAGGGACCCCAAACCCAGCCCTGGCACAGCCCTGGCACAGGGACCCCAACCCCTCCCCAGCTCCAGGCTGCCGTGCTCTCCTCCGGTGCCACGCCACACCCATGCGTGTCCCTGTGTCCCCACGGCCGTGCCAGGGGGGCTGGCAGGTGCCCAGGCGGGGACAAGCAGCCTTTGTGCTGGGGGGAAATGCTGCAGGGTGCCCGGCAGGGCCAGGCCAAGGGCAACAGAGCCTGGGCACAGAGCCAGCTGGCACGGGCAGCCCGGGATGGGCACCCCAGGATGAGCTCCTCAGGATGGGCACCCCGGGATGGGCACCCCTCCCTGGTGTGGTTAACCCTCCCTGGTGTGGTTAACCCGGCGTGGTTAACGCCCTACCCAGTGTGGTTATCCCACTTGCCATGGTTAACCTCCATGTATAATTTAACCCTGGCCTAATTAACCCCCCTGGCCGGGTTCTCTCACCTGGTTAACCCTCAGTATAATTAACCCTGGCCTAATTAACCCCCCTGGTATTGTTACCCCCCTGGCATGGTTAACTTTTGGAATGGTTAAATCACCTGGTACAATTAACTCCAGTATAATTAACCCTGGCCTAATTAACCCCCCTAGCATAGTTATCCCACCTGGCATGATTAACCCCACCACAACTAACCCCAGTATAATAAACCCTGGCCTAATTAACCCCACCCTGGCATCATTGCCCACCTGACACAATTAACACCCCCACCCTGGCACAATTAACCCCCCACCTTGGCATCATCAACCTCCCCACCACGCTTAACCCCCCCACCACCATCACCTCCCAGGTGATTCCTGCCCCCCCAGCACTGTCACCTCCCCATGTCCCCACCCTGTCTGGGGATGCCACCCCGGTGCCACCCCGGTGTCACTCACCGCCTCCTCGGTGCCGTTGCGGCTGGGCAGCCACGTGTGCGAGTCGTTGCTGACCTGCACCTTGTAGGCCGTCACCCAGTCGTACCTGTGGGGCACAGGGGGGTCAAGGGGTCCCCCACGCTGTCCCCACCCCGTCCCTGTCCCGCTTGTCCCCTTACGTCCAGATGGAGTTGAGGCCCTGGGTGACCACGCCGGTGAAGCGCGTGAGGCGCCGCGCGTCCACCTCCAGCCACTGCTCCGTGTCCTCGCGCCCCGCGCACCAGCCACCGTCAAAGAAGTCACCGTCATAGAGCCCTGACTGTGGGGACAGGAGGGGACACGCACAGGGGCACGGCCCCACCGCCCGCTGTGTCCCCGAGCCCGGGGTGGCGCTGGGGTGGTGGCACCGGGAGCCACATGGGAGGGAGGGGGCAGAGCTGGAGAGCGCCTGGGACACTCGTGGGCCATGAAGATGCCACAAACTCGCCACAAAATGGCAAAAAAAATGCCATGAAGATGCCACAAACTCGCCACAAAATGTCACAAACATGCCATGAAGCTGCCACAAGCTTTTCACAAACGTGCCATGAAAATGCCACAAACAACGAATGTGCCACACCTACTCTGCTTTTGCCATGCACTTGCCACACCCACGTGCCATCTGTTGTGTAGGTGACACCCAAACATTCCCCCAGCCTGGCACAGCCTGGCACATTCCTGGCACACCCTGACCCATCCTGGCACACCCTGACCCACCCTGGCACACTCCTGACCCATCCTGGCACACTCCTGACCTATCCTGGCACACTCCTGGCACACTCCTGACCCATCCTGGCACACTCCTGGCACACCCTGACCCACTCCTGGCACACTCCTGACCCATCCTGGCACACCCTGACCCACTCTTGGCCCACTCCTGGCACACTCCTGACCCATCCTGGCCCACCTGGCAGTACCTGGATGTTGAGGCGGCCGCGGTGCGCTCCCAGCCCGTGCCGCTTGTGGCTCGACGCCCGGAGCTGCTCGTCCAGCACCCGCAGGGACTCCAGCCCCAGGGGGGGACACGCTGGGGACACAGCGGGGACAGCGCTCGCACAGCGACCCCTGAACGGCCGGGGCTGTCCCCACCCTGTGTCCCCACCGAGCTGTGCCATGGGGACCGTGCCAGCCTGGGTTCAACACCCCAACCCCCAGGTGCCCCCCAGGTGCCCCCAGGACACGGCCAGCCCCGTGTGCAGGTGACAACGCCCGGGCCACCCGCACCCAGCGCACGTACCGGGCTCCTGCGGCGCGGCCGGAGCCTCCGGCTTCTTCCTCAGCACCTTCTTCTTCACCACCTTCTTCCTCAGCACCTTCCTCCTCCTCACCGCCACCTTGCTCACCGTGGGCGCCGGGGCTGCGAGGGGACACGGGAACAGCCTGGCACCCCCTTTTCCCCCGTGAACCCCCTTTGCACTCTCCGTCCTCCACAGCCCGTCCCCTCCCGGTCCTACCTGTGCCCGCGGGCTCCCCGGGGCTGGCGGGGGTCGCGCTGTGCCGCGCCGGGGGGGCCGTGCTGCCCTTCGGGGGTCCCGTCGTGGTGCTGCTCCTCGAGGGGGCGGCCGTGGTGCCCTTCGGAGGGGGCGCCCCGCTGCCTTTAGGGGGTCCCGCCGTGGTGCCTTTCCAGGGCGGCGTCTCGCTGCCTTTAGGGGGTCCCCTGGCGGTGCCCCTCGTTGGGGTCACCCCGCTGGCTTTGGGGGCTCCGGTCGCGGTGCCCTTCGTTGGGGTCACCCCGCTGGCTTTGGGGGGTCCCCTGGCGGTGCCCTTCGTGGGGGTCACCCCGCTGGCTTTGGGGGTGCCCCTCGTTGGGGTCACCCCGCTGGCTTTGGGGGCTCCGGTCGCAGTGCCCCTCGTTGGGGTCACCCCGCTGACTTTGGGGGTGCCGCTGGCCGTGCCCACCCCGGTGCCGCGGGGCCGGCCGGGCTGGGGGGGCGCGGCGCGGGCGGGGGGCGCCGGGGGGCCCAGCAGGAGCAGCAGCAGCAGCAGCGGAGCGAGGGGCGACCCCGGCATGGCCGCGGCCCTGCCGGTCCCTGCCCGCTCCTGCCGGTCCCTGCCCCGCTCCTGGTCCCGGTCCCGGCCCCTCCCCGCCCTCCGCCCCCTCCCGCCCAGCCGCGACCCCCGCCCGCCTCCTGCCCGCCCCTGCCCGGGACCCCCGGCCGTGCCCTGCCCGCCCCGCCCCGTTAAACGGCCCCGTTCCGCTCTCCCAGTCACCGGACGCCTCGAACGGGGCTTTGGGGGGTCCCGCCCGCTCACCGGCGGGCCTTGACCTGTGTCCCTGCCGTGTCCCCACCGTGTCCCCGCTGTCCCATCACCATGTCCCGCTGTCCCCTCACTGTATCCCCGCTGTCCCCAGCCCCCCGTAGTGTCCCCAGCGTCCCATCGTCGGTCGGGGCGTGGCCCGGGGGTCCGCGGGGGCTCCTCCCGCCGCAGCGACGGCGGCGCCGGCCGAGCCCGGGGACCCGGGAGGTCCCGGAGCCGCCGGTGCGGGCGGAGCGGGGCCGAACCCGGCGGCTCGGGGCGGTCCGCGGCGCTCGGGGGTGCCCCGGGTGGGACTCGGGGCGCGGGTCCGGGTCTGGGTCCTGCCTGTCCCCCCCACCCTGCGCGGGGTCTCACACGCGCTCGTTTTCCACCCCGAAAGAACTTTCCTGGCTCGACTTTCCTGGCTTGACTTTCCCTTCTTTTATTGGGATTTCCCGCGGGCGCGGAGCGGGCAGGGCTGTGGCCATCCCTGTCCCTTGTCCTCGTCCCTGTGCTGTCCCTGGGGGTGTCCCAGAGCCCTGCGGGGCTGAGGAGGGAGGGGGACAGGCCCTTCTAGCTCTGTGCACTGCTCCGGGATCCTCCGGGTCCCTCACCCGGGGATGCTCCTTCGCCATCCCGGGACAGCGGGGACGGAGCATTCCGAGCCCGATTCCCAGGGCTGGATGCTGGGACGGGTTTTGTCCCGGGCTGAGGCAGCTCCTGCCTTCTGTCGAGGCTCTGGCCGTGCCTCAGGCCCCGTGACGGCTCTTTCGAGGTTTGCAGAATTCCCGGCCCCGCTCCTGGCGCCGTTCCCGGCCCCGATTCGCGCTGGCTCAGCACTTCCCGGGATGTCAGGAATTTCCTGGTGCAGCGCCCGCGGCTGCCAGATCCCGCTCGGAGATGCCTTAAAGGCGCCGTGGCTTCTCCCGGCAGGAATCCTAGCGGGAAGCTGCTCTGGCTTCCCGCACCAGAGCGGGGTCGAAGCCACCGAGCAGTGCTGGGACTGTCCTGCCCCGGGCCGTGTCACTGTCCCCGTGTCCCTGAGTCCTTCCCGCAGCGATGGTCCCAAGGAGCCTCTCCCAGGCTGTGCTCCGGTCTGGGATCTCACACAGCCCGGATGAACCTCTCACGTTCTCACGGTGCCACTTCTCCAGGTGTCTCTGGGTGCCCCCAGTGTCCTTCCGGTGTCACCCGGGGGGGACAACCCCCCCTGCACACCCGGGTGTTGGGCGTGGCCAGGGCTGCAGCTCCAGAAGGTTCCAGAAGGCTCCAGAGGGTTCCAGAGGGCCCCGTGGTTGCTGGGGTGCTGGGATGTCCCGTTGTGACACCGGAGCGGTGCCGTGCCCAGATCCCAGCGTGAGCCCAAAGGGTTCAGGTCCATTTCCAGGAGCAGCAGGTCCCAGATCCCTCTGGAGAAGCCAAATCCCAACTCCCGGCCAGCCCAGGGGCTGTGGAGGCTCCGGTCCCAGGAGGGACAGGGGATGTTGGCCATGGAGCAGGAGCAGTGGGAATTCTGCTGTCCCTGAGGGCTGTGCCGGGGGGGACACGGCAGAGATCCACGGGGATCCCGAGGGTGTCCCCAAGGGATGAGCCAGGACACGGCCCATGGATACAAAGATCTGTCCTGGTGGTTGGACTTCATCACCCAGGAGATGTCCCACATGGTAGAATTCATCGACCAGGAGCTGTGCCAGGAGAAAGCCAAGGGAGACCAGGAACTGCGCCAAGGGCAAGGCAACGGATGCGAGGATCCGTCCCAATGGGAGGAACTCACCAACCAAGAGCGGTGCCAAGGGGAAGCCAGTGGATCCCAAGAGCGGTGCCAAGGGGAAGCCAGTGGATCCCAAGAGCGGTGCCAAGGGGAAGCCAATGGATACAAAAGTGTGTCCCAATGGGAAGATCTGATCAACCAGGAGATGTCCCAAATGGAAGAACTCTTCAACCAAGAGATGTCCCAAATGGAAGAACTCTTCAGCCAAGAGATGTCCCATATGGAAAACTTCATTGACCAAGAGCTGTGCCAAGGAAAAGCCAGGAGACACCAAGAATGGTGCCAAGGGAACGTCAAGGGATACAAAACTCTGCCCCAATGGGAAGACTTAATCCACCAGGAGATGTCCCAAATGGAGGAATCCATCAACCACAAGATGCCGCACATGGAAGAATTAATCAATCATGAGATGTCCCAAATGGAAGGATCCATCAACCAGGAGATGTCCCAAATGGAGGAATCCATCAACCACAAGATGACCCACATGGAAGAATTCACCAACAAAGAGATGTCCCAAACAGAAGGATCCATCAACCATGAGACATCCCACATGGAAGAATTCACCAACCACAAGATGTCCCAAAAGGAAGAATCCATCAACCAAGACCCGTGCCAAGGAAAAGCCAAGAGACACCAAGAACGGCACCAAGGGAAAGTCGATGGATACAAAACTCTGTCCCAATGGGAGGACTTAATCCACCAGGAGATGTCCCAGATGGAAGAATTCATCAACCACGAGATGTCCCAGATGGAAGAATTCACTGATGAAGAGACCCATGCCAAGGGGACACCGAGAGACCCCCAGAGCAGTGTCACGGGAATGTCAAGGGACACGAAACTCTGTCCCAGCGGGAAGACTTCGCCAACCAAGAGATGTCCCAGTGGGAAAGACTTTCTTGACCAGGAGCTGTGCCCAGGGTCAGCCAACAGAGCAGGGGGCACATCCCCACCGCCACCATCGGTGCCAGGGCCAGCGCCCTCCAGCCCTGCCCGTCCTGACCTCCAGGGCCTTTCCCACACGGAGCCTGGCACTGATCCCACCTTAGAGAAGTTCAGCATTCCCAGGGAGTTTAATCCGAGTTTCCCCTTCTGACTCACCTGGCTGAAATCCACGGGGAGAAATGGTTCCCATGTGCTCCCCAAAAAGGCAGGGGGTGCCCGTCCACGAGCAAAGGAATTAAAGGAATTAAAGGAATTCCTGAATTCCTGCGGCTCTGTTGGCTGCTAACGAGCCCCAGGAGGGGTTCAGTGCTCCAGGGTTGTCCCCAAGTTTGTAACGTCACCATGGAACTGAGGGGGCTGGGGGCAGGTTGGGTGGAGGGCAGGGACTCATGGAATTGTTTGGGTTGGGAAAAACCCTCTGAGACCATCGAGTCCGGGTTTGCCAAGGCCACCACTGACCGTGTCCCCAAGTGCCACATGCCCAGGGCTGGTAAATCCCCCCAGGGATGGGCACTGCACCCCTGCCAGGGCCGGACAGCCCTTTCCCAAGGAGGAATTTTTCCAATATCCCACCTGGCCCAGCCTGAGGCTGTTCCCGGGGACCAGATCCCAACTCCTGGCTCCAAGAATCCAGGGAGTTGTGCAGAGCCTGAAGGTCCCCCCTGATCCCCCTTTTCTCCAGGCTGAGCCCCTTTCCCAGCTCCCTCAGCTGCTCCTGGAGCTCCAGACCCTTCCCTTGACTCTCTCCATGGATCCCCTGGATCGCCAGTGTCACCCAGAGTCACCAAACCCCAAGGAATGACCCCAAACTCGAGCCCTGGGGTAACTATACAGTAAGAACATTTATTTCCTGGAGACACCTGGAACAGTCTCTCCCACGTCAGATGATCGGAGACACAATTCCAACCCTCTCCTGCTGCTTTGGGTTTGGTCTGTTCCCAGCTCCGATTTTTTACACCGTGGATGCTCCTTCCCGCCCCCGAATGACAAAGGAAATCCGAACACACAGAACTGACTGGCCCCGAAGTGTGGTTCCTGGGAAGCTCCATCACCTGGAGCTCGGCTCCTCCCCGCCGCTTTCCTGCTGCTTGGCCATGAATTTCTGTGGAGAAGGGAGAAGAGATGGTGCTGCAGGGATATTCCGGGGTTATCCCCTAAAACCTGGGCCAGGAACACCCGGGCCAGGTTTAATCAGCTCCTCCCACGGCCAAGGTGGGATTTGTCCCATAAAAACCCCCAAATTCCGCATGGGAAGCTCCTGAGGGGAACGTAACCAAATCTCAGGGGTCAGGATCCCCCACAATCTGGGCATGGAATAAAAATATTCCATATTCCCACTGCATTCCCAAACTCCATCACACGTGAACTCCCAGGGAATTCTCGGCACCCCTGAATCCAAGGATTTGGGGGGATATTCCCGTTTTTCTGGTGGTACCTCCATGTTCTGCCGGTGCAGGGGGGTCCTGCAGTGGTTGATCATGGAGGGTTCGTCGGCGTAGAAGAGGGAGCAAATCTGGCAGAAGAATCCGGCCTTTGGGACCAGGATGTCCAGAGCTGAGGATACACCACAGTCACCACACACAGCTCCCAGAAATATTCCAACCCCACCTTTCCTTTAGCCAAATCTGGGGAATAATCTGTGATTCCTCAGGGGGAAATTGCAGATCTTTAACATTCCTAAAAAATCAGGTTTTTCACCCAAGCTGGTCCCTGCCACACTTCAATCCACAGGTCATCTCCAGTTCCAATATACACACCATTTCCTGGGAATAAAGCAACCAATCTCGTGGAAGTTGGAGCAGTTCCTGAAGGACTGGCCCCATGGAAAAGTGACCCACGTTGGAGCAACCTATTCCTGAAGGACTGACCCCATGGAAAAGTGACCCACCTTCCTGAAGGATTAATCCCAGGGAAGAGTGACCCACACTGAAGCAGTTCCTGAAAAACTGACCCCATGGAAGTTGGAGCAGTTCCTGAAGAACTGATCCCATGGAAAAGTGATCCACGTTGGAGCAGCCTGTTCCTGAAGGATTGACCCCATGGAAGTTGGAACAATTCCTGAAGGAAAGACTCCATGGAAAAATGACTCATGTTGGAGCAGCTCCTGAAGGACTGACCCCATGGAAGTTGGACCAGTTCCTGAAGAACTGAGCCCACAGAAATTGGAACAATTCCTGAAGGACTGACCCCATGGAACTTGGAACAATTCCTGAAGGACTGAGCCCATGGAAAAGTGACCCATGTTGGAGCAGCCTGTTCCTGAAGGATTGATTGATCCCATGGAAGAATGACCCACACTGGAGCAGTTCCTGAAGGAAAGACTCCATGGAAAAGTGACCTGTGCTGGAGCAGTTCCTGAAGAACTGACCCCATGGAAGTGGGAGCAGTTCCTGAAGGACTGATTCCATGGAAATTCAGGAAGTTCCTGAAGGACTGACCCCACAGAAGCTGGAGCAGCTCCTGAAGGATTGATCCCATGGAAAAAGGGACCCACACTAGAGCAGCTCCTGAAGGAAAGACTCCATGGAAGTGACTCATGTTGGAGCAGTTCCTGAAGGACTGACCCCATGGAAGCTGGAACAATTCCTGACCTCATGGAATTCACTACATCCCTACACCCTCATTTCACAGCCCTGGCAGCAATTCCCTCCTTTCCAGACACTGAATGTTGGGAATAAAACTCGCCAGAGGATGGGAACCCTCAGGAGACACCACACTGCACCCCACTAATAATCAATAATTCCACCTGGATTTGGAAATTTCCAGAAAAAAACTCTCCATGAGAGGCTTCTGAGTTTAACCAACTAGTTAAACGTGGATTTGGAAGAGCCAAGAAAAACCATGGATTCTGGGCCCTGACTTTGAGGTTCTCTGTGGTGGTGAGGCACAGGAGGAGTTTTCAAACGGGCAGGACAGAATCTTCCAGCCAGGAAAACCTGGAGCATTTCAGGGGATTCCTTTGGATTTACCTTTGGGAGTGCTCTGCGTCTTGGGGACACCTGGAAAAGTCGTTTTCTTCGGCTGAGACTTTGGTTCTGCATCTTCTGATCCCAGCTGAGCTGCTGGAGACAGAAATGCATGTTGGGATGGAATCATGGAATCGTGGAGTGATGGAATGGAATCATGGAACAGAACCATGGAGCGATGGAATGGAACCATGGAATGGTTTGGCTCGGGAGGCACCTAAGAGACATGGACAGGGACACCTTCCACCAGCCCAGCTGGCTCCAAGCCTCGTCCAAGCCGGCCTTGATGTTCCTCACCTTTTGGCTTGGAGATTTCAGCCATTTCATCCTCTGGATTTGTATCTCCTAGAATTCCCATTTCTTCTGGTCCTGCAACAGCAACAATATCTTCGTCATCTTCATCCTCGGGTGGGTTCTTCCCTGGGAAAGTGTTTTCTTCTTCCTCATCGCCGACTTCGTCGACTGTAACAAAGTTTAGTTCCTCTTTGAGGTGATTGAAGTCGGCCAGGAAATCATCCTCATCCTCGTTAACCTCATCCAGAGTCACCAGAGGATTGTCCTCGTTGTCCTCCTGGATCTCATCCACGGTCACCAAGGTGTTGGGATCATCGGGCACCTGGGAGGCCGCGCCATCCCCGGGATTGGTTTTCCCCTCCTCGGCGGCGCTCAGCTCCGTGGGCTCGTTGAGGGGCAGCTCCTCCACCTCCCCAATCTCATCCACGGTCACCAAGGGCTCGGCCTTCAGATCCCGCTCCTCAAATTCCGCCCGGGGCCCATTCCCGTGGGAGCCCGGCTCCTCCTGCTCCGAGATCTCATCCAGCGTCAGCAGCGCCTGCGGATCCTTCACCGCTTCCGACAGCTCCTCCTCTTCCACCACCTCATCCACCACCACCAGGCCCTGGGGGTCGACGCCCGGCAGCGGCACCGGGGCGTCCTCCTCCTCCTCCCCGATCTCATCCAAGGTGACAAAGGACAGCTCACCTTCGGCTCCGCAACTCTTCCCTTTCCTCTTCTTGGGCGCCGGCTCCGAAGGGTTGGCTTTGGGGGCTTCTTTTCTCTTCCCCCTCGGGGGGTTCCGCCGCGGCATCACCGGAGACTCGGCTTCCTCCAGCACCTCGTCCACCGTGACAAACTCGTCCAGGTTAAACGGGAAGAGCTCTTCCTCCTGGGAATGGAATATTCAACTGTCATCTCCAGCAGGATCCAAAAAATAACCCCAAATTGTATTTGAGAGTGAAAAAACAAAAAAAAAAAATTGGTCAGGGCTTAAATTGCAGCTTAAACCTGAGTTAATTTAAATTAATGACTCAGAAATTCAACATTTCTGAGTCATTAATTTAAATTAACTCAGGTTTAATCTCGTCCACCATGATGAACTGATCCAGGTTAAACAGGAAGAGCTCTTCCTCCTGGGAATGGAATAGTTAACTGTCATCTCCAGGAGGAACATCCACACATGCTGGATCCAAAAAATAACCCCAAATTTAATTTGAGTGGAAAAAAAAAAAAAAAAGTGGTCAGGGCTTAAATTGCAGCTTAAACCTGAGTTAATTTAAATTAATGACTCAGAAATTCAACATTTCTGAGTAATTAATTTAAATTAACTCAGGTTTAGTTCAGGAAGCCAAAGTCCTTTGCAAAAATCGCAGCGGATCAATAGGGGATAAAATTCCATGGGTAAAATTCAATGGATGAAATTCGGCAGATAAAAATCAATGGATAAAATCCAGTGGGATAAAGGTCAATGGACAAAATTCAGCGGATAAAATACAACTGATAAAATTCAGTGGATAAAATTAAAGGGACAAAATTAAGTGGATAAAATCCAGCGGAAAAAGTTCAAGGGACAAAATTCAACGGATGAAATTCAGTGGATGAAATTCAGTGGAGAAAGGCCAAAGGATAAAATTGAAGGGATAAAATATAGTACATAAAATTCAGTGGATAAAACTGAAGGGACAAAATTTAGTGGATAAAATTCAGTGGATAAAGTTCAACAGATAAAATCCAATGGATAAAATTCAATGGATGAAATTCAATGGAAAAAAATCAATGGATGAAATTCAGTGGAGAAAGGTCAATGAATAAAATTGAAGGGATAAAATTTAGTGGATAAAATTCAGTGGATAAAGTTCAACAGATGAAATCCAATGGATAAAATTCAATGGATGAAATTCAATGGAAAAAAATCAATGGATGAAATTCAGTGGAGAAAGGTCAATGAATAAAATTGAAGGGATAAAATTTAGTGGACAAAATTCAGTGGATAAAGTTCAACAGATGAAATTCCTGCCAATTCAAAGTTCTGGCTCCAAAGGAACGGGTGCCCCACCCCAAATGATGACTTTGATTTCTTCCATGCAGAATTCTGAATTTTTGTTACTTTTTCTGCCAAAATATTCCATCCTACCCTCACATTTTCATGGATATTTAACACAAACTGGGAAACTGGGATTTGGGGATGGATTTACGGGATCTGACCCCAGCTGGGGTTTCCTGGTGGCCCCAGCTCCGTGAGCCTGGAAATAGGGACTGGAGAGATCCAAAGGGAATGGATCCAAAGGGATTCCAGCACCCCAGAGCCCGTGGGATCCATGGACACCAGAAGGAAAAAGGGCAGGAATTTGGCAATCTCATTTTGGGAAGAGGGGAAAGATTCCTGAGAGCAGGAACATCCTGGAATCCTGGAATGGTTTGGGTTGGAGAAGACCTTAAATCCCAACCAATCCCACCCCCTGGAACATCAGAAGTCCCCATTTCCATACACTCCATCCTTTTAATCCCACGGTTTTCCATCCTTACCTCCTTCTGTTTTCCAGTGCTGCCAGTGCCGCTTTTCCAAGCTGCAGCACCGCCCCCACCAGGAGCCTGGAAAATGGGACAAAAAATTGCATGAAATCCCAGGAAATCCCAATCCTCACCGAGCACAGCTTTGTTAGGACCAAAGAGCTGCTCTGGGATGTCTTCATGGCTCCAGGTATTTGCCACCAACAGGTGACACCTGGCTCAGGAGCCCCTTTTCCATCTTGGAAAAGCCAATTCCACCTCCCCAGAGGACACGGGCTTTATTCCCACTTGGAGCTGCTCCAAGGAATTCAGTTTGGATTCGCTTCCAAAACAACTTCCATAGGATTTTTCAAACAGTTCCGCCCTCGTGGTGCAGCTAAAAGGAACAGGCTGCCCAGCAGCTCCTCTGGCGGCCCCAGGATTTATGGAGAAGGGATGATCCCAGAAACCCAGAGTGGGAGAAGCCCAGGGAACGCCTGGGCATTCCTGCCCTCCTCACCTGATTCCCACCAGGATTTTCCTTCTTGCCAGATGTTCCGCTCTCTCCCGGCTGGCTCTGCTTTGAACTTGCCCGAGATTCCAGCTGGGAATCCTTTTCCTGCTGGGATGAGCTCTTCCCACCGTCTCCCTGTGCGTCCACTCCGGAATTTCCATTCCCTTTCCACTGGCTGTTCCCAGCTCCTGGCTGAGCCACGGTTTTGGGTGGGATTTTCTTCTCCAGCCCCGCTTTGGGGGGGATTTTCTGCTCTCCAGCTCTTCCCAGGGAAGGCTCGGTGATCCTGACGGGAATTTTCTGCTTCAGGATGTCCGGGACAGACACCACTGCCTTCAAAAGCGTTTTCCCAATGCAAGATTCCTTCAGGGACGCAGCGGGATTTACCGGAGCTGCCGCGCGGTTTTCTTCAGATTTTGCAGCTCCCATCCCTTTATTTTGTGGGATTTTAACCAAACTTCCCCCGTGCATCTCACCAACAGCATTCCCAGAGTTCTCCCCACCCTTGGACGATGTTTTTCCAGGTGTTTTCTCCAGCTCTGTCCCAGCCTTGCCCCCAGTCTTCCCCGGATTTTCCCCGATTTTGAGCACGGATTCCTCCGCTGTCGCCTCTCTCTCTGCTCCAGCCGCATCCAGTTTTTTCCCTGGAGCATCCAGAGTTTTTGGGACAGCTTTCCTCTCCGTGGACGTTTCCTGGTTGCTTTTCCCAGCCTCGGGAACGGGAGTTTTTTCCGGAGCAGGCGGCTCCGTGCTGGGCTGGGTGACACCGGGCGACACCGTGGGAGCCTCCTCCGAGCTCGGGGACATTCCAGGGATGGCTCCTGGCGTTCCTCCAGCTGCTGGGGTGGCCTTGCTAGATGATTCCAGAGGCTCCACGGCGGGAGCAGAGGGTTCCTCACCCTCCTTTTGGATTTCCAGCTCCGGCTCATCCTGAGATTTGTCCGTCCCCGCTCCGGAAAGTGGCGCCGGTTTCTCCTCCAACCTCGCTCCGGGCGATTTGCTGCCAGCAGGATCCACAGGAATTCCAGGATCCAACCCCTCCACATCCATCCTTGCAGGAGATTCCCTCGCTGCTCCTCCTGCCTGCGACTCAGGAATCTCCAGTTGTCCCGCTGGAATCTCCTCCGGGACATTTGGGGTGGGAATTTGGCCTTTCCTGGCCTCTCCTGATGGATTCCCAGCTGGTTTTTGCACCGTTCCTGATCCCTCTGGAATTTTTTTCAAGCCAGAGCTAAAAGCATTTAAAAGAAACAAAAATCAAACCATGGGGAGAGAATTCCAGAAGTCTCAGAAAGCTCTGGATGCCACCAGTGGGAGTTTTCCTGGAGCATGAGGAAATGGGACTGGGAATTCTGCGGGAAAAGGCGACACTTGAGGTGAAAAATTCACATTTTGGAGACCTCAGGTCTCAGAAAATTTCCATCCCACAGAGGGAAAATTGGGACTACCCCACCAAAAGGCAGCTCCTGGATAAGAGCATTAGAGGAGCTTTGCTCTGTCTGCAGTTCCCAATCCCCAGAGAGCAGGTCTGGATTTGGGATTGGATTTGGGATCAGGTTTTGGTTTGGGTTTAAAATCCCTGTTTTCCATGGAGAACCCTCTGGAATAACACAGCCCAAGGTGCCACAGGATGGAGCTTTCCAGGGAATTCCAAAGACTTCACTGAAGGAAAGAATCCCACAGCATGAGCTTGGGAAGTGCTGGAATTAGGGATGGCTGGGCCTGGAGCACCCATTCCAGCAGAATTCCAGCAGGGAATTTCTGCTCCAAAACCTGGAAAAAATCAGGATTATCCAGGAGAGCGGGATTTGGGATCCTCCAAAAGGATTTTCCCATCAATTCAACATTTCTGGCTGTGCTCAGTTTGTTTTCTACTGGGATTCATGGAAAACCCCTGGGATTCATGGAAAACTTCCCCCTGGATTCATAGAAAACACAGCCTGGGAAAGGCAGAGTCCAGGAGCTGAGTTTAATTAATTAAAGCTTCATAGAAATAATTACTAATTAACAATTAAAATAATAATTCTGGTCTTTTCTGCTCCCTATGAAATGAAATAATTTTGTGTAAAATGTGTGGAACAGGAAAAATGTCCATTTTCCAACTTTCCAGGAGCTGGGATTAATGAAAAAGTCACATTTTAATTTTAATTTTAAATCCCACTAGTCTGGAATCAAGAAGTGGCTGTGAGGAAGAGATTCCCGTTAATTTGGGAATTAATGCTCCCAAAATTCAGCAGTTTCATGGAATGATAAGGAAAGAAACGAGATCTGGGAATACAGAGCTTTTCCATAACAGAATTCCTTAAATTTGAGAATGATCCTTACACAATTTGGGGGTTATAACAACAAAACTCATCCAGAAATCCGAGTTGGAATCACAGGAAAAAGGGATCGAAGCCATATTTAACAAAAATTCCTAAAAATTTCTGGGAATTCAGCAGTTGGGAAAAGGCATTGCAGAGGCAGGGATAGAGGGAAGAGCTGCAGGATGGAATGAAAGCAACAGGAGGAGCCAGGACCTGAGCAGGGGAAAAAAACAAGGAAAAACTCCACAGAAATTGGGATTTCACGCCATTTTTCCATGATTTTTTTAATGAATCCCAAATATTTTGTCTCTGCAGGACATGGTCTGGGAAGGAGGAGCAGCAGGGCACAGCTGGAGGGAGGCTCAGCAATCCCTAATCGTGGATGAACATTCCAAGAGAGAAAAGAAATGGATAAATTTCCCAAAAATCCTTGCAGGCTGTACCTTCCTTTGCTCCCGTCCTCTCTCTTCACTTCCTTTTTCCCGGTTTCTGCCTGAAAAACAAAAATCCCAATCCCTGAGGGTGAAATCCCAGCCCTGAAGAAAATACCCAACCTTGAGGGAAAAATCACAATCCTGAGGGAAATGCTACCCTCGAGGAAAAAATCCCAAACTCTGAGGGAAATTCCATCCTTGAAGGAAATCCCAAACTGTGAGGGGAAAATCCCAAACCCTGAAGGGAAAATTCCAATTCTGAAGGGGAAAATCCCAATCTGAGGGGGAAATCTCAATCCTGAGGGAAAAATCCCAACCCTGAGGGAAAAATCCCAACCCTGAGGGAAAAATTCCCTCCTTGAAGAAAATCCCAACCTTGAGAGGAAAATCCCAACCCCTGAGGGGAAAATCCCAATCTGAGGGAAGAACTCCAACTCTGAGAGAAAAATCCCAAACCTGATGGGGAAAATCCCAACCTGAGGGGGAAATCTCAATCCTGAGGGGAAAATCCCAACCTTGAGGGAAAAACATCATCTTTGAAGAGAACAATCCCAATCTCTGAGGGAAATCCCAGACCTGAAGGAAAAATCAACGACCCTAACAGGAAAACCTCAATCCTGAGAGAAAAATCCAACCCTGAGGAAAAAATCCCATCCTTGAAGGAAAAAAATCCCAATCCCTAAGGAAAAATCACGATCCTGGGGGAAAAATACCATCCTTGAAGGGAAAAACCTAAACCCTGAGGGAAAAATCCCAATCCTGAGGGGAATCCCATCCTTGAAGGGAAAAATCCCAAACTCTGAGGGAAAAATCCCAACCCTGAGGGAAAATTCCAACCCTGAGGCAGAAAATCACGACCCTGAGGGAAATCCCAACCTAGAGGTAAAATTCCCAGTCCTGAGGGTAAAATCCCATCCTTGAGGGAAAAATCCCAATCCTGAGGGAAATCCCATCCTTGAGGGAAAAAATCCCAAATCCTGAGGGAAAAAGTTCCCAAACCTAAGGGAAAATTCCAACCCTGAGGGAAAATTCTGACCCAGGGGAGAAAAATCCCAACCCTGAGAGGAAATCCCAATCTCGAGGGGAAAATTCCAATCCTGAGGGGAAAATTCCAATCCTGAGGGGAAAATTCCAACCCTGAGGGAAAAAAATTCTGACTGTGAGGGAAATCCCATCCTTCAGGGAAAAAATCCCAACCCTGAGAGGAAATCCCAATCCTGAGGGGAAAATTCTAACCCTGAGGAAAAAATACCATCCTTGAAGGAAAAAAACCTGAACCATAAGGAAAAATCCCAATCCTGAGGGAAATCCCATTGAAGGGAAAAATCCCAAACTCTGAGGGAAAAATCCCAACCCTGAGGGAAAAAATCCCAGCCCTGAGGGAAAATCCCAGCCCTGAGGCAGAAAATCGTGGCCATGAGGGAAATCCCAACCTAGAGGTAAAATTCCCGGTCCTGAGGGTAAAATCCCATCCTTGAGGGAAAAATCCCAATCCTGAAGGAAATCCCATCCTTGAGGGAAAAAATCCCAAACTCTGAGGGAAAAATCCCAACCCTGAGGCAAAAATCAGGCTCTGAGGGAAAAAATTCCAACCCTGAGAGAAAATCCTGGCCCAGAGGGAAATCCCATTCTTGAGGGAAAAAATCCCAAATCCGGAGGGAAAAAGTTCCCAAACCTAAGGGAAAATTCCAACCCTGAGGGAAAATCCTGACCTGGGGGGGGAAAAATCCCAACCCTGAGAGGAAATCCCAATCATGAGGGAAAATTCCAATCCTGAGGGGAAAATTCCAACCCTGAGGGAAAAAAATTCTGACTGTGAGGGAAATCCCATCCTTGAGGGAAAAAATCCCAACCCTGAGAGGAAATCCCAATCCTGAGGGGAAAATTCCAGTCCTGAGGGGAAAATTCCAACCGTGAGGGAAAAAAAATCCCAAACCCTGAGGGAAAATTCCAACCGTGAGGGAAAATCTTGGCCCTGAGGGGGAAAATCCCAACCCTGACGGAAATCCCATCCTGCAGCTCTTTGCAGGAACATTCTCCCATGCCCAAAAAAAAGCCGGATGGTGGAAAATAGGGAATTTTTACCTCAGGAATGTCTCCGTGGGAGGACAAGGAGCAGGTGAGTGTGTGCTCTCCTATGGAATAAGGATACTGCTGCAGGAAGCTGTGCATGGAGCGCGCGGATTTGGGGCTGTCCAGGTGCAGGATGGCCTGAGGGAAAAAAATCCTGGTAATTCCTTAATTTATGGATAAAATGAGAATTCTTAAACCTGCTGGAACGCCTTGGTTTTCCCCCGTCATTTTTTAAGCATAAAAAGGGTTAAAAGTCACTTTAAAATGGGTCTTAAAGGTGGAACTAACTTGGGTTTTTTGGGATTTAAAAGATATTTTTCCTGGATTTAGTGATTTTCAAAATAGTTTCTGGGGTTTTGGGGGGATTTTTCTTGGATTTTTTGGGATTTAAAAAATACATCCTTGGATTTTTAGGATTTAAAAAACATTTTCAATGGATTTAAAGGGCATTTTCCTTGGATTTTAAAGAATATTTCCATGGGTCTCTTATTTTTGTTTTTGGGACTTGAAAAACATTTTCTTGGTTTTTCTGTGATTCAAAGGATATTTTCCTTGTTTTTCTTGGGATTTAAAAACATTTTCCTCAGTTTTTTTTTCTTATTTAAAGACCATTTCCTTGTTATTTTGGGATCTAAAACATAAAGAATCCCACAAAAACCTCAGCAATTCTGCCATTCCCATTCTTTCCAATTCCCAAAAACTCCCAACCCCCTCACCCCCAAGTCCCCAAAATTCCCCCAAAAATCCACCAAAAACTCCCCAAAAATTAAAAAAAAATCCCCCAGATCCACCAAAAACTCCCCCCCCAAAAAATCCCCCCGAAATTAGAAAGTCCCCCCAAAATTAAAAAAATCCCCCCAAAATCACAAGAAATCCCCCCAAAAAATCAACAACAACAACAACAACAAAATCCCCCAACATTTCCACAAAAATGTCCCAAAATTAAAAAATAATTCTGACATAATCCCCCAAAATTCCCAAATCAATTCCCAAATAAATCTACCAAAAATCTCCCCAAAATTTCAAAAAGATCTCCAAAAATTCCCCAAAAATCCCAAAGGAAAAGAGAAAAGGGAGGAAGGGGCAGAAAAGGAGGGGGAAAGGGAAAGAAGGAAGGGGAAAAGAAGCAAACGGGGAGAAAGGGAAAAGGGGGAATAAAGTGTGAAAGAGGAAACAGAGGAAAAAAGGAGAAAAATTGAAAGGATGGGGAAAGGAAGGGGGAAAAGGAAAAAATGGGAATAAGGAGAAAAAAAATCTTCCAAAATCCCCCCAAATTTTCCCCAAAATTCCCAATAAATTAAAGAAAAAACAACAAAAAATGTCCCAGAAATCTCCAAAAAATCTGGAAAATTCCCCCAAAAATTCCCCAAAACCATTTTACCCCATATTTTCCCCTCCAAGCCCCATTTTTTTTTACAGTCCTTTGCGCCGTAGCCGGTGGCAGTTGCTGAGCACGGCACAGTGCTCCACCTTGCACAACCCAGCACTGGCTCCAATTCCTGGAACCCCTGTGCCAAAAATCCCCCAAAATTTCCCAAAAAACCCCATTTTCCCCCATTTTTTCCCCTCCAAGCCCTGATTTCTCTGGTCCTTGGGGCCGTACCCGGCGGCGGTTGCTGAGCACGGCGCAGTGCTCCACCTTGCCAAGCACAACCCAGCTCCAATTCCTGGAACCCCTGTGCCAAAAATCCCCCAAAATTTCCCAAAAACCCAAATTTTCCCAAAATTCCCAAATTTTGGCCCATTTTTGGCCCATGTTTTGCCCTGCTGTACCTGGTGGTGGTTGCTGAGCACGGCGCAGTGCTCCACCTTGCACAACCCAGCACTGGCTCCAATTCCTGGAACCCCTGTGCCAAAAACCCCTCAAAATTTCCCAAAACCCCCATGTTTTGCCCATTTTTGCCCATTTTGGGCCATGTTTTGCCCCGTGCCGTACCCTGTGGCGGTTGCTGAGCACGGCGCAGTGCTCCACATTGCCAAGCACAACCCAGCTCCAATTCCTGGAACCCCCGTGCCAAAAATCCCCCAAAATCTCCCCAAAAACCCCATTTTTGCCCATTTTTACCCTGCTGTACCCGGTGCCGGTTGCTGAGCACGGCACAGTGCTCCACATTGCCAAGCACAACCCAGCTCCAATTCCTGGAACCCCTGTGCCAAAAATCCCCCAAAATTTCCCAAAAAACCCAAATTTTCCCAAAATTCCCAAATTTTGGCCCATTTTTGGCCATGTTTTGCCCTGACGTACCCGGTGGCGGTTGCTGAGCACGGCGTAGTGCTCCACCTTGCCAAGCACAACCCAGCTCCAATTCCTGGAACCCCTGTGCCAAAAACCCCTCAAAATTTCCCAAAAAACCCCCATTTTTGCCCATTTTTGCCCATTTTGGGCCATGTTTTGCCCCGTGCCGTACCCGGTGGCGGTTGCTGAGCACGGCGCAGTGCTCCACCTTGCCAAGCACAACCCAGCTCCAATTCCTGGAACCCCTGTGCCAAAAACCCCTCAAAATTTCCCAAAAAACCCCCATTTTTGCCCATTTTTGCCCATTTTGGGCCATGTTTTGCCCGTGTTTTGCCCCTGTGCCGTACCCGGTGGGGGTTGCTAAGCACAGCGCAGTGCTCCACCTTGCACAACCCAGCTCCAATTCCTGGAACCCCTGTGCCAAAAATCCCTCAAAAATCCCCCAAAACCCCCATTTTTGCCCATTTTTGGCCATGTTTTGCCCCTGTGCCGTACCCGGTGGCGGTTGCTGAGCACGGCGCAGTGCTCCACCTTGCCAAGCACACCCTGGCACAAACCAGCTCCATTTCCTGGAACCCCTGTGCCAAAAACCCCTCAAAATTTCCCAAAACCCCCATGTTTTGCCCATTTTTGCCCATTTTGGGCCATGTTTTGCCCCGTGCCGTACCCTGTGGCGGTTGCTGAGCACGGCGCAGTGCTCCACATTGCCAAGCACAACCCAGCTCCAATTCCTGGAACCCCCGTGCCAAAAATCCCCCAAAAATCTCCCCAAAAACCCCATTTTTGCCCATTTTTACCCTGCTGTACCCGGTGCCGGTTGCTGAGCACGGCACAGTGCTCCACATTGCCAAGCACAACCCAGCTCCAATTCCTGGAACCCCTGTGCCAAAAATCCCCCAAAATTTCCCAAAAAACCCAAATTTTCCCAAAATTCCCAAATTTTGGCCCATTTTTGGCCATGTTTTGCCCTGACGTACCCGGTGGCGGTTGCTGAGCACGGCGTAGTGCTCCACCTTGCCAAGCACAACCCAGCTCCAATTCCTGGAACCCCCGTGCCAAAAATCCCCCAAAATCTCCCCAAAACCCCCATTTTTGCCCATGTTTTGCCCGTGTTTTGCCCCGTGCCGTACCCGGTGGCGGTTGCTGAGCACGGCGTAGTGCTCCACCTTGCCGAAGCGCAGCCCCGCGCACACCAGCTCCAGCTCCCGGTAGCCCTCGGCTGGGAGGTTCCCCAGGTGCACCAGGTGAGAGCGCAGAGAGGCAGCGTCCACCTGCGGGGACAGCAGGGGGGTAATGGGGGAAACGGGGGGGGAAAGGGGGGGAAAAGGGGAAAAAAGGGGGGAAAGGGGGAAAAAAGGGGGGAAAGGGGAAAAAAACGGGGGAAAGGGGGAAAAAGGGGAAGAAAGGGGAAGAAAGGGGAAGAAAGGGGAAGAAAGGGGAAAAAAGGGGGGGAAAAGGGAAAAAAAGGGGGGAAAGGGGAAAAAACGGGGGAAAGGGGAAAAAAGGGGAAGAAAGGGGAAGAAAGGGGAAGAAAGGGGAAAAAAGGGGAAAAAAGGGGAAAAAAGGGGAAAAAAAGGGGGGAAAAGGGGGAAAAAGGGGGAAAACAGGGGGGAAAAGGGTGAAAAAGGGAAAAAGGGGGAAAGGGGGGAAAAAGGTGGGGGGAAAAGGGGGAAGGGGGAAAAAGGAGGGGAAAGGGGGGGAAAAGGGGAAAAATGGGGAAGAAAGGGGGGGAAGGGGGGAAAGGGGGAAAAAGGGGAAGAAAGGGGAAGAAAGGGGAAAAAAGGGGGAAAAAGGGGAAAAAAGGGGAAAAAAGGGGAAAAAGGGGGAAAAAGGGGGAAAGGGGGAAAAGGGGGAAAAAAGGGGGGAAAGGGGGAAAAAAGGGGAAAAAAGGGTGAAAAAGGGAAAAAGGGGGAAAGGGGGGAAAAAGTGTGGGGAAAAGGGGGGAAGGGGGGAAAAAGGAGGGGAAAGGGGGGGAAAAGGGGAAAAATGGGTAAAAGGAAGGAGAGAAAAGGGGAAAAAAGGGGAAAAAAGGGGGAAAGGGGGAAAAAAGGGGGAAAGGGGGGGAAAGTGGGGAGAAACCGGGGGGAAAAGGAGGGAAAAGGAAGGAGAGAAAAGGGGGGAAATGGGAAAAAATGGGGGGAAGGGGATAAAAAGGGGGGAAAAAGGGTAAAAAAAGGGGGAAAAGGGGGAAAAGGGGGAAAAAGGGGGAAAAAAGGGGAAAAAAGGGAAAAAAGGGGGAAGAGAGGAAAAGGGGGGAAAGAGGGGGAAAAGTGTGGGGGAAAAGGGGAGGAAAAGGGGAAAGCGGGGAAAAAATGAGGGAAAAGGAAGGAGAAAAAAGGGGAGAAAAGGGGGGAAAAGGGGAAAAAGGGGAGGGAGGGGATAAAAAGGAGGAAAAAGGGGGAAAAATGGGGGAAAGGGGGGGAAAAGGGAGAAAAGGAGAAAAGGGGGAAATGGAACAAAGAGGGGAAAAAGGGAAAAAAGTGAAAAGGGGGGAAAAAGGGAAAAAAGAGAAAAAAAGGCAACAAAATAGGAATAAAGGGAAAAAGGGAAAAAAGGGGAAAACAAGGGGAACAGAAGGGGAAAAGAAGGGGGAAAAGAAGGGGGAAAAGGAAGAAAAAGGGAAAAAGGAAGGAGAAAAAAGGGGGAAGAGGGAGGAAAGGGAGAAAAGGAGAAAAGGGAACAAAGGGGGATAAAGAGGGAAAAAGGGGGAACAAAATGAAGGGGGGGAAAGAGGAAAAGGGAAGGGGGAAAAGGGGAAAGGAGGGGAAAAGGAAGGGGAAAAAAGTTGAAAAAGGGGGAAGGGAACAAAGGGGTGAAAGAGGGAAAAAGGGAAGGGGAAAAAGAGGGAAAAGGGAGAAAAGGAAGGAGAAAGAAAGGGGAGAAAAGGGGAAAGAAGGGGGGAAAGAGGGAAAAAAGGAAAAAGGAAGGGGAAGGAAGGGGAAAAGAGGAAAAGGGAGAGGGAAAAGGGAGAAAAGGGGGAAAGGGGAAGGGAAAAAGGGGGAAGGAGGGGAAAGGGTGAAGGGGAAAAATGACAAAAAAAGGAAAAAGGGGAGGATGGGGAAAGGAAAAAAGAAAAAAAAGAAAAAATGGGAATAAATGGGCAAAAAGGGAAGAAGGAAAGGGGGAAAAATAGGGAAAAGAGGAAAAAGTGAAAAAATGGGAAAAAAGGAAGGAGAAAAGGGTGGGGGAAAATGGGAGAAAAAGAGGGGAAAGGACAGAGGGGGAAAGGGAATAAAGGGGGAGAAGGCAGGAAAAATGGGGGGAAAAAAGGAGAAAAAGAAGGGAAAAAAAGGAGAAATGGGGAAGAAGAGAAAGAAGGACAGGGAAAAAGGAGAGGGGAAAAGGAAGAGAAAAAAGTGGGGGGAAAAGGAAAAAAACCTCTCTGCATCTATAAAAGAATGGAATTTTGAGTGGGAATTAAGGTAAATTCCCCATTCCCATTTTGAACTTTCCAACACGTTATTTTTTAGGGAGAAAACCTCTGAGAATCCTGGAATTAATCCTGGAATCCTGAAAGGATCTAACGGCCAGGGAGATCCCTGAAGTCTCAAATAATCCCATTCCAGAAATAAAATGGGATTTATCCCAACCTGAAATGCTCGGGAATGAGCACTCCCAGCTCCCAGTTAATGACATTCTAAAGAAATTTGGGATAATGAGGAGAAAAATTGGGGATAATGAGGAGAAAAATTGGGGATAATGAGGAGAAAAATTGGGGATAATGAGGAAAAACTCACCTTGGGATCAGCCTCCTTGATGAGGGAGATGAAAATGGCTTCCTTTAGGGAGGGAAAAAAGGGATTGGAGCTTAATTAATAATAATTGATGATTGATTAATAATTAATAATTGATTAATTAATCATTATTAAAGTGGTCATCATATTAAAATAAAAAAAAAAAACCAACACATTTCCTGGGGAAAAAATCCCTTATTTTAAACTCCAGGAAGTGCAAAAAATTCTGTTTAAATTCTATTTAAATCCCAAATCCTGCTTGAAGTGGGATTTTTTTCCCAGAGTTATTCCCACAATTCCTAAATTCTCACAATTCTTCACATTCCCACAAATCCCCACAATTCCCCAACTTCCCCCAGTTCCTAAAATTCCCACAATTCCCAACTTCCCTCAATCCCACAATCCCCAGATTCCCAAAATCCCAAGATTGCTCAATTTCCCTCAATCCCACAATCCCTAAAATTCCCAAATTCTCACAATCCCCCAAATTCCCAGATTCTCACAGTTCCCACAGTTCTCACAATCCACATCATCCCTCAATTCCCCCAACTCCCAAAATTCCTAAATCCACCCAACTCCCTCAATTCCCGCAATTCCCAAAATGCTCAACTTCTCTTAATCCCACAATCCCTAAAATTCCCAAATCATCACAACCCTTCAAATTTCCAACTCCCCCGATCCCTACAATCCCCACAATCCCACAAATTCCCCCAACTCCCTCCATTCCTAGAACTCCCACAATCCCATGATCTCCACAATTCCCAAAATCTCCACAATCCTCACAATTCCCAGATTCCCCAACTTCCCCCAACTCCCCAAATGCTCAGCTTCCCTCAATCCCACAATCCCCAAAATTCCCAAATTCTCACAATCACCAAATCCCCAAAATTCCCCACATTCCCCAATTTCCCTCAATTCCCCAATCCCCAAATTCCCCCAACTCCTAAAATTCCCACAATTCCTAAATCCCCACAACTCCTCCAATTCCCACAATTCCCAAAATGCTCAAGCTCCCTCAATCCCACAATCCGTGAAATTCCCAAATCCCCACAATTCCCCAACTTCCCTCAATCCCCAAATTTCCCAAATCCCCCAACTCCCAAATTCCTCCAACTCCTACAATTCCCACAATTCCTAAATCCCCACAACTCCCTCAATTCCCAAAATGCTCAACTTCCCTCAAATTCCTCAACTTCCCTCAATCCCACAGTTCCCAAATACCAAAATTCCCCAAATCCCCACAATCCTCCCAACTTCCCTCAATCCCACACTTCCCACAATTCACTCAATCCCCAAATCCCCAAATTCCTCAACTTCCCCCGATCTCACAATTCCCAAATTCCTCCAACTCCTACAATTCCCACAATTCCTAAATCCCCACAACCCCCTCAATTCCCCGATTCCCCTCAATCCCCACAATCCCCCAAATTCCCAACTCTCCCGGTTCCTACAATCCCCACAACCCCTAAATTCCCCAAATTCCCCAACTTCTTCCCCCAATCTCACAGTTCCCAAATCCCCAAAATTCCCGAATTTCCCTCAATCCCCAAATTTCCCCAAATCCCCAACTTCTTCCCCCAATCTCACAATCCCCAAATCCCCAAAATTCCCGAATTTCCCTCAATCCCACACTTTCCACAATTCACTCAATCCCCAAATTTCCCAGCTTCCCTCAATCCCTAAATTTCCCACCATCCCCCCAATCCCCCCAATCCCCATTTTTTTGGGATTCCCGTTGTTCCCACCTCGTCCTGCAGGGATTGGTGCCGGGGCTCGTGCCGGATGCGGAGCTGGTTCCCCTCCAGGCACATCGGGAAGCAGCCGTAGAATTTCACCATGGACTCCGCGGCTCTGCGCGGGATCTCCAGGAACGCCTGCAAAACGCGTCCACAATTCCCAAAAATCCCCCCAAACATTCCCAAAAATCCTCCCAAAAATCCCCCCAAACATTCCCAAAAATCCTCCCAAACATTCCCAAAAACCGTCCCAAAAATCCCCCCAAATATCCCTAAAAATCCTCCCAAAAATCCCCCCAAATATCCCAAAAAACCCTCCCAAAAATCCCCCCAAACGTTCCCCAAAATCCTCCCAAAAATCCCCCCAAACATTCACCAAAACCCTCCCAAAAATCCTCCCAAATATCCCTAAAAATCCTCCCAAAAATCCCCTCAAACATTCCCCAAAATCCTCCCAAAAATGCCCCTCAAACATTTTTAAAAATCCTCCCAAAAATCCCCCCAAACATTCCCAAAAATCCTCCCAAACATTCCCAAAAATCCACCCAAAAATCCACCCAAACATTCCCCAAAATCCTCCCAAAAATCCCCCCAAACATTCCCCGAAATCCTCCCAAAAATCCCCCCAAATATCCCTAAAAACCCTCCCAAAAATCCCCCCAAACTTCCCCAAAAATCCTCCCAAAAATCCCCCCAAACATTCCCCAAAATCCTGCCAAAAATCCCCCCAAATATCCCTAAAAATCCTCCCAAAAATGCCCACAAATATCCCTAAAAATCCTCCCAAAAATCCCCCCAAACATTCCCCAAAATGCTCCCAAAAATGCCCCTCAAACATTTTTAAAAATGCTCCCAAAAATCCCCCCAAACATTCCCAAAAATCCTCCCAAACATTCCCAAAAATCGTCCAAAAATGCCCCCAAATATCCCTAAAATCCTCCCAAAAATCCCCCCAAACATTCCCAAAAATCCTCCCAAACATTCCCAAAATCCTCCCAAAAATCCACCCAAACATTCCCCAAAATCCTCCCAAAAATCCCCCCCAAACATTCCCCAAAATCCTCCCAAAAACCCTCCCCAAAACCTCCCTAAAACTCCTTAAAAATCCCCCCCAAATTCACAAAAAATTCCCTAAAAGTCCCCCCCATCCTTAAAAAATCCCCCCCAAATTCCCAAAAAGATCCCAAGAAATACCCCCAAAATTCCTCCCAAAAAAACCCTAAAAGAATTCTCCCAAAAAAACCTAAAAGAATTCCCCCAAAATTCCAGAAAAATCCCCAAAATTTCCCTAAACATCCCTCAGAATCCCAAGAAATTCCCAAAAAAATCTCAAAAAAAAACTTTCCCAAATACCCCAAAAAATCCTACAAAACTTCCCCAAAAATCCTAAAAATACCCCCCGATACCTTGAAAACTAAAAAAAAAAAACCTTCAAAAACCCCACAAAATTTAAAAAAAATTCCCCCAAAATTCCCAAGAAACCTCCAAAAATCCTAAAAAAAAATCCGCCAAAAATTTTGAAAAAAAAATCTCCCAAAAATTAAAAACAAATTCTCAAAACTTAAAAAATCCCCAAAATCATTAAACCCCAAAATCCCCCAAAAAAATCTTTAAAATATCCCCCCAAAAGTTCTTAAAAACATCCCCAAAAATCCTCACAAAAAAACGATAAATTAAAAAAAAATCCCCAAACATTTCTTTAAAATATCCCCAAAAATCCCCAAAAATTCCCTAAAAAGTCCCCAAAAATTCCCCAAAATGCCCCCAAAATTCCCATCCTTATCCCAAGAGCTCTCCCTTGTCCCAGAATTCCCGGGAAATACCTTTTTGTGGGAGGAGAGGATGAGCAGGTCCCGCAGGCCCCCGAAGGGCTTGGCCAGGTTGGAGATTTCCTCTGGGGAGTAACCGCGGGCCGGCAGGTTGGACACCAGCAGCACGCAGCACTGCTCGGGGTCGGGGTCAGTGTTCTGTGGGGTCAGGGGTACAGCTCATTCCTGATCCTAATCCTGATCCCAATCCTCATCCCAATCCTGATCCCAATCCCAAATCCTGATCCCCATCCCCATCCCCATCCCAATGCCGGCAGGTTGGACACCAGCAGCACGCAGCACTGCTCGGGGTCGGGGTCAGTGTTCTGTGGGGTCAGGGAATTACAGCTCATCCCAAATCCTGATCCCAAATCCTGATCCCAAATCCTGATCCCCATCCCAATCCCGATCCCGGCAGGTTGGACACCAGCAGCACGCAGCACTGCTCGGGGTCGGCATCCTGTGGGGTCAGGGGTACAGCTCATCCCTGATCCTGATCCCAATCCCAAATCCTGATCCCCATCCCCATCCCAATGCCGGCAGGTTGGACACCAGCAGCACGCAGCACTGCTCGGGGTCGGCATCCTGTGGGGTCAGGGAATTACAGCTCATCCCAAATCCTGATCCCGATCCCAAATCCTGATCCCCATCCCCATCCCAATGCCGGCAGGTTGGACACCAGCAGCACGCAGCACTGCTCGGGGTCGGGGTCAGTGTCCTGTGGGGTCAGGGAATTACAGCTCATCCCAAATCCCAAATCCCAAATCCCAATCCTCATCCCAATCCTGATCCCCATCCCCATCCCAATCCCGGCAGGTTGGACACCAGCAGCACGCAGCACGGGTCGGGGTCAGCGGTGTCCTGTGGGGTCAGGGGTACAGCTCATCCCAAATCCTGATCCTGATCCCAATCCCAAATCCTGATCCCCATCCCAATGCCGGCAGGTTGGACACCAGCAGCACGCAGCACTGCTCGGGATCGGCATCCTGTGGGGTCAGGGGTACAGCTCATCCCAAATCCTGATCCTGATCCCAATCCCAAATCCTGATCCCCATCCCAATGCCGGCAGGTTGGACACCAGCAGCACGCAGCACTGCTCGGGATCGGGGTCCACATCCTGTGGGGTCAGGGAATTACAGCTCATCCCAAATCCTGATCCTGATCCCAATCCCGATCCCAATCCCAAATCCCAATGCCGGCAGGTTGGACACCAGCAGCACGCAGCACAGGTCGGGGTCGGGGGTGTCCTGTGGGGTCAGGGGTACAGCTCATCCCAAATCCTAACCCTGATCCCAAATCCTGATCCCAAATCCTGATCCCAAATCCTGATCCCAATCCTGGCAGGTTGGACACCAGCAGCATGCAGCACGGGTCGGGGTCGGGGTCAGTGTCCTGTGGGGTCAGGGGTACAGCTCATCCCTGATCCCAATCCTGATCCCAATCCCAAATCCTGATCCCCATCCCAATGCCGGCAGGTTGGACACCAGCAGCACGCAGCACTGCTCGGGATGGGCAGTGTCCTGTGGGGTCAGGGGGTTACAGCCCCATCCTGATCCTAATCCTGATCCCAAATCCCAAATCCTGATCCCAATCCCAAATCCTGATCCCCATCCCCATCCCAATGCCGGCAGGTTGGACACCAGCAGCACGCAGCACTGCTCGGGGTCAGCGGCATCCTGTGGGCTCAGGGAATTACAGCCCCATCCTGATCCCAATCCTGATCTCAATCCTGATCCCAATCCCACAGCCCACAGCTCCCACTCCCATCCCAAAGGGAATCTCAATCCAAATCCCTATCCCAGAGCTCCCATTCCCATCCCAAAGGGAATCCTGATCCCAGAGTTCTGATTCCCATCCCAAAGGGAATTTAAATCCCAATCCCAGAGCTCACTGTTCCCATCCCAATGGGAATTTCAGTCCCAGTCCCAGAGCTTCCCGTTCCCACTGTTCCCATCCCAAAGGAATTCCCAATCCCAATCAGAGATCTCATTCCCATCCCAAAGGGAATTCCAATCCCAATCCCAATCCCAGAGCTCACTGTTCCCATCTCAAAGGGAATTCCAATCCCAATCCCACACTTTGCCGTTCCCATCCCAAAGGAAATTTCACTCCTGATCCCAGAGCTCCCATTCCCACCCCAAAGGGAATTTAAATTCCAATCCCAATCCCAGAGCTCACTGTTCCCATCCCAAAGGGAATTCCAATCCCAATCCAAATCCCAATCCAAATCCCACACTTTGCTGTTTCCACCCCAAAGGGAATTTCAAGCCCAATCCCAGAGCTCGCTGTTCCCACTGTTCCCATCCCAAAGAGAATTCCAATCCCAATCCCCATCCCAGAACTCCCATTCCCATCCCAAAGCGGATTTCAGTCCAGTTCCTATTCCAAAGGGAATCCCAATCCCAATCCCAGAGCTCGGTGTTCCCATCCCAAAGGGAGGTTCTGGGGTTTGGGATTGGGATGGGAATGGAGCCAAGGCCAAAGGGGTTGGAGGTTGGGAATGCTGGGAATCATTGGGAAAGCAGGGAAATTCCCAGTGTCCCCACAATTCCCAACATTCTCCCAAACCCCCACAATTCCCAAACCCCCAAAATCCCCCAAACCCCCAAATTCCCAAACCCCGCTGACCTTCCCGCCTGGGTCCGTGGGTTCCTCGCTCACCGCAGGCTCTGGAAAGGGGGAAAAGGAGCAGAGCTCAACCCTACAGAATTCCCAAATTCCCTTCTAATCCCCTTTCCCCCACTGCATTTCCCCCAGCCCCACCAAAATCCCGGAATGACCCCAAATGGGGAATTCCAGGAATTCCCTGGCATTACCTGGCCCTGCCTCTGCCGCGGGCTCCTCTGGTCCATCTGGCCCTGGGGAGCTTTTGGGATTGGGGCTGTTGGGATTGGGGTTGTTGGGATTGGGGCTGTTGGGATCGGGGCTGTTGGGATTGGGGTTGTTGGGATCCGAGGGCTCCGATCCCGGGATTTCCAGCCCGGCCCCGGGATCTTCCCCGGGCTCTTTCCCTGCAGGGCGGGAACAGCAGCTCAGGACATTTCTGCAAGGCTCAATTCCCCTTTTTGCCCCATTTCCCCACGATTTTACCCCATTTTCCCCCCTCCTCCCAAGGGTTTTTCCATTTTTTTTCCATTTTCCCAAATTTCACTTTCTTGTTTTCCCAATTTTTCCCCATTTCCTCCCATTTTTCCCCATCTTCTCAAGTGTTTTTCCATTTTCTTTTCCCACTTTCCCCTTTTTCCCCCATTTTCCGAGTTTCCTTGCCCCAAACTTTGGTTTTCCCATTTTCCCGAGATTTTTTCCATTTTTTTTTCCATCTTCTCAAGAGTTTTTCCATTTTCTTTTCCCATTTTCCCAATTTTTTCCCCATTTCCTCCCATTTTCCTCCAAGATTTTTTTCCCCATTTCACCATTTTTTCCCCTTTTTCTCATTTTTCCCCATTTTTCCCCATCTTCTCAAAGGTTTTTCCATTTTCCTTTCCCATTTTCCCAAATTTCATGTTCTCGCTTTCCCAAAAACTTTGCCCATTTCCTCCCATTTTCCCCCAAGATTTTTTTCATTTCTCAAATTCTCCCCTTTTTTTTCATTTTCCCCCATTTTTCCCCATCTTCTCAAGTGTTTTTCCATTTTTTTTCCCATTTTCCCCAAATTTCACTTTCTCATTTTCCCAATTTTTTCCCCATTTCCTCCCATTTTTCCCCCAAGATTTTCCCCCCATTTTGCCAATTTTCCCCATTTTCCTCCATTTTCCTCCATCTTCTCCAGAGTTTTTCCATTTTCTTTTCCCATTTTCCCAATTTTTCCCCATTTCCTCCCATTTTCCCCCAAGATTTTCCCCATTTTCCTCCATTTTTCTCCATCTTCTCCAGAGTTTTTCCATTTCCTTTTCCCATTTTCCCATTTTTCCCCCATTTCCCCACGTTTTTCCCCCAAGATTTTCTTCCTGTTTCCCTAATTTTCCCATTTTCCCCAATCTTCTCAAGGGTTTTCCCATTTCCTTTTCCCATTTCCCCCCTTTTTTCCCCCATTTCTGAGTTTCCTTGCCCCAAACTTTGGTTTCCCATTTCCCTGAGATTTTTTGCCATTTTCCCATTTTTTCACCATTCTCTAAAGTTTTTTCCCCATTTTCTCAAATTTTTTTCCATTTTCTTTTCCCATTTTCCCAGATTTCACTTTCTCATTTTTCCAAATTTTTCCCCTAAGATTTTTTTTTCCCCCAAGTTTTTTCCCCGTTTTCCAGAGCTTTTTTTCCCATTTTCCCTGAGGTTTTTTCTTCTATTTTCTCTTCCCTTTTTCCAAAGTTTTTTTCCCTATTTCCCCAAGTTTTTCCCCATTTCCTTCCCATTTTCCCAAGGTTCTTTCCCCCATTTTCCCACATTTCTTCCCATTTTCCAAGGGATTTTTTTCCATTTTTTTCCCAATTTTTCCCCAAGATTTTTTCCCATTTTCCCAAATTTCACTTTCTTGTTTTCTCAATTTTTTTCCCCATTTTCCCACATTTTTCCCCCAATTTTTTTTTTCCTGTTTCCCCACTTTTTCCCCTCTTTTTCCCATTTCCCCCCATTTTTTCCCATTTTCCAAGGGATTTTTTCCCATTTTTCCCATTTTTTCCCCATTTTTCCCCCTCACCTCCCACATTCGAGGCTTTCTTCACTTTCTTCTCTCCCACTGTTTTCTTCACTTTTTCCTTTTTCCCTACAAAAAAAATCCCCAAAAACCCCAGAATTCCCAATTCCCATCAGCGATTCCTTCCCAAGGGAACAAATTCCCAAAAATTCCAAGGAATTCCAGGGATAGGAGCAAAAAAAAAAAAAGGATTTGGGGAGGGCAAAAAAATCAGGATTTTTTTAGGGTAAAAATCCCAAAATTTCAATTAAATCCAGGGCAATTTATGGAAAAAAAATGGGAATTTTTTGGGGGGAAAAAATCTGGATTTTTTGGGGGTAAAAGAAACCCAAAATTTGAATGAATTCTGTGGGATTTTGGAGGCAAAACGTCCCAAAATTTCAATTAAATCCAGGCAAAAATTTTGGGAGGGAAAAAAAAAAAAAAGGAGATTTTAGGAGGAAATGTGGATTTGAGGTGAAAAAAGTGGATTTTAGAAGGATTTGGATTTGGGGGTGGAAAAATAATTTTTGGGAGAAAAAGGAGGGATTTAAAAAAACAAAACAAAACAAAAAAATTGGGATCCTGGGGGAGAAATTCAGATTTTTTTTTAGGGTAAATAATCCCAAAATTGGAATTAATTCTGCAATTGTAATTAATCCCAAAAGCGAGGCAGGAATGGATGAAAATCAGGAATTTGGAACCCAAGAATTTCCTATTAAAACCCAATAAAATTAAAATGAATTCAGCCAATTCATTAATTAAGCCAATAATTCGTTAATGAATTAATTGACTAATCAGTCATTAAGAATTCATTAATAAATAAACGAGCTCAGGAATGAAAGAAAATGAATTATTTGGCGCCCAATAATTTCCTATTAAAAGCCAATGAAATGAAAATTAATTAAGCCAATTCATTTATTAGTGAAGCCGGTCAATGAACAATTAATTATTAATTAATTATTAATTAGTTAATGAAGATCAGCCTCACCTGTCAGGACTTTGGGGCTCTTGGTGTTGGTGCTCGGGACCTTCCTGGGAGGATAAAAAGGACACACACAAAAATCAATTTAATTAATAACTATTAATCATGAACCCCCAATTAAAGGTCAGAGTTTGAGCCCCCTGGGTTCCCAATTAATGTAATTAACATCAATTCATTAATGAGGGTCTTACTTGGTGCTTGTTGGAGTTTTTTTGGGGTTCAGGACTCGTTTTTTCACCGGTTTTTTGGCCTGGAATGGGAAAAAAAATTGAGATTTATTAATGATTGATATTAATGATAAATGGGATTCTGAACTTTAATTAATTACTGCTAATTAAGTAGTAATTAATGTAATATTAATAAGTAGTAATTAATAAAATATTTATATAATTAATTAATTTCATTAATTAATTATTTATCAATATATTTATTTTTAATTTTTAAAATTTATTTTTAAATTTTTAAATATATTTTTATTTTTAATTATTTCTATTTATTAATATTAATATTAATAAGGTATAAAAGTAGTAATTAATAAAATATTACTTATGTCCGTTGTTCATTAAAATTTCACTCAGATTTTATTAATAGATGTGCAGGTTTATATATGAATATATTAAATAGATTAATAGTTACCAATAATTAAGTATATTAATTAATTTTGACTAGGTTAATTTAATTTTTATTTAATTAAAAATATGTATATGGAACCATAAATGCATTAATAATAATTAATCCTTAACGGTAAGATGTAATTAATATTAGTTTAATTATTAATAACTGACATTACGTGCAAATAGGATGCTTAATTTCAACTCATTAATGCTAATTAAGCAGTTACAAAATATGAATTATGTCCATTATTAATTAACATTTCAGCAAGATTTTATTAACAATTGTGTGAATTTTAGATATAAACATATAAAATAGACAAATAATTAACAATTAACCTCATTAATTAATTTTAAATTAATTAATTTCATTTTTATTAAAAAACGAGTGCACGGATACAGAAATGAACACAAATAAAGTTAATTATCATTAGTGCTTAAGTGTAATAATTAATTAATAGCTCTGGTTGGAATTCCCAGCTGGAATTGCCATTCCCGGATGGAACTGGTGCTCCTGGCCAGAATTCCTGGCTGGAATTCCTGCTCCCAGTTGGAATTCCCAGTTGGAATTCCCGGTCGGAATTCCCAGTTGGAATTCCTGGTCAGAATTCCCTCTCCCAGCTGGAATTCCCACTCCAAATTCCTGCCTGGCATTCCCTGTCAGAATTCCCAATCCCAGCCAGAATTCCTGCCTGGAATTCCCAGTTAGAATTCTCTCTCCCAGTCAAAATTCCTGGCAGGAATTCCCTCTCCCGACCGGAACTCCTGGCTGGAATTCCCAGTCCCATTCAGAATTCCCAGTTGGAATTGGCACTCCCAGTCAGAATTCCTGATGGAATTCCCAGCTGGAATTCCTGGCTGGAATTCCCTCTCCTGGTTGCTGTCAGAATTCCCTCTCCTGGCTGGAATTCCTGGTCAGAATTCCCTCTCCCAGTCAGAATTCCCATTGGAATTCCCAGTCGGAATTCCCAGTCCCAGTCAGAATTCCTGGCTGGAATTCCTGTTGGAATTGCCACTCCCATTGGAATTCCCAGTCCCAGTCAGAATTCCCATTCCCAGTCAGAATTCCCAGAATTCCCATTCCCATTGGAATTCCCAGTCCCAGTCAGAATTCCCAGTCCCAGTCAGAATTCCCAGAATTCCCATTCCCAGAATTCCCATTCCCATAATTCCCATTTCCAGTGGCCATTCCCATCATTCCTACTGGTCATTCCCATTATTCCCATTCCCATTCCCACCATTCCCACTGGCCATTCCCATTCCCATCATTCCCATTCCCATCATTCCTGCTGGCACTCATTCCCACCATTCCCATCATTCCCACCTGCATTCCCATTGCCATTGCCATTGCCATCATTCCCACTGGCCATTCCCATTCCCATTCCCATCATTCCCACCATTCCCATCATTCCCACTGGCCATTCCCATTATTCCCATCATTCCCGCCATTCCCGCTGGCATTCCCATTGCCATTCCTACTGGCACGCATTCCCGTTATTCCCACCATTCCCATTGTTCCCATCATTCCCGCCATTCCCGTTATTCCCACTGGCATTCCCATTATTCCCATTCCCATAATTCCCCCTGGCAATTCCCATTCCCATTATTCCCACTGGCCATTCCCACCATTCCCATCATTCCCGCCATTCCCACTATTCCCATTCCCATTCCCGCTGGCACTCATTCCCAGAATTCCCATCATTCCCACCACTGCCACTGGCATTCCCATTCTCATTCCCGCTGGCGCGCGCGTTCCCACCATTCCCGTTATTCCCACCATTCCCGCTGGCATTCCCACTGGCATTCCCACTGGCATTCCCATTGCCATTCCCATCGCCATTCCCGCTGGCACGCGTTCCCGTTATTCCCGTCATTCCCATTCCCATTATTCCCATTCCCGCTGGCATTCCCATTGCCGTTCCTGCCATTCCCGCTGGCGTTCCCGTTATTCCCGTCATTCCCATTATTCCCGTCATTCCCATTATTCCCATTCCCACTGGCATTCCCATTGTCATTCCCATTGCCATTCCCACTGGGACGTGTTCCCGTTATTCCCGTTATTCCCATTGCCATTCCCATTATTCCCATTCCCGCTGGCATTCCCATTGCCATTCCCACTGCCATTC
Organism: Molothrus aeneus; assembly: GCF_037042795.1. Lineage (NCBI taxonomy): Eukaryota > Metazoa > Chordata > Aves > Passeriformes > Icteridae > Molothrus > Molothrus aeneus. Next base: position 72,091,935 of record NC_089649.1, read on the forward strand.
CCGCTGGCGTTCCCGTTATTCCCGTCATTCCCATTCCCATTGCCATTCCCGTTATTCCCACCATTCCCGCTGGCATTCCCATTGCCATTCCCACTGCCATTCCCGCTGGCACGCGTTCCCGTTATTCCCGTCATTCCCACTGCCATTCCCATTGCCATTCCCATTATTCCCATTCCCGCTGCCATTCCCGCTGGCATTCCCGTCATTCCCGTCATTCCCATTGCCATTCCCGTTATTCCCATTCCCGCTGGCGTTCCCGCTGGCGTTCCCGTTATTCCCGTCATTCCCATTCCCATTATTCCCATTCCCGCTGGCATTCCCATTGCCATTCCCACTGGTGTTCCCGCTGGCGTTCCCGTTATTCCCGTCATTCCCGCTGCCATTCCCATTATTCCCATTCCCGCTGCCATTCCCATCGCCATTCCCGCTGCCATTCCCGCTGCCATTCCCATTATTCCCATTCCCACTGCCATTCCCATTGCCATTCCCGCTGCCATTCCCGCTGGCGTTCCCGTTATTCCCGTCATTCCCATTATTCCCATTCCCGCTGGCATGCGTTCCCGTTATTCCCGTCATTCCCACTGCCATTCCCGCTGGCGGTCCCATTGCCGTTCCTGCCATTCCCGCTGGCGTTCCCGTCATTCCCGTCATTCCCATTGCCATTCCCATTGCCATTCCCATTATTCCCATTCCCACTGCCATTCCCGCTGGCGTTCCCGTTATTCCCGTCATTCCCATTATTCCCATTCCCGCTGGCATTCCCATTATTCCCATTCCCGCTGGCATGCATTCCCGTTATTCCCGTCATTCCCATTGCCATTCCTGTTATTCCCATTGCCATTCCCGCTGGGGGTCCCATTGCTGTTCCTGCCATTCCCGCTGGCGTTCCCGTTATTCCCGTCATTCCCATTGCCATTCCCATCATTCCCATTCCCGCTGCCATTCCCGCTGGCGTTCCCGTCATTCCCGTCATTCCCGCCGGCATTCCCACCTGCGCTCTCTCGGCCACGCTGATCCGCACCCGTTTCCCGTTGAGCAGCACCGGCGCCGTCTCCCCAAACTTGACCGCGGCCATCACGGCCTCCTTGTAGTTCATCTCCAGGTAGGCCTGCAACGCACAGCGCTCACGGGATCCCCGGGATTCACGGGATTCCCGGGATTCCCGGGGCTAGGAGGGGGTTCTGAGGGAATTGGGGTCCCAGGGAGGAGAGGGAGGGGAAATCCGGCCGGGATTGGGAATTGCAGGGGGGGAATGCAAGGGTGGAGGGGGAAAGGGGGAAAGGAAAGAAGGGAAAGGGAATAAGGAGGAAAAGGGAAGGGGGAAAAGGAGGAAAAAGGAAAACAAAAGGGAGAAAAGGGAGAAAAGGGAAAAAGGGGGGAAGGGGAAAAAGGGGGGAAGGGGAAAAAGGGGAGGGAAAGGAGAGGGGAAAAAAGAGAAAAAGGGGGAAAAAGGAGGAAAAAGGAAAACAAAAGGGAGAAAGGGAAAAAGGGAGAAAAGGGAGAAAAGGGAAAAAGGGGGGAAGGGGAAAAAGGAAATAAGGAGGAAAAGGGAAGGGGGAAAGCGGAAAAAGGGGAGGGAAAGGAGAGGGAAAAAGGAGGAAAAAGGAAAACAAAAGGGAGAACAAAAGGAAAAAAGGGAGAAAGGGAAAAAGGGAGAAAAGGAAAAAAGGGGGGAAGGAGAAAAAGGAAAGAAGGGGAAGGGAATAAGGAGGAAAAGGGAAGGGGGAAAGGGGAAAATGGGGAGGGAAAGGAGAAGGAAAAGGAGAAAAAGGGGGAAAAAGGAAAACAAAAGGGAGAAAGGGAAAAAGGAAAGAAGGAGGAAAAGGGAAGGGGGAAAGAGGAAAAAAGGGGAGGGAAAGGAGAGGAAAAAAGGGTAAAAAGGAGGAAAAAGGAAAACAAAAGGGAGAACAAAAGGGAAAAGGGGGAAAGGGAAAGGGAAGGGCAAAGAGGGTGAAAAGGAGAAAAGAGGGAAAAAAGGGGGGAAAAGGGGGAGGGAAAAGGGGGGAAGGAGAGAAAGGGAAAAGGGAAAATGGGATAAAAAGGAAAATAAAGGGAGAACAAAAGGGGAGGAAGGGAAAAAGGAAAGGAAGGCAAAAGGCAAAGAGGGGAAAGAAGGGAAGAAAAAGAGGGAAGGGGAATACAGAGGAAAAGGGAAAAGGGAAAAAAGGGAAGGGGGAAAATGGGAGAAAAATTGGAGGAAAAGGGGAAAATGGGAAAAGGGAAAGGAAGAGGAAAATAAAGGGGGAAAAGGGGGGGAAAAGGGGAATAAAATGGAGAGATAAGGGGAGAAAGAGGGGAAAAGGGAAGGAGAGAAAGGGAAAAGGAAGGGAAAATGGGAAAATAGGAAAATAAAGGGAGAAGAAAGGGAAAAAAGGGGGGAGGAAGGGGAAAACGAAAGGAAGGCAAAGAAGGGAAAGGGAATACAGAGGAAAAGGGGAAAGGGAAAAAGGATTAAAAGAAGGGAGAAAAGGGAAAAAGGGAAGAAGAAAAAGGGAAAAGGAAGGGAAAGGGAGGAAAAAGAAGGGGAAAAGGAAATAAAGGGAGAACAAAGGGAAACAAGGGGGAAGGGGAAAGGGAAAAAAGGGAAGGGGGAAAATGGGAGAAAAATTGGAGGAAAAGGGAAGAATCGGAAAAGGGAAAGGAAGAGGAAAATAAAGGGGGAAAAGGGGAATAAAAGGGGGAGATAAGGGGGAGAAAGAGGGGAAAAGGGAAGGAGAGAAAGGGAAAAGGAAGGGAAAATGGGAAAAAAGGAAAATAAAGGGAGAAGAAAGGGAAAAAAGGGGGGAGGAAGGGGAAAAGTAAAGGAAGGGAAAGAAGGGAAAGAAGGGAAAGAAGGGAAAGGGAATACAGAGGAAAAGGGGAAAGGGAAAGGGAAAAAGGAGACATTAAAAAAAAGGGAGAAAAGGGAAAAAGGGAAGAAGAAAAAGGGGAAAGGGAGGAAAAGGGAGGAAAAAGAAGGGGAAAAAGGAAATAAAGGGAGAACAAAGGGAAACAAGGGGGAAGGGGAAAAGGGAAAAAAGGGAAGGGGGGAAAATGGGAGAAAAATTGGAGGAAAAGGGGAGAATGGGAAAAGGGAAAGGAAGAGGAAAATAAAGGGGGAAAATAAAGGGGGAAAAGGGGAATAAAAGGGGGAATAAAAGGGAGGGATAAGGGGGAGAAAGAGGGGAAAAGGGAAGGAGAGAAAGGGAAAAGGAAGGGAAAATGGGAAATAAGGAAAATAAAGGGAGAAGAAAGGGAAAAAAGGGGGGAGGAAGGGGAAAAGGAAAGGAAGGGAAAGAAGGGAAAGGGAATACAGAGGGAAAGGGGAAAGGGAAAAAGGATTAAAAGAAGGGAGAAAAGGGAAAAAGGGAAGAAGAAAAAGGGGAAAGGGAGGAAAAAGAAGGGGAAAAAGGAAATAAAGGGAGAACAAAGGGAAACAAGGGGAGGGGGAAAACGGGAGAAAAATTGGAGGAAACGGGAAGGGGAGAATGGGAAAAGGGAAGAGGAAAAACAGGGAAAGAAGGGAGGAAAGGAAAACAAAGGGGAAAAGATGGGGGAAAGGGGGAGGGGAAAAAGAGGAGGAAAAAGAGAGAAAAAAGGGAATGGGAAGGGGGAAAACCAGGAAAAAAAACCAGGGAAAAAAGGGAAGGAAAGAGAATCGCCATCGATAAAATCCCAGAACTCCGAGCGGGAAGGGCCCGGAGCCTCCCAAGGCCAGCCCGTCCCAGATGGGCCCTTTGGGGTCGGGAATTGGGGTCGGAATTGGCATTTTTGGGACCGACCTCGTTGCGGGAGCGCAGCACGATGAGGTCGCTGACCTTCCCGAAGGGCTGCACCAACTTCTTGATGTCCTGGTCGGAAAATCCCGAATCCGGCAGATCCGAGATCTGCAGCACCGTCCCGCAGCTCAGCAGCTCCTCCCGGAGCAGCTGCAAAACCACCGGGGCAATTCCCAAAAAATCCCCACATTCCAAAGGGCCCCGGCACCGGGAGCGGCCAGGGGAGGTGGGGATGGGGCTGGGGAATAAAGGGGGAGGGGTTCCAGGATTTCGGGAATTTTTCATTCCAAGGAAAGCTTGGATTGGAGCCACCTCGGATTTGATTGGAAGGTTGGGATTGTGGAGTTAATCTTGATGGAATTCCAGAATTTCACAAAATTCCAGGATTTTTTCATCCCTGGAAAGGCTGGATTGGAGCCACCTTGGATGGTGGAATAAATCTTGATGGAATTCCAGAATTTCACAAAATTCCAGGATTTTTTCATCCCTGGAGGTGTCCAAGGAAAGGCTGGATTGGAATTGTTGGAATTATGGAATAAATCTTGATGGAATTCCAGAATTCCAGGATTTTTTCATCCCTGGAGGTGTCCAAGGCAAGGTCGGCTTGGAGCCACCTGGGATTGAGGGAATTGTGGAACAAATCTTGATGGAATTCCAGGAACTTTCCATCCAAGGAAAGATTGAATTGGAGCCACCTTGGAATGGATTGGAATTGTTGGAATTATGGAATAAATCTTGATGGAATTCCAGAATTTCACAAAATTCCAGGATTTTTTCATCCCTGGAGGTGTCCAAGGAAAGGCTGGATTGGAATTGTTGGAATTGTGGAGTAAATCTTGATGGAATTCCAGGATTCCATGAATTTTCCATCCCAGGAAAGGCTGGATTGGAGCCATCCAGAATTGTGGGAATTGTGGAATAAATCTTGATGGAATTCCAGAATTCCAGAGAATTCCAGGATTTTTTCATCCCTGGAAGTGTCCAAGGAAAGGTTGGATTGGAGCCACCTTGGACTGGATTGGAATTGTTGGGATTATGGAATAAATCTTGATGGAATTCCAGAATTCCAGGAATTTTCCATCCCTGGAAAGGCTGGATTGGATCCATCCGGAATTGTGGGATAAAATCTTGATGGAATTCCAGAATTCCATGAATTTGCATCCCTGGAAAGGTTGGGCTGGGACTATGGGAATTACGGAATAAATCTTGATGGAATTCCAGAATTCCACGAATTTTCCATCCAAGGAAAGGTTGGCTTGGAGCCACCTGGGATTGGATTGGAATTGTTGGAATTGTGGAGTAAATCTTGATGGAATTCCACAGAATTCCAGGATTTTTTCATCCCTGGCAGTGTCCAAGGAAAGGTTGGATTGGAGCCACCTGGGATTGTTGGAATTGTGGAATAAATCTTGATGGAATTCCAGAATTCCGGAATTCCAGAGAATTCCAGGATTTTTTTATCCCTGGAAGTGTCCAAGGAAAGGCTGGATTGGAATTGTTGGAATTATGGAATAAATCTTGATGGAATTCCAAAATTCCAGGAATTTTTCATCCCTGGATTGGAGCCACCTGGGATTGTGGAATAAATGTTGATGGAATTCTGGAATTCCAAGGAAAGGTTGGGATGGGATTGTGGGAATCATGGAATAAATCAGCTCCAAATCCCTCCCCATACAGAATTCCAGAATTCCCACCTCCATCCTGGCAGGAATTCTCCCACAGAACAACTTCCTTGAAGTCAAAGCCCAACACCAAACCCCAGGAATTCCCAAATACCCCACAAACCCCAGGAATTCCCAAATACCCCAGAAATTCCCAACCCCCTCCAAACCTCAGAAATTCCCAAACCCCCAAAATTCCCCCAAAACTCCCCAAACCCCAGGAACTGCTCCAAATCCCCAAACCCCAGGAATCCCCCAAACCCCAGGAATCCCAAATGCCAGGAATCCCCCAATTCCCTGGAATCCCAAACCCCAGTAATGCCCCAAACCCCAGGAATGCCCAAATATCCCCCAAACCCCAGGAATCCCCCAAACCCCAGAAATTCCCCCAAAACCCCCAAACCCCAGGAACTGCTCCAAATCCCCAAACCCAGAAACCCCCCAAACCCCAGGAATCCCCCAAATCCCAGAAATTGCTCCAAACCCCCCAAAACCCAGGAATCCCCCAAAACCCCTGGAATCCCCCAAAACCCCCAAACCCCAAATATCCCCCAAACCCCAGGAATTGCCCCAAACCCCAGGAATCCCCTAAACCCCCCAAACCCTAGGAATCCCCCAAACCCCAGGAATCCCCAAATATCCCCCAAACCCCAGGAATCCCCCAAACCCCAGGAATCCCCCAAAACTCCCAAACCCCAGGAATCCCCAAATATCCCCCAAACCCCAGGAATCCCAAATCCCAGGAATCCCCCAATTCCCTGGAATCCCAACCCCCAGGAATGCCCCAAATATCCCCCAAACCCAGAAATGCCCCAAACCCCCAAAACTCCCAAACCTCCGGAATCCCCCAAACCCCAGGAATGCCCCAAGCCCCAGGAATCCCCCAAAATCCCCAAACCCTGAAATCCCCCAAACCCCAGGAATCCCAAATATCCTCCAAACCCCAGGAATCCCCCAAGCCCCAGGAATTGCTCCAAACCCCCAAACCCCAGGAATCCCAAATATCCCCCAAACCCAGAAATGCCCCAAGCCCCAGGAATCCCCCAAAATCCCCAAACCCCAGGAATCCCAAACCCCAGGAATCCCCCAAACCCCAGGAATCCCAAATATCCCCCAACCCCCAGGAATCCCCAAATATCCCCCAAACCCAGAAATGCCCCAAACCCCCAAGCCCCAGGAATGCCCCAAGCCCCAGGAATCCCCCAAAATCCCCAAACCCCAGGAATCCCAAACCCCAGGAATGCCCCAAACCCCAGGAATCCCAAATATCCCCCAAAGCCCCGGCATGCCCAGGAACCCCAAAGCCCCGGAATCCCGCACACCCACCCTGTTGTAGGGCTGGCTCTTCCCCGCTGCCGCCTCCTCCTCCTCCTCCTCCTCCTCGTCCTCCTCCCGGTCTCTTTTTGGGGTGGGCCCCGGGGTTTCGGGGTCCTTGCGGGGCGCTTTGGGGCCGGGCCGCGAGGGTTTCCTGGGAGCGCCGTGGGGTTTCCCCGGGCCCAGCGACTCCTGCAGGGATTTGTGCCTCTGGAACTCGGCCAGGAAGCCCGGGCCCAGCGTGCGCATGACGGCCTCGAGAGCGGCTCGGCGGGCTGGGGGAAAAGGGACACGGGTTGGTGGGGGAAATAAATGGGGGAAAATATGGGGGATAAATGGGGGAAATGGGGGAAATGGGGGGAATGGGGGAAATGGGGGAAAAATGGGGGGAATGGGGGGAATGGGGGGAATGGGGGAAACGGGAGAGGGATTGGTGGGGGGAAATGGGGGAAAAATGGGGGAAATGGGGGAAAATTGGGGGAAACGGGAGAGGGGATTAGTGGTGGGAAATGGGGGAAATGGGGGGAAAATGGGGATTGGGGGAAATAGGGATTGATGGCGGAAATGGGGGGAAATGGGGGAAACGGGAGATGGGGATTGATGGGGAAAAATGGGGGAAAATGGGGGAAATGGGGGAAAAATGGGGGAAATGGGGATTGATGGGGGGAAAATGGGGATTGATGGGGGAAATGGGGGAAAATGGGAGAAATGGGGGGAATGGGGGAAAATGGGAGAAAATGGGGGGAAAATGGGGGAAATGGGGGGAAATGGGAGAAAATGGGGGAATGGGGGAAAATGGGGGAAATGGGGGAAAATGGGGGGAAAATGGGGGAAATGGGGGAAAATGGGGGGAAAATGGGGGAAATGGGGGGAAATGGGGGAAACGGGAGAGGGATTGGTGGGGGGAAATGGGGGAAAATGGGGGAAATGGGGGGAAAATGGGGATTGGGGGAAATGGGGGAAATGGGAGAGGGATTGGTGGGGGAAATGGGGGAAAAATTGGGGGAAATGGGGGAAAATGGGGGAAAATGGGGAAAACAGGAGATAGGGATTGGTGGGGGGAAGTGGGGGAAAAATGGGGGAAATGGGGGATTGATGGGGGAAATGGGGGAAATGGGGGAAAAGGGAGAGGGGATTGGTGGGGGAAAATGGGGGGAAAATGGGGATTGATGGGGAAATGGGGGAAAAATGGGGGAAAAATGGGGGGAAAATGGGGGGAAATGGGGGGAGTGGGGGGAGTGGGGGGAAAATGGGGGAAAAATGGGGGAAACGGGAGATGGGGATTGGTGGGGGAAAAATGGGGGAAAATGGGGGGAATGGGGGAAATTGGGGAAAAATGGAGGAAAAATGGGGGAAATGGGGGAAACGGGAGAGGGGGATTGGTGGGGGGAAAATGGGGGAAAAATGGGGGGAAAATGGGGATTGGGGGAAATGGGGATTGATGGGGGAAATGGGGGGAAAATGGGGGAAAATGGGGGAAACGGGACAGGGGGATTGGTGGGGGAAAATGGGGAAAAATGGGGGAAATGGGGGAAACAGGAGAGGGGGATTGGTGGGGGGAAATGGGGATTGATGGGGGAAATGGGGATTGGGGGGATTTGGGGGGAATGGGGACTGATGGGGAAACGGGGAAATGGGATTTGGGGATTGATGGGGATTGATGGGGAAATGGGGATTTGGGGGGAAAATGGGGATTTGGGGATTGATGGGGATTTAGGGAAATGGGGATTTGGGGAAAATGGGGATTTGGGGGAAAATGGGGATTTGGGGATTGATGGGGATTTAAGGAAATGGGGATTTGGGGAAAATGGGGATTTGGGGGAAAAATGGGGATTTGGGGTTTGATCGGGTTTGATGGGGATTTGGGGGAAACGGGGATTTTGGGAAATGGGGATTTGGGGGGAATGGGGATTGATGGGGAAAATGGGGGAAAAATGGGGATTGATGGGGGAAACGGGGATTTGGGGAGAAATGGGGATTTGGGGGGATTTTTTGGGAAAAATCGGGATTTTTGAGGAAAAATGGGAATTTTGGGGGATGTTTTGAGAATTTGGGAAAAAATGGGGATTTTTGGGGAAAAAATGGGAATCTTGGGGGGAAAATGGGAATTTTGGGGAAGAAATGGGAATTTTGAGGGATTTTTGGGGGAAATTCTAGGAAAAAATGGGGATTTTGGGGGGAAATAGGGATTTGGGGGAAGAAATGGGGATTTTGGGGGAGAAATGGGAATTTTGGGGGATTTTTTGGGGGGAATTTTGGGAAAAATGGGGATTTTTGGGGAGAAATGGGAATTTGGGGGATTTTTAGGAATTTTGGGGAAAAATGGGAATTTTGGGGGATGTTTTTGACAAAAATGGGAATTTAGGGGATTTCTGAGAAAATGGGAATTTTTAGGGGATTTTTTTGGGAAATTTGGGAAAAAATGGAAAATTTTGGGGATTTTTTTGAAGAAAAAGAGAATTTTTAGGGGATTTTTTTGGGAAATATGGGAAAAAATGGGAATTTTTTGGGGGGGAAAAATGGGATTTTTGGGGAATTTTTGGGGGGAAATTTTGGAAAAAATGGGGATTTTTGGGGAAAAATGGGAATCTGGGGGCTTTTTGTGGGAATTTTGGGAAAAAGTGGGAATGTTTTTGGTTTTTTTTTTTAATTTTGGGGAAAATCCAGGAATTTTTGGGGAAAAAAATCCGGATTTAAAAAAAAAATTTGAGGGGAAAAAAAGAGAATTTTGGGGGATTTTTTGGGATGAAAATGGGAATTTGTTGGGATTTTTTTTAAATTTTGGGATTTTTTTTAATTTTGGGGAAAAAAAACGGGAATTTCTTGTGAATTTTTTTTATGGCATTTCTTTTGGAATTTGGGAAAAAACGGGAATCTTTAAAAACAATTTTGAATTTTTTCGGAATATTTTGGGAACAAAATGGGAATTTGGGGGATTTTTTTGGGAATTTTTGGGAAATTTATTTTGGAATTTTTGTTTTTTTTTTTTTTCTAGGGGGAGAAGGGATTTTCAATTTTTGTTTTATTTCTATTTTTGGGAAAAATGGCAATTTTGGGGAAATTTTTGAGGGATTTTTTTGGAATTTCTTCGGATTTTGGGAAAAAAACCCCAGGAATTTGTTGGGATTTTTTTTTGGGGGGGTGGGTATTTTGGGAATTGAATGGGAATTTTGGGGGAATTTTTTGGGATTTTTTTTTTTTAATTTTTTTTTTTTAATTTTTTTTTTTTTTAATTCTTTGGGAATTCTCTGGGAATTTCCTGGGAATTCTTTGGGACCCTGCTCCTCTCTGAGCCCGCAGTACTTACGAGCTCGGAGCCTTCCTGCGCTGCTCGGGGCTGCTTTAATTAGTCCTTAATTAGTCCTTAATTAGTCCTTAATTAATGCCCGGCTGCTGTGAGGCTGCGGAGAACCCACAGGTTGGTTATTGGCTGGAGCATTCCCAAGGATTTGAATTTATCCCTAAAATAAAATCCTGGGAATGCCAAAATTCCCTTTGGGGGTGGGAAAAAAGAAACAACTTTGGGAATCCCATTGAGCTATTCCTGAAATTCCCATTGGGAATTCCATTGAACGTTCCCAAAATTCCAGTTAGGGGTGAAAATTCAGGAATCCCACTGAGCAATCCCAAAATTCCCATTGAGCATTCCCAAAATTCCAATTAGGGGTAAAAATTTGGGAATCCCATTGAGCAATCCCAAAATTCCCATTGAGCATTCCCAAAATTCCAATTAGGGGTGAAAATTTGGGAATCCCATTGAGCAATCCCAAAATTCTCACTGGGTTTAAAAAGATTTTGGGAATCCCATTGAGCATTCCCAAAATTCCAACTTAGGGGTGAGAATTTGGGAATCTCACTGAGCATTCCCAAAGTTCCCATTGGGGATCTAAAAATCATCGTGAATCCCAGTGAATTCCCAAAATTCCAACAGGAGGTGAGAAAAACCATTGGGAATCCCATTGAGAATTCCCAAAATTCCCATTGGGAATGCCATTGAGCATTCCCAAAATTCTGACTGGGGATGAAAAAATCATCAGGAATCCCATTGAGCATTCCCAAAATTCCCATCGGGAATCCCATTGAGAGCATTCCCAAAATTCCCATTGGTGATAAAAAAAAACTTTGGGAATCCCCACTGAGCAAAATTCTGATAAGGGTTGAAAAAATCGTCGTGAATCCCAGTGAATTCCCAAAATTCCCATTGAGGGTGAAGAAAACCATCAGGAATCCCACTGGGCATTCCCAAAATTCCAATTAGGGGTGAAAATTTGAGAATCCCATTGAATTCCCAAAATTCCCATTGGGGGGGTGAAGAAAATTTCGTGAATCCCACAGAGAATTCCCAAAATTCCCATTGGGAATCCCACTGAGCATTCCCAAAATTCTGATTGGGGTGAAGAAACAATTGGGAATCCCACTGAACATTCCCAAATCCCATTGGGGGTGAAGAAAACTTCGGGAACACCACAGAATTCCCAAAATTCCCATTGGGAATCCCACTAAACATTCCCAAAATTCCAATTGAGGATTAAAAAAAAAATCATTGGGAATCCCACTGGGCATTCCCAAAATTCCAGTTAGGGGTGAAAATCTGGGAATCCCACTGAATTCCTAAAATTCCCATTGGGGGGGTGAAGAAAACTTCAGGAATTGCCGTGAATTCCCAAAATTCCCATTGGGAGTGAAAAACCAACAAGAATTCCACTGAGCATTCCCAAAATTCCCATCAGGAATCCCACTGAGAATTCCCAAAATTTTGATCAGGCAGGAAAAACCCTCAGGAATCCCAGTGAATTCCCAAAATTCCAACCGGAGATGAAGAAAACTTTGGGAATTTTTGCCGTGAATTCCCAAAATCCCCTTTGTGGGGTGTGAAGAAAACTTCGCAAATCCCACAAATCGTGAATCCCATAGAATTCCCAAAATTCCCATTGCGGGAGGATAAACTTTGGGAATCGCTGTGAATCCCCAAAATTCCCCTTTGTAGGAGAGTGAAGAAAACTTTGTGAACGCCACAGAATCCCCAAAATTCCCTTTGCGGGGGGTAAAGAAAACTTCGGGATCCCCAAAGAATTCCCAAAATTCCCCTTTGTGGGAGTCAAGAAAACTTCGGAAATCCCACAGAATTCCCAAAATTCCCCTTTGTGGGAGTCAAGAAAACTTTGGGAACCCCACAGAATTCCCAAAATTCCCCTTTGTGGGAGTCAAGAAAACTTTGGGAACCCCACAGAATTCCCACAATTCCCTGTGGGAGAGTGAAGAAAACTTCGGGAACCCCACAAATTGTGAATCCCACAGAATCCCCAAAATCCCCTTTGGGGGAGTGAAGAGAACTTTGTGAATCCTACAAATCATGAACCCCACAGAAATCCCAAAATTCCCTTTGCAGGAGGATAAACTTTGGGAATCCCACAGAATTCCCAAAATCCCCTTTGGGAGAGTGAAGAAAACTTTGGGAACCCCACAAATCGCGAATCCCACAGAATTCCCAAAATCCCCTTTGGGAGAGTGAAGAAAACTTTGCAAATCCCACAAATTGTGAATCCCACAGAATTCCCAAAATCCGCTCTGTGGGCAGTGAAGAAAACTTCGGGAACCCCACAGAAATCCCAAAATTCCCTTTGTGGGAGGATAAACTTTGGGAATCGCTGTGAATCCCCAAAATTCCCTTTGGGAGAGTGAAGAAAACTTTGCAAATCCCACAAATTGTGAATCCCACAGAATTCCCAAAATTCCCTTTGGGAGAGTGAAGAGAACTTCGCGAATCCCACAAATCGCGAACCCCACAGAATTCCCAAAATCCCCTTTGCGTGAGCAAAGAAAACCTCGGGAACCCCAGAGAAATCCCCAAAATCCCCTTTGTGTGAGCAAAGAAAACTTCGCGAATCCCACAGATCCCAGAGAATTCCCCGAATCCCCTTTGGGAGAGCGAAGAAGACTCCGCGATTCCCCGGCAATTCCCGGATCCCCTCGGCGCGAGGGCCGCCCCCGCCCCGGGATCCCCGGGATCCCCTCGATCCCTGCCTCGGGATCCCCTCCTCCATCCCCGCCCCGGGATCCCTGGGATCCCCTCCTCCATCCCTGTCCCGGGATCCCCTCCATCCCTGCCTCGGGATCCCCGGGATCCCCTCTTCCATCCCCTCCTTGGGATCCCCGGGATCCCCTCCTCCATCCCCGCCCCAGGATCCCCGGGATCCCCTCGATCCCCGCCCCGGGATCCCCTCGATCCCCGCCCCGGGATCCCCTCCATCCCCTCCCCGGGATCCCCTCCCCTCCATCCCCTCCCCGGGATCCCCTCCCCTCCATCTCCGCCCCGAGATCCCCGGGATCCCCTCCCTTCCATCCCCGCCCCGGGATCCCCGGGATCCCCTCTTCCATCCCCTCCTTGGGATCCCCGGGATCCCCTCCTCCATCCCTGCCTCGGGATCCCCGCCATCCCCTCCATCCCCACCCCGGGATCCCCTCCCTTCCATCCCCGCCCCGGGATCCCCTCTTCCATCCCCACCCCGGGATCCCCGGGATCCCCCCTCCATCCCCGCCCCGGGATCCCCGGGATCCCCTCCCTTCCATCCCCACCCCGGGATCCCCGGGATCCCCTCCATCCCTGCCCCGAGATCCCCGGGATCCCCTCCATCCCCTCTTCCATCCCCGCCCCGGGATCCCCTCCCCGCCATCCCCGCCCCGGTGCGCGCAGGCACCTTCGGAGGCGCGGCTGGGGCGGCTGCGGGCGCGCTCGGCGCTGTCGGAGCGGCGGGGCCGGGGGCTGCCCCGGGCCAGGCTCCGCGGCCGCGAGCGGGAGCGGGAGCGGGGCCGCGGGAGGTGGCGCCCGCCGGGGCTGCGGGAGCGCGGCCGCCGGGGCCGCCCGGGGCTGCGGGAGCGGGAGCGGCGGCGGCGCGCGGAGCCCGGAGGCGGCGGCGGAGGCGGCGGCGGGGCCCGGGAGCGGCGGCGGGAGGGGCTGGGCGGGGAGGCCGAGCGGCGGCGGGGGGTGCGGTTCTCCTTGCGGTCAGCGCCATGCCTGAGCGGGACACACGGACACACGGACAGACAGACGGACACAGAGAGAGAGAGAGAGAGAGAGAGGGGAAATGAGAGACAGACCGGGAAACGCCGGGCAGATGGAGCAAACTGGGAAAACTGGGGGAAACTGGGGGAAAACTGGGGGAAACGGATTAAAAACTGATGAAAAACTGATGAAAAACTGATGAAAAACTGGGGAAAACTGACGAAAAACCGGGGGAAAACTGATTAAAAACTGGGGGAAAACTGATTAAAAACTGGGGGAAAACAGATTAAAAACTGATGAAAAACTGATGAAAAACTGATGAAAAACTGATGAAAAACTGATGAAAAACTGATGAAAAACTGGGGAAAACAGATGAAAAACTGGGGGAAAAACTGATGAAAAACTGATTAAAAAGTGGGGAAAAAACTGATGAAAAACTGGGAAAAAAGTGATTAAAACTGGGGAAAAACTGATGAAAAACTGGGGGAAAACTGGGGGAAAACTGATTAAAAACTGGGAAAAAACTCCCCAAACTAATTTGGGTAAAGGGGGATTGGGGAAAGGAGGAAATGAGAAACAAAATGGGAAACGCTGGACAGGTCTGGAGTAAACTGGAAAAACTGGGGGGAAAACTGGGGAAAAACTGATTAAACACTGATTAAAAACTGGGGAAAACGGATTAAAAACTGATTAAAAACTGATTAAAACCTGATGAAAAACTGGGGGGAAAAAATGGGGAAAAACTGGAGGAAAACTGATTAAAAACTGGGGAAAAAGTGACAAAAACTGGGGGGAAACGGATGAAAAACTGATTAAAAAGTGGGGGAAAAATGGATTAAAAACTGATTAAAAAATGGGGAAAAACTGATGAAAAACTTGGGAAAAAACTGGGGGAAAACTGATGAAAAACTGGGGGAAAACTGGGGAATAACTGGGGAAAAACTGAGAAAAAACTGATTAAAAAATGGGAAAAAACTGATGAAAAACTGATTTAAAAATGGGGAAAAACTGAGAAAAAACTGATAAAAAACTGATTAAAAACTGGGGAAAAATCGGATTAAACTGAATATGGAAAAAGGGGATTTGGGGAAAAAGGGGGATTAGGGAAATGAGATTTGTGGGGAAAAGGGAAAATGAGAAAAAAATTGGGAAAACACTGGACAGTTCTGGACTAAACTAGAAAAACAGGGAAAAATGGATAAAACTGGAAAAACTGGGAAAAACTGAGTAAATGAGACTTAACAGGATCAAACTGGAATAAAAGGGACAAAACTGGAAGAAAGTAAAAAAAAAGTGGAAAAAATAAAAGGAAATGATGGAAAAAATGAAAAAAATGGGAAAAATGGGAAAAAAAGGAAAAAAGGGAGAAAAAATGAAAATGGAAAAAAATTTGAGAAGCTGGGAAAAATGGGCATAACTGGAAAAAGCTGGACAAAATTGAGGAAACTGAGGAAAATGGAAAAAAATGGATTTATTGGGATTAAACTGGGATAAAAGGGATAAAACTGGAAAAAATGGAGAAACTGGGAAAAATGGACAAAGCTGGACTAAATTAGATAAACTGGAAAATGGGAAAAACTGGAAAAAAAAAAACCTCGAAAAAACCCAGAAATAATGGAAAAAAATGGAAACAAATTTGAAAATAAATGGAAAAAATTTGGATAAAAATATGTGGAATTTAAGGTCCCTCCAATCCAAACCAGCTCGGAATTCCATGGAATTTGAGACAAAATCCCATGAAAATGTCCTGAAGTTTTATGATAAAAATATTGTGGCCTCGTGGAGAGGGGTTGGAGAGGGCGAATCAGGGAAATGAAATGGTTAAAATTAATTATTAATGATGGGTAATGAAGGGAGGGAATGAAGAGCACGAGGTACCTGCTGGAGGAGTGAGCCTCAGGGTTCCACTCGGGATATCTGCCAGTGACAAAGGGAAAAATGGAAAAATGTCACTGGAAAAGCCAAAATTCCCAAAAAAAAACCCCAAAAAAAAAAAAAGGGATTTTTTTTTCCCGGATAAATATTCCCATTTGGGACCCCAAAAGCAGCAAGTGTTGATTCCTGTTTGGGAATGTCCCTGGATGGGATTGGAGGTTCCTCCCACCCCAAACCATTCCAGGATTTTGGAGCTCCTTTGGCTCTGGGAGAACTGGGAATGTTCACCTGGAAAGGGGGAAATTGCAGGGAAAACTCTGAGGGATTCCAGAGGGGAGCTGTGATTTTGGGATGGTTCAGGACCAGATCCCATGGGGTGTCTGAAATCCCAAAGTTTTTTTTGGGATTGCGGGGGGAGAATCCAGGGAAATGCTGGGGCTGCCCCAAATCCCTGGAATGTCCAAGGCCAGGCTGGACAGGGCTTGGAGCAACCTGGGATAGGGGGAGGTGGGAATGGAGGGGATTTAGGGTCACTCTCAGCACAATTCCGGGATTCTGCCCTGGAGCCAGGCTGGGAGAGCTGGGAATGCTCCCCTGGAGAAGGGAAAATTCCAGGGAATCCTCAGAGTGCCTGCAGGGGCTCCAGGAGAGCTGGAGAGGGGCTGGGGACAAGGCCTGCAGGGACAGGAGCCAGGGAATGGCTCCCACTGGGAAAGGGGAGATTGGGCTGGGATCTTGGCAAGGAATTCCTGCCTGGGCTGGAATTCCCAGATTTGCTGGGGCTGCCCCTGGATCCCTGGCAGTGCCCAAGGCCAGGCTGGATGGATTTGGATCCACCTGGGACGGTGGGAGGTGTCCCTGCCATGGATGGGGTGGGATTGTTGGGATTTAAGGTCCCTCTCCAGCATTCCGTGATTCTCAGTGGATTCCACAGTGGATTCCCAATGCATCCCCAGTGAATTCCCAACTGATTCCCAGTGGATCCCAAAAAGATCCCCCGTGGGTCCCCAAATGGATTCCTCAGTGGATTCCCAATGGATCCTGTATGGATTACACAGTGGATGCCTGGTGGATCCCCAGCGGATTCCCAATGGATCCCTGGAAGACCCCCAAATGATTCCCAGTGTATTCCCAACTGATCCCCAGTGGATTCCAAATGGATTCAAATGGATCCCCAATGGATTCCAAATGGATTCAAATGGATCCCAAAGTGGATTTTCAGTGGATCCCGAGTGAATTCCCAGTGGATCCCCAATGGGCTCCCAACAGATTCCTGGCAGATCCCCAGGGGATTCCCAATTGATCCCAAATGGATCCCCCAGTGCAATCCCAGTGATCCCCAATTGATTCCCAGTGCATTCGTAATGGATCCTCAGTGGATTCCAAATGGATCTCAAATTGATTCCCAATGGATCCCAAAGCAGATTCCCAATGGATCCCTCGTGGATCAAACAGTGCAATCCCAGTGGGTCCCCAAATAATTTCCAGTGGATCCCAAGGGATCCCCAATGGATTCCCAGTGGATCCCTGGCAATTCCCAATGGATTCCCAGTGGATTCCCCACTGGATCCCTGGCAATTCCCAATGGATTCCCAGTGGATTCCCCACTGGATCCCTGGCAATTCCCAATGGATCCCCAATGTATTCCCGGCAGATCGCTGGCGGTTCCCCAGTGGATCCCCAGCGGGTCCCTGGCAATTCCCAATGGATCCCCAGCGGGTCCCCACTGGATCCCTGGCAATTCCCAATTGATTCCCAGTGGATCCCTGGCAATTCCCAATGGATTCCCAATGGATCCCCGGTGGGTCCCCCAATGGATCCCTGGCAATTCCCAATGGATTCCCAATGGATCCCCAGCGGATCCCTGGCAATTCCCGGCGGATCCCCGGCGTGTCCCTTACTGTTGGCGCAGCCTGCGGCAGCTCTCGAGGTGGTCGGGGTTGTTCTGGTGCAGGATCCAGTCCTGGGGGAAAGAGAACATTGGGAACAGTGGGATCAGGGTGGAAACCGCCGGGATCATCCCAATCCCTCGGGGCTGGATTTCCACTTCCCAGCCCATTGTTACCTGGGAAAAGTCAAATTCCCAGGGAATTCAGGCAGGAGGCTAAAGGCCGATTATCACTGCTCCACAACAAAAGCCTCAGTCAAACTGCCTCGTCCAATCAATGAATGAAATGAAATGATTAAATCAATTCATTCAATCTGTTCATTAAATCAATTAATTCACCAGTTAACGAATGGGATATGGCAGCAGCAACGTGGATCACCGGAGGCTGCTCCAAAAAAAAAATGGGAATTCAAGGGGAATAAATCCACGATTTGCTGTCGCACCCATGGGCAATTCCAGCTCCCTTCAAAATGTGGCATCTCCACATCCAACCTCATTCCCAGCCCGGAATTCCTGTGCCTGGAGCTCTGGGAATGCTCAGTTCCCATCACGTCACGGCTCAAAGGTCATCCCAGAGCCCCGGGATGTTTTTCACGCTCGCTCATCGTTTAAAAAACCTGATAAAAGCGGGGTTTAATTCCATGTAAAAATGCCCGAACTCTGGTTTAACTGGGAATGTTGACAGGGAGCTGGGAAAAAAACAAAAAAGGCAGTTTTCTATGGAGAAGGGAGATTCCTTGGAAAACTCTGGAATTCTTCAAGGTGGAACATCACCAATGATAACAATGAAATATCCGTGGGGAAAAAAAATCCAACTTCCAGCTGCTCTGAGATGGTAAAATCCAATCAAATACGGAATAATTAATATAAAATAATGGATCTGACGAGTCAGGATGATGGAATGATTCCCATGGGGATAAAAAGCAGCGATTTCAGCGTTCCAAGCTGGTTTTCCCTAATTCCAGACCGTCCCCTAAGCAATCCCGTTCCCAAGGATCCGGATTTTTCCAGGTTTGAATTTAACCAGGATAAACCAAAGCTGCTCCTCAAGGAAAACTTGGTGGGAATGAAAAGGGAATTCGACTCCCGAAATTCCAATTCCATGGTGCCAGAGGGAATTTGACTCCCAGAATTCCAATTCCACGGTGCCAAGGAGGGGGTTTTGGTCCCAAATCCCTCCAGCTGCTGATCCAAGACTTTTGGGATGGGAATCTTCTTCTCCTTGCCAGGTCCTCACCAGCCAAAGCCCTCTGGATTTACGGATTTTCCTCCTTTTTGCCTCATTTCGAACTCTTCCACTCTTTGGGAATATTCTACTGTCCACAGAATCCAAAACCCTCTGGATTTATGGAATTTCCTCCTTTTTGCCTCATTCCTGGCCTTTCCCACTCTTCAGGAATATTCCACTGCCCGTGGAACCATCCTGGAATGGCTGGGTTGGAAGGGAACCCAAAGATGATCCCATGATCCCAGGTTGCTCCAAGCCCCATCCAACCTGGATTTGGACATTCCAGGGGTGGAACGGCCAAGATTTCCCCTGGGATCCAACGAAATCCTTCCCCTAAAATTACAGGATCCCTTCCCATAATTCCTGGTGAGAAGAAAAAAATTCCATCCAGAACTCCTCCATTCCCACCTTCCCTAATTCCATCCCAACCTCCTCTCACCCATGGATCACCTCCAGGAAATCCTGGAAGCAGAAGGTGGCGGAGTGAAGTGTCCAATAAAAGAACTCTGGGTGCAAATCTTCATGGAAAACAGAAAATCCCAAGGATTTCGCAAATTCCAGGTCCAAGGAGGCGTCACCCCCAACTCTGACTGGATTTGGGGAACAAAAGTGGATAAAGATAAGGATAACTCCCATCCCATTGTGCTGGGAACGTTTCAAATCCACTTCATTCCAGATGTGGTGGGACTGAGGATGAAGGAATTGTTATTCCAAGAAATCTGCTCCATCCGAGACGCAAAGTGTCTGGAGAAGGAGGAATCCCACAAATCTCCCTTTGTTATTCCCACGGGATGCGATTCTGAGCTGAAAATGAAGCTGCTCCGTGGAATATCCATAAAATCCTTCGAGATTTTTGGAGGATTTGGGAAATCAGAATTAAAAGGGACAGCAGGGGGGTCAGACTCCGCCCATCCCAAAGCAGAATTGGGAATTTTGCCTTAAAAAAAACCACCCAGGACACAAAGATTTTTAGGAATACCTGGCCCAAGCATCAAATGTTGCCTGAAATTCTGATTTTAATGCCCTAAAATCCACCTTGGTGTGGCGGCTCCTCCTCCTGAGGATCCCACAGGAACGTTCCCCAGGATCAGAGTCCAGCCTCTCACCACGGCCCTTCCTGCCCGACACCAAAACGAGCCCAAATCCGTCAAATTCTGCTGCAGCCCCAAACCCACCTTCCGCGGACACCTCCACAAATTTCCACCACTTTTTCCCACAAATTCCCAATATTTCGGACCTGCCTCCTTCAAACGATGCATTTTCCATAAAAAACTCTGGATGCAGGTGGGAAATACTAAAACTTGTGGCTTCTAACAAAAAAAAAAACAAAGCACCAAACAAACCACCTTAAAATGTATCAGAAATCTGTAAAAAATGACATCCAGGATGTTTTGGGTTTTTTCTTCGCAGGGAAAATTCAGCTCCCAGAGTTTTGGCAGAGCCAAGTTGGAGGGACAATGAACGTCCCACATCCCACATCCAGGTGAGGTGGGAACCTCTGGGTTTCATATTCCAGTGGCTGGAATTCTCTTCCCGTGGGCAACGCGGCGTGGTCGGATCCAGAACGAGTCCATCCAAGAGTTGATTAAAAAATCCATGGAAAAACCATGAAAAAACTGTGAAAAACTAATGGAAAAAGGGAGCTCAGCACCAACAGCCTGAGCTCAGAATCCACCACTAAAATTTTGGTTTTGGGGTCTTCAAATGTGGGATAGAAAAGGTTTTCCTCGTTGGGCACCTTCATCTTCATCCAGTGTCAGTTCTGTTATCCCAGAATCCTGGAATGGTTTGGGTGGGAAGGGACCTTAAATCCCATCCCATTCCCAATCCCATCCATGGGCAGGGACACCTTCCCCAATCCCAGGTGGACCCAAATCCATCCCAGCCTGGCCTTGGGCACTGCCAGGGATCCAGGGGCAGCCCCAGCAAATCTGGGAATTCCAGCCCAGCCAGGAATTCCTTGCCAAGATCCCAGCCCAATCTCCCCTTTCCCAGTGGGAGCCATTCCCTGGCTCCTGTCCCTGCAGGCCTTGTCCCCAGCCCCTCTCCAGCTCTCCTGGAGCCCCTCCAGGCACTCTGAGGATTCCCTGGAATTTTCCCTTCTCCAGGGGAGCATTCCCAGCTCTCCCAGCCTGGCTCCAGAGCATCTCCATGGCCTCCTCTGGATCTGCTCCAGGTCCTGCTGATGTTGCCCCAAAGCTGGAGGCAGCTCTGCAGGTGGGGTCTCACCTGGGCAGAATTCCCACCTTTCCTGCTGCCCACGCTGTGGGATCAGCCCAGGGCACAGGGATCCGTCCAGGACATTTGGAGCTCCCCATCCCCAACACCCCAAGTCCTTCTCCCAGAGCTGCTCCAATCGTCCTCTTCCCATCTTGGATCTGTGCTGGGATTGTCCTGCTCCCGGAGCTCCTGCCCTTGCTGGGCCTCATGAGGCTGGGATGGCCCCACCTCTCCAAGAAAACCCCTCCAGGTGCGATCCCACGGCAGAGCTCGGTGTCACCTTCGCCATGCCAAGGGTGGCCGGTCCCGGTGTCCCTGTCACCGGTGGAGACGCTGGATGACGCCAATCCCAATGCCAGGGTGGCTGCTCCAAGTGCCACCATCCAGGCCTGAACGCTCCATCCACGAAATCCATTGCTCCAGGCCAAGGACAGCCATGCCACCTGGGACAGCATCAAATGTCTCAAGTCCTGGGGAATCGCTGGGAATCACCAGGTCTGGTGGCTCTTCCAAGCTGAGGCCCCATCCAGCTCTCCCAGAACAGACAGGGAATGGTTGGGAAGACAAATCTTGAATGTCCAGGTCATCTCCAAGCACCCAAAACCGACCAGGTTTGCTGAACTGCAGAGCTGGAACTGAGAGGAATTCTTCGATCTCTGCAATCCGTGGATACACCAGCTGCACATTTCTTCATCGAAGTTTTATTTTTTGGGATAAAACTCCCAAACTCTCTGCACCAGGGCTGGTCCTGGAGGTCTCCTGTGCCCCTGGGAGACAAACACCAAACGCTTCCCGAAGGAAGGGAATCCAGGCCAGAGCTGAAGGACAGGGAGCACATTTGGGAGGCTGCAGTAGGATCAGGATTCCTGGGAACACATCCCGCCCCAGTGCCACCAAGACAAGATCTCACCACCTTTAATCCACCCCAAAACTCTCAGCCAGAGCTGATTTGCCAACAGCTTTTTAGTGACAACATTTCCCTCCTTAAAGGCGCTAAGAATTCCCATATAAATTCATTCCCTTTTCCCAGATTGCTTTTTCCCTCTGTTAACAGCCCCCCACTTTCATTTTCCTGTTCAATTTTACCCATTTTTATTTAAATTCATCCTTCTCTTCCTATTTCCAGCTGCCCACCTCCCTGGCCCTCAGCGCCTCCTGCGGAAAAAGGTTTGGGAATTTCTGGTTTTTTCCCTAACAAAGCCATCCCCATTTTCAGCCAAATTTTTAATTCACAGCAAACAGAGCCTAAAATCTCCAGGATTTTGCCAAATTACAAAAATCCCTCCCCCGCAGCCTCTCCACACTTTGCAATTCAAACACGTTAAATAACTATTAATGAATTATTCTGGGTTTTTATATCACGTTCTCCAATATTTTTGATGGATCAAGCCTTGGGCTTTTCCAGGAAAACCCACAGCTTCCAGAACATTTTTTATCTCCCAGTATCCACCATTTTCTCCCTTTATTTTTTCCTTCAAAGCTCAAACTGTGATTTCCTCCAAGGCTGAGAGCCCGGTGGGATGAAAGGACGCATTTTCCGCGTCGCCCCGAGCCAGCCTCTGGAATATCCAGCGTTGTCGCACAGAGCAGATTTGGAAGATGACATTTCGGGTTCTAAATGGGCTCTTTTGTTTTCAGGCAGAGTTTGGAGGAGGAGGAGGAGGAGGGGGGGAATGAACACACGGACATCTCACCCACCCCCCAGACACGATCTGAGTCCCCCACACACAACATTAATATTTCACTCCGCTGCTCGAGGTTTGTTTTGTTGTTTGACACCCGCTGCAAAGTCAAAAAACATTTCAATACTGGAAAAAAAACCCAAAAATCAACACGTAAAGCAAGTCTGAAATGCAACTGGGAGCAGAACACGCCGTTACAATCATTTCTAGCACCATTCCCAACACTCAAACTTGGCGACCAGCATCCCAATCCACGGAATTCCCAGGGAAAACAACCAGCGGCAGGAAAAGGTGCCGAGTACACACGCTTAGGGAATAATCTGGGAAAGCCACTCACCTTCATATGAGTGCATTCAAGGTTACACAGAGAACACAAATGTGGGAATATTCGCG
This sequence comes from Molothrus aeneus, assembly GCF_037042795.1. Classification (NCBI taxonomy): domain Eukaryota; kingdom Metazoa; phylum Chordata; class Aves; order Passeriformes; family Icteridae; genus Molothrus; species Molothrus aeneus. The sequence goes on from NC_089649.1 coordinate 72,114,957, forward strand.
GCGACGTGGCATAGTAGTCGTTCATCATGGACGGGGTGGGCAGGCGTTTGCTCTTCTGCTCCGGGAACACGGGCAGCCAGGATGCCTTCACCACCCCGAACGGGGATTTGATGGGCTCCTGTGCCGGCGTGTGGAAGGGTTTGTGGTAGGGCTTGTGTCCCGCCGAGGCCCCGCCGGCGGCGCTGGGCCCGGGATGGGCGCTGGGCCCGGGATGGGCGCTGCCGGCGTCGCGCTGCTTCTGCTCGTGCTGGCTGATGGCGGCCAGGAGCCCGGCCGAGAAGGGCGGCGGCGTCAAGGGCGGCAACACGTGCTGGGACACGGGCGGCTGGACCAGCGGCGGCATCACCGGGGGCAGCATGGGCTGCGGCAGCGGCGTGGGCAGCAGCGCCGGCAGGATGGGCGGCAGCACCGGCGGCATGGGCGGCTGGGACGCCGGCTTCACCACCGGCAGCACGGCGGGCGCGGCGCTGCACAGCACCGGCACCTTGGCCGGCGGCTCGGCCGGGAAAAACGACGGAGCGGGCGAGGAGTCGGCGGGGAAGGCCGGCAGCTTGATGAGGTCTTCGGCCGGGAACACGGGGTTGCACGGCACGTTGGGCGGCGGGACGGCCACCGGCACGCTCTGCTCCCGCTGGAATTCTTCCCGGTTCTCCGCGCTCGAGCTTTCGGGATTGAAGACGCGCGCTTCCAGCGGTTCCTCGGGCAGCGCCTCGGGGTTGTAGGTGCGGATCTCCAGCGGGTCCTCGGTGTAGCCGTACTTGCTGGCGTGGCCGTAGTCGATCACTTTGCTCTTGACGGCAGTGACGCTGCTCTCGCCCACCGGCTCTTCCCCCCGGCTCGGAGCGTGCAGGCCGGGCACGGCGTGGCCCATCTTCCGGATGCGGATCTCCCGCAGGATCCGCGGCATGTTCTCAGGCGTCAGCTGGTCGTCGGGGTAGCGGCTCAGCTCCTCCAGGTCTTCGTTGGACAGCCCGAAGCTCGCTAAAATGCTGGAGGCGCTTTCGGGCGTGTAGCGGTTCTGAGGGTTGGAGTTGTGCTCCAAGACCGGCGCCGGGCCGGGCGGCTTCGGCCCGGTGGTGCCGGCGGGGCAGGGGCCGCCATCCCAGCGAGTGGCACGCGGGTCTCCCTTCTGCTCCTGGTGCAGGCCGCTCTTCTCCTTGACTTTCCTGGGATCGGCCCTGTGCAGCGTGACGCGGACGTTGATCCTCTGCGAACCCGTCCACTCCTGCCCCGAGAATCTCTGGGGCGCTCCTTGGGGCGTCGCGGGCGCGGCTTTCCTGGGCGGCCCCGCCGCGCCTCCGGCCCCGAAAGCTGCCGGGGGTTTGGTGCCCGCCGGGTTGGGTCCTCTGGGCCTCGGGGGCAAGGTTCCTCTGGGGCTAAACATTGCGTCTTTCAGCAATGCCTGGCGGACGCCAGCGTGGGGAGGCGCCCGCCCGCCGCCGGCAGCCAAGCGCTGGAGAGCCAAGTGGGTCTTAATTTGGGCAAGCTGAAAAGGAGGAGGGCCCAACACAAGGGGGCTGGCAAGGCCAAGGTTCAGGGAATTCACAAGTGGAGCGAAACTTTCCAAGAACAACACAAAGCTGCAAGTTAAAAGACAAGGATTAGATGGGTCATCTTTGGCATCTGCTCACAGCGGCTTCTAGGACGGGGAGAAAAGCAACCCGAGGCACGGAAGCGGGATTTGCACCACAGTTTAAAGCACTCATAATTCACAAAAAAACCACGTTTTCTTTCACTGTTTAAAATCTTAAATATAGAGGACAGGTGATTAATCAATTAAACATCTGATTAACAAGCTTAACCCAACAAATTGGATGCCACAGGGAACACAACCAGTGGTGACACTTGCAACAGCATTGCTTAAAACCTGCCATTTCACTTCTTTGTGACAACAGAGTTTGGATTTAATTACAATTGATAATTTTAGGAGCAGCAAGGCAAAGCGTGAAGCCCCCCTGTCGGAAGGGTGACGAGGGATGAGCTGGAAGTGGAACCGTTTAGGTGGAGCACTCCAACCAGTTCCAGCTGGGTGGAGCGGAGCCGAGGCCGGAGCGGTTTCCAGGAGGACACTCCCATGAGCGCTCCCATGGGTGAAGAGCAAACCCTGCAAGAATTCGCAGGGTGGGACGAGGCTGGAATTCTGTGGGTAGAAAATATCCGATCTCTCCGAGAGCTTAAATAGAAAGGGCTGGAAACAGAGAGGAGTAAAACAGAAAGGAGTAAAAACAGGAACAACAACAAAAAATCTCCACACAAAAAGCACCGTGGTCAATGGAAGTGGGGGCTTGGTTTGGGTGAAATCACTGAGAATTCGGTGCTGTGTGGTGGGAAAAGAAGGTACAAATACAGGGAGAGGAAAATGAAACAGCACAGAGCTCTGGAGAGAGAATCACACAGGGCTTTGGGCTGGAAGGGACCTTAAAGCCCATCCCATTCCATCTCCTGCCATTCCCATTCCCACACCTCCTGTTATCCCAGAGCGCTCCAAGCCCCGTCCAAGCAGGTCAGGGATGGAGACCGAGATCAGTGCAACATCAAAGAGCGGCCAAGTCCCCGTGTAGCTCCTCGGAGACCGAGCGAGGACACCGGGAATTCTGGATTTAGGGCGAGGACAAAGCAGCAGCCACAACATCAGCGCGTTCCCAGCTCCATCCCCGTTCCCAACCCCGAACACGGCACCGCCGGAGCAGCAGCTGCAGAAACTCCCAACCCTGTCCCAGCCCAAACCAGGAAAACTCCAAACCCGGGAATTCCTCATTTCCCCCTTGTCCATCTGTTGTCTCCTGGAGCTGGACTCTTCTTGCAGGTTTTCCAGGAGTTTTCCCAGCCGTTCCCGGAGATCCGCGCTGAGTTCCCGCGGTGCCGAGGTTCTCGTCTCGTCTTGCCGATGCCGTCACGGGGTTTTGTTTTCCAAGCTCGTGGAAGTCGACTCCAGCTGGAAGTTTTTCCACGAGCAGTGGTTCACACTGAGATCAAAGCTCAAGGAATAAACCTCACAGGGAATGACCAAACCTGACAGGTGCAGGAGAGGAGGATTTTCCAGCACAATTCCCGGAGTTTGCTCCCATCTGGGTGTGAATTTTTTTGAGGAATTATTTAATTTGAACCGAGTACAAACTGTTCAGGCTCAGGAGAAACATGAGTCCTATTAATCCTCTTCAAGAAAACAATAACCAGATTCCCACCAGACAGCATTCCCAAAATTCTGGCCTCTCACCCAATATTCCTCCTCCCTCCATAAATTAAACCAGATTTTTCAACAGGAGCTGCATGTGAAGCCAAGTTTGTTCCAGAGGGTTTCCAAACAAATGTCAACCAACATTCCCCGAGCCACCTCCTGCCTTTCTGTTTGTGTTTTCTCCAGAATTCCCAGCACTGGAGGACAAAAATTCCCTCTGAGCCCATGCCTGTGGGAAGCACTTGGAGAAGGAACACTGTCAAAGCCACCCATCACCAGGACAACCTCAAACGGATCAGCAGAGCAAATCTGGAACACCACCAACCTTAATGCCACAGATCAGGAACCTCCCAAAGGAGGGGAAAAAAACCCAGAATTCCCACAGGATGAGTTTTTACCTCTCCAGGTATTTCCAGGTGCTGCATCTCACACGGACAGCTGGGAGCAGGATCGGGGATAACAACTCACCTGTGCAAACCTCAGGGATGGGATCCAGGCTGGGAAAGACTTGGAGCAGCCTGGTCTATGGAAAATGTCCCCATCCATGGCAGGGGGTGGCACTGGATGGGATCTGAGGTCCCTTCCCACCCAAACCAGTCTGGGATTCTAGGAAGGGCTGCGGACAAGAGCTCCCGAGTGACCTTTCCAAAGGAAATGCTGGAAATGCTTCAAAGGAAATGCCAAGACGGAGGAAACAATGGTCTGGAGATATCAGGGAGAGCCTCACCTTCCTCTTCCAGGCAGCTTTGCCTGGGAAGCGTCAGAGCCTCGGAGGCGCCGCTGCTGGGACAGGGACACCACAGCAGGGACCGGGCTCCGAGCTGGGGCTGCCACAGTGACACCGAATGGAAATCATGGAATGGTTTGGGTGGGAAAAGAGCTTAAATCCCATCCAATCCCACCCCCAGATCAGGGACACCTCCCACCGTCCCAGGTGGATCCAAGCCCCAGTGTCCAACCTGGCCTTGGGCACTGCCAGGGATCCAGGGGCAGCCACAGCAAATCTGGGAATTCCAGCCCAGCCCCTGCCCACCCTCCCAGCCAGGAATTCCTTGCCAAGATCCCAGCCCGATCTCCACTTTTCCTATCTGGAGCCATTCCCTGTGTCCCGTCCCTCCATCCCTCATGTCCCAAGTCCCACTCCCGCTCTCCTTCAGGCTCTGAGGTCTCCCTGGAGCTCTCCCTTCTCCAGAACATTCCCAGATGATCCCTGGGAAGGGCAATCCCAGAACTTCGGAGCGCAACACAAAAGCCGAACGACGCCTTCCTTGCTTTCCCCCTCAACTTCCTGCCTCCATTTTCCAGCCTTCCCAATATGGATGCAGAAATGGAAAGTTCTGGATTTTAAACTCTCCCTGGTGTTTGCAGAGCCTGAATGAGAGCACAGAGCAAGAATTCCTGCATGGAGGAAAAGGACAAGGAACCTGCACCAGCACAGAATCCTGGGATTATCTCAGCTGGAAAACACCTTTGGGATCATCCAGTCCAAGCTGTGCCTGATGCCCACCTTGGCACTGGGTGCCACATCCAGGAATTCCTTGGACACCTCCAGGGATGGGGACTCCAAACCTCCCTGGGCACTTCCAAGGCCTGAGCACCCTTTCCATGGGGAAATTCCTGCTGGTGTCCAACCTGAGCCTCCCCTGGCACAGCCTGAGGCCGTTCCCTCTTATCCTGTTATCCCCTGGGATCAGATCCCAGCTCCCCCTTCCCTGTCACGGATTTGTGGAGACCCACAAGGTCCTTCTGAAGCCTCCCTTTCTCCAGGAGCCTCAGGAGAAGGCAGAAGGGGATTCCTCCCGTTACAAAGAAGGCTCATCCAAAAGGAAATTCCAAAAGGAGAATTTCCTGATCTGTCCCTATAAATAGCATGGAATTTTCTGGCTCTGTGCTAACTCCAGAGCAGATAAACAAAGCTGGAACCAAAGCCATGCCTGGGAAGCTGACGGGCCTTCCCAAGAGTTCTTCCAGACCTGACCACATCCCCATGGATCTCACCGTGTCCAGTCCCATGACCTGGATCTCCTTTGGAGATTCCCTGCTCTTCCTTTGCTTGTTGGCAAAATCTTGGAATGTTCTGGAAGAACCTGGATTTTCCTCCTCCTTCCTGTGCTGCCCAACAGCACGATGGCATCCAGAGGGTGCCATGGTCCTTCCCTCTGGAGAATTCCTCACCCACAGCAGCCCAGATGTCCTCTCATCAAGGTCAGGACTTGGGCAAGGCATTCCCAGCCCTTTTCCTGCATCTGGGAATTCTTTCCCGTGATTTTGGATGGCTCTGGGCAGTTCACCACCCTCTGGATCTCTGGGATTGTCATCTCCAGACCTTCCCTTGCCAGCACAACCCCACTGGGACATCCCAGTTCCAGCAGGAGCTCCTGGATTTTCCAGGTTATTTGTGGTGTCCATCCTTATTATCCCTCCATCCTGGGATCTTCCAGGTGTCAAACCACCACACAGCTCCTCCCAAATCCAGCAGAGCATGACAGATCCAGGTGGGCTGCCATTCCAGGTTCTCCCATTCATGGTGGGCTGCCATTCCAGGTTCTCCCATTCCAGGTGGGTTGCCATTCCAGGTTCTCCCATTCCAGGTGGGTTGCCATTCCAGGTTCTCCCATTCCAGATGGGCTGCCATTCCAGGTTCGCCCATTCCAGGTGGGTTGGAATTCCAGGTTCTCCCATTCATGGTGGGTTGGCATTCCAGGTTCTCCCATTCATGGTGGGCTGCCATTCCAGGTTCTCCCATTCCAGGTTCTCCCATTCATGGTGGGTTGGCATTCCAGGTTCTCCCATTCATGGTGGGCTGCCATTCCAGGTTCTCCCATTCCAGGTTCTCCCATTCCAGATGAGTTGGCATTCCAGGTTCTGCCATTCATGGTGGGTTGCCATTCCAGGTTCTCCCATTCCTGGTGGGCTGCCATTCCAGGTTCTCTCATTCCAGGTTCTCCCATTCATGGTGGGCTGCCATTCCAGGTTCTCCCATTCCAGGTGAGTTGGCATTCCAGGTTCTCCCATTCATGGTGAGCTGCCATTCCAGGTTCTCCCATTCCAGGTTCTCCCATTCCAACAGGACCACCTGCCTGCTCAAGCAAGAATTCCCAGTATTTGAGAGGTGAAAGCAGCTCCAGGCAAAACCCTCCCTGGGGATATTATTCCAGTTACCAGCTCCGGATCCAGCAGGATCTCAGCTGGGATCAGTGGATTTGAAATTCCAAGAGCCAGGATCACTGGGAATGTTCCAGCCACACCAGGACACACAAGGGATTGGGATGTGTCCTGGAGGATGAGGAGGAAGAGGAAGGCAGAATGGGAATGGTCCTGAAGCACCTGGATAACGGGAAGAGGACAAATCCCAGCCTGGAAATTTGGATTTCCCAGGAAAAAGGGAACAGCAAAGGCTGAGCTGGAATTGTAAAGCCTGAAGGAAGCAGATCCTAAAAAAGGACCGAGATGGGAAAGGAAGCACTTGAACAAGAAAATTCCTGGCATGAGATAAAACCATGTGGAAAAGGGGACCCAAACCCCAAGCAAAGTTATTCCTCCCACTCTGCGCCATCCTGGAAACCAAAGTCCCGTTTTCCCACTCCTCTCTCCCAGTTTTCCTATGGAAAAGGCCATTTTGCAGGTATGGAATATCCCTCCAGCCACTCCAGGCCCGTTCCCAGCCCAGGGAAAGGCAAACTCAGCTCCCAAATCCCAAACAAAACTCCCAGCAAAAGTTCATTCCATCCCAAGCTGAACATCAACACCAGCCCTACTGGAATCTATTGGAGTATTCCCAAAATTCTGCCCCATCCCAGCCTTTGGGGCAGGAGGTTTCTATCCAAGAAAAAAAAAAATCAGGACAAGCCTTTCAACCAAGAATTCCAGAAACAGGACCAAAATTGGGCATTTTAACACCAGGAACCTCCCTCAAATTCCACTTTCAGAGCAGCACAAAGTTTAATAAATCAATTGAAACACCAGCAACAGGTCCCTGACACCATCACTGACATTCCTGCCTAGAATTCCCAAAAAAAGCCCAAGTTCCACACAGAATATTTAACTGATGGCAAGGAGGTAGGAAAATAGGTTTTATTTACCTTCAGGAGTGGAAGATAAAGGGGAAATACCCAGATGAACTCCTTGTCTGGCAGCAAAATCAACTCAAATCCCAAATTGGGGAAGGAAAAGAGGGAAGAGAAGGAATCCAGGTTTTGGAAGCCTTTGGAAAACCCCATCCTTAGATAACTATCCCAAATTTCAGCAGAAATTGGGGAAGAGGCTGGGCTGGTCCCTTCCATCCCCACACCCCAGGGGCAGATTTAAATGGGGAAAAAGAAATGAAAAATGAAATTCAGGATACTCCTTCTCCTTGGGGAATGCCATATCCCAAAGAAAATCATGAGCTCATGTCAGATCCACCCTCTCTGATCCTCCCAGCAGCCAATTGAAGGTTTTAGATGTCCAGGGAAGGATCCCACAGCAGAGAAAGGAGCAAAAAAAACCAAACCAACAACACTTAAACATCAGTTCTGGGCTGGAATGAGATTTTTTAGGGGTTGGTTTGGATTCTGAGTCAAAAAACCTATCAAGCTTTATGTAAATAATCTCAGAAATTACCCTATAAAAGGAGATTTTAAAAAAAATTGAAAAGCAACCCACACTACATTTCTGATTTAAAATAACACTAAAACTATCCAAGGAGCCTGTGCCTAAATCGTATTTCAGAAAATGTTAAATCCCCCGAAAGAGGAAGTTCCTGCAAACCACGTGATGCTACTGAGCTACAACACTTGGCCTTCCGTAAAAATCGTTTTTCTTCGGGTATTTTACCCAATTCTGCTCAATTATTCCTGTTTTAAAGCAGAAAAAAGGGAAAATCCGCGTTTTTAACCCCAAACCACGAGGAGGTGCCTGAGGTCACGTCCAGGTCCTGAGGTGCAAACTCAACCTAAAGCTGGTGTTGTTCTATTTAGGGTCAATTTTAACCTAAAACCACAACTCCCAGCATCCATATGCCATTGTTTTGACGTAAAAATCCTGAATTTATGGATTGAAAAGCCTGAGTAAGGATGAACTTAAGACTTTGAGTGTTGTTTGACGTGCAGGGGAATGGAGGGAGGATCAGGGCAGCGTTTCCCTCGCTTCAAACCGCGTAAACCCGAGACTGAAATGTCTAAAAACCAGATTTAAATCCGTGCTGGGTACAAAATGTAGCGAATCCCTTGCGGGGTTGCGGCTGCGCTGCAGGTCGGTGGCTACACGGCGGCTTTATCCGCGTGCCGGAAGAAAAAGGATAAAAGATTAACGACAAAGAGGCTTTAAAAATAAAGTAATAAAGAAGAAGGGATAAAAAAAAATAAACAATAAACACCCACAGCCCGAAGCTCCTCATGAGGGCCCCTCAGCCCCCCCCCCCCCAGCCGCCATTACGCGCGTCCCCCTCAGCCCTCACCGCTGGGGGGGGGGGGGGGGGGCGGCCGCCGCTCGCCTCCTACCTCCGCCGGCGCGCAGCCGCCGCTCTCCCCGCGTCCCCCGCCGCCGGGACGAGCCGGGAAGAAGCCCCTAAAAACGGGGGGAAGTCCCTAAAAGCGGGAAGAAGCCCCGAAAAGCGGCGGGGAGAGCCCCGGGAGCGGCGGGCGGAGGGACATGGCGCGCCGGGCGCTCTGCGCGTGCGCGGAGGCAGCGCGGGCTTCGCGGGGGGAGGAAGGTGAGGAGAGGGGGGAGCCGCGCATGCGCGCCGTGTGCAAAGGGGAGCCGGGCCCCGCCGCGGGGCATGCTGGGAGCAGCCCTCCTATAAAAGGACGGCGGCGGCGTGCGTCACCTCAGAGCGGCGCTGGCGTCCGAAGCTTTTGGTTCTGGGTTTTTGCTGCGTTATTGCCACTTTTGGCGCTTCTGTGGGTATTTTTGTAATTCCCGCAGCGTATTCTGCCCTCTTTGTGGTCCCCTCGTTGTTTTGCTGTGTGTAGCACAGCCCTTCACGCCCTACTGCCAAGCCCGGCTCCGTCCGTGAGGGAGCGGGAGCTGGTTCATTCCCATGCTCGTCAATTAACACTCAGAGCCTTCATTTCATCCTTACTCTGCCTTTAAATCCATACATTCAGCATTTTTATCTTAAAACAATGGGATCTGGCTGTGGGGAATTGTTGGTTTGGGTTAAAATTGGCCCTAAATAGAGCAATACCAGCCTCAGGGTGGGTTTGCACCTCAGCCTCCCTCAGCAGCAGGAGCTTCTGGGATGCTCCTCCAGCCATGTGGGTTTATTCCAAATTTCTCTTCAAGGTGTCCTGGGCTCTATGGAGAAACAATTTCCTCAGTAATTCCAGGGAAAACCATGAAGCATTGACATCATGAGGATTCTTGGGATGAATTATCCATCCTTGGAATGACCAAGGTCAGCTTGGAAAGGAATTGGAGCAACCTGAGATAGTTGGAAGTGCCCCTAAACATGGAATGGGGTGGAATTATTGGGATTTAAAGTCCTTTCCAAACCATTCCAGGATTCTGGAGCCAGGCTGGGAGAGCTGGGAATGTTCCCCTGGAGAAGGGAAAATTCCAGGAAAGTCCCTGCAGAGGCTCCAGGAGAGCTGGAGAGGGGCTGGGGACAAGGCCTGCAGGGACAGGAGCCAGGGAATGGCTCCCACTGGGAAAGGGGAGATTGGGCTGGGATCTTGGCAAGGAATTCCTGCCTGGGCTGGAATTCCCAGGGAATCCCAGAAATTCCCAACCCTTGGATTTCTGGAAATGTCCAAGGCCAGGTTGGATCCATGTGGGATAGCGGGAGCTGTCCCTGCCCGTGGATGAGGCGGAATTGTTGGGATTTAAGGTCCCTTCCACCCCAAATCAGTGGGATATCCTTTGGAGCAGCAGCAGCAGCAATCCCTGGAATTTCCAGTGGGCTCAGGTCCCTCGGGACACAGCGAGTCACTGTCCCCAAATCCAGGCTGGTGTCCCACAAAAACACCTCTGGAAGCCAAGAACCCACAGAAAACCCCTTCAAAGCTGCCATTATTCCCTTCAAATTCCCCAAATCCCACCCCCCCATTTCCAGGGAATTCCGAGAGGGTTTTTGGGGCTGCTGGAAGCCTGGCAGACACCTCCAGCTGAATTTTGGGTTCCCACAGCCAAAGTGACTCCTTGGGGCTGAATTTTCCAAAAAAAAAAAAAAAAAGAAGAATCCTTAAATTCCTGCATCCAATTCCCAGCTGGATTCCATGGATTTGGGGCTGTTTTGCCAATTCCAGCCTGAGGATCCTTCCTGAGGAAAAGGATTTGGGGAGGGAAAATCCGTGGTGAACCCAAAGCAGCTTTTGGGGCTCACCTCAAAATCAGGGAAATTGCTTTTGGTCACTTCAAATTCAATAAATTAAGGAAATTAAGGAATTTAAATTAAAGAATTGAAGGAATGATGGAAAAATATTGAAATTAATGGACGGGCACAAGGAATTCTGATCTTTTAGGGGTTTTGAGAAAATCCCAAATTGCTTTTACTCATCCTGGATGTGCTGGTGGGGTCAAAAATAAATCCCCAAAAAATCAAAATCTGGAAATGTGAGCAAATCCCCAAACTGATGAACCTTAAATCCTCCATCCCACAAAGATTTGGGGGCTGAGGAGAAGAATTTTGGGATGCAGCCAGAAATGAGGAGATTTTTGGGATTTGGAGCAGCAGGAAAAGCTGAGGGAGCTGGGACAGGACAAAAGGGGATTTGTGGAGTGGGAATTGGGATTTGGGGACAGGAACTGCAGGGACATGGGGAATTCTCCTGGAAAAGCTCTTCCAGCCCTGGGACATGGGGAATTCTCCTCCTGGAAAAGCTTTTCCAGCCCTGGGACATGGGGAATTCTCCTCCTGGAAAAGCTCTTCCAGCCCTGGGATTTTGGGAATTCTCCTCCTGGAAAAGCTTTTCCAGCCCTGGGACATGGGGAATTCTCCTCCTGGAAAAGCTCTTCCAGCCCTGGGATTTTGGGAATTCTCCTCCTGGAAAAGCTCTTCCAGCCCTGCCACCGCTGCCCGCGCCAGGGCGGAGTCCCCGTCCCATGGCAGGTGCTGGTGGCACTTGGGGACATGCGGTGGCCTCGGGGTAATGGTGGCGCTGGAGGCTGCGGGCAGCTGCTGCCCCCAATTAACTCATTAACTCATTAACTCATTAAGGCATTAAGTCATTAACTCAGGTGGCTCCGGGCCAGCGCCGGGGGTCGCTGAGCTCTCAGCGCTGTCCCCAAGCTGTGACAGCAGATGGGGCCACCAGCCCCGCGGGGACCGCGCTGCGCGACAGCGGCGCCGGGGCGGGGACAGAGCGGGGACAGCTCTGGGGACAGGGACAGGGACAGCCAGCCCCGTGTCACTGCTGGGGACAGGGACAGGGACAGTGACAGCCAGCCCCGTGTCACTACTGGGGACAGGGACAGCCAGCCCCGTGTCACTGCTGGGGACAGGGACAGCCAGCCCTGTGTCACTGCTGGGGACAGGGACAGGGACAGCCAGCCCCGTGTCACTGCTGGGGACAGGGACAGCCAGCCCCGTGTCACTGTTGGGGACAGGGACAGCCAGCCCTGTGTCACTGCTGGGGACAGGGACAGGAACAGCCAGCCCCGTGTCACTGTTAGGGACAGGGACAGGGACAGCCAGCCCCGTGTCACTGTTTGGGGACAGGGGACAGGGACAGCCAGCCCCGTGTCACTGTTAGGGACAGGGACAGGGACAGGGACAGGGACAGCCAGCCCCGTGTCACTATTGGGGACAGGGACAGGGACAGCCAGCCCCGTGTCACTGCTGGGGACAGGGGACAGGGACAGCCAGCCCCGTGTCGCTGTTTGGGGACAGGGACAGCCAGCCCTGTGTCACTGCTGGGGACAGGGACAGGGACAGCCAGCCCCAGCCGCTGTCGCTGTCCCCTGGCCGGCCCCACGTGGCGGTGCCATCCCAGCCGCTGGGTGACATTCCTGTCACCGCCGGCCGCGTGCCACGTGTCGGTGACATTCCCGGCCTCACTCGGTGGCCCTCGGTGACCTTGCGGGGCTGGCCTGTCCCCTCCTGTCCCCTCCTGTCCCCTCCTGTCCCCTCCCACCCCACAATTCCCGCCTGCATTCGGGACACACCCACCCCAAACCCCGAACCCCACAGGACATCTGTCCCCAAGGGCGACACCCCCAGTGCCACCCCCAGTGCCACCGCAGCCCCCCCGGAGTGTCCCCAGCACCTCCCGCTGTCCCCGAGGTGCCACCTCCGAGGTGCCCCCCCCTTGTCCCCTCCGCCCCGCGCTATTCCTGTCCCCAGCCATACAAGGAGCCGGCGGCCACCCCGGGGGAGGTCACCTGTCCCCAAGTGTCGCCTTCTGGGTGGCCCGAGCTGGTGACGGTGACATGAGCACGGGGATTGTCACCTCCCGCTCGTTGGGGACACTTTGTCGTGTTTGTCCCTCTCGCTTTTGGGACTGACCCGGGATTAGCGCCCGCCGAGGCGACAGGAATAGCTCTGGGGACACTGGTGACCCTCGCGCTGGCCTTGGGGACAGCTCTGGGGACACTGCCCTGCACCCGGCCCCTCTCTGTCCCCAGGCTCCAGCGGGAATTGTCCCCGTCCTGCTGGGGACACTGGGGACAGCCCACCCCAAACGGGGGGGACCGGCCAGGGCAGGACCCCGCCCCCGGGCAGGGACAAACCCCAAAAGATCGGGGAGACCCCGGGCCAGGAGCACCCCTGGGGGACCCCAAAACTGCCCACGGACCCCAAAACTGCCCACGGACCCCAAAACCGCTCCCGGACCCCAAAACCGCTCCCTGCACCCCAAAACTGCCCACGGACCCCAAAACTGCCCATGGAGCATCCAGGGAATCCCTCAGGAGACCCCAAAACTGCCCACGGACCCCAAAAGTGCCCACGGAGTGTCCAGAGAATCCCTCGGGAGACCCTAAAACTGCCCAGGGACCCCAAAAGTGCTCCCTGCACCCCAAAACTGCCCACGGACCCCAAAACTGCCCATGGAGCATCCAGGGAATCCCTCAGGAGACCCCAAAACTGCCCACGGACCCCAAAAGTGCCCACGGAGTGTCCAGAGAATCCCTCGGGAGACCCTAAAACTGCCCAGGGACCCCAAAAGTGCTCCCTGCACCCCAAAAGTGCCCACGGATCCCAAAACTGCCCATGGAGCGTCCAGAGAATCCCTCAGGAGACCCCAAAACTGCTCCCTGCACCCCAAAACTGCCCACGGAGTATCCAGGGGATCCCCCAGGACATGGAAACCCCAAAACTGCTCCCTGCACCCCAAATTGCCCACGGAGCCTCCAGGGAATCCTTCAGGAGACCCCAAAAGTGCCTACGGACCCCAAAACTGCCCATGGTGCATCCAGGGGATCTCCCAGGACATGGAAACCCCGAAACTGCTCCCTGCACCCCAAAACTGCCCACGGAGAATCCAGGGAATCCCTCAGGAGACCCCAAAACTGCCCATGGAGCATCCAGGGGATGCCCCAGGGCACAGAGACCCCAAAACTGCTCCCCGCACCCCAAAACTGCCCACGGACCCCAAAACTGCCCACGGAACCTCCAGAAAATCCCCCAGGAGACCCCAAAACTGCTCCCCGCACCCCAAAACTGCCCACGGAACCTCCAGAAAATCCCCCAGGAGACCCCAAAACTGCTCCCCCCACCCCAAAAATCCCGGCCCAGAGCAGGGGATGGGTTTGGGGTCACGCCGAGGGGTGAGGGACATTTTGGGTCCCCCTTTTCTGAGGTCTCCCCAAATGGAGCACGAAGCCTTCAGGGAGGCTTTTTCTCCTCAGGAGACCCCAAAACTGCTCCCTGCACCCCAAAACTGCGCACGGAGCCTCCAGGGGATCCTCCAGGGGACAAAGACCCCAAAACTGCTCCCTGCACCCCAAAAATCCCAGCCCGGAGCAGGGGATGGGTTTGGGGTCACACAGAGGGGTGAATCCCCCAGGAGACCCCAAAACTGCCCACGGACCCTCCAGGGAATCCCCAGGAGACCCCAAAACTTCTCCCCGCACCCCAAAACTTCCCACCGAGCTTCCAGGGGATCCTCCAGGACACGGAGACCCCAAAACTGCTCCCTGCACCCCAAAAACCCCATCCCGGAGCAGGGGATGGGTTTGGGGTCACACCGAGGGGTGAGGGGACATTTTGGGTCCCCCCTTTCTCTGCCCTGGGGGTGCTCCCGGGGGTGTCCCCCCAACCCCAAATCCGGGGGTGCGCGGCTGCGTCTCCCCAAAATTGGGGCTCCGGCCGTGCCCAGGTGAGGCTGGGAAACCCCAAACCCGCCCCAAACAGCGCGGGAGGATTTGGGGGACCCCCGAAAAGGGTCGGGGGGGGGGCACTCACCGTCCGAGGGGGTCCAGAGGGGTCGGGGGGGGCCGGGGACCCCGATTATTTTGGGGGGGCGCGGAGGAGGCGCGGCCGCCCGCCGGCATCGCGGGGAGCGGGGTTGGGATCGGGATCTTTGGGATCTTCCTATGGGATCATCTTTGGGATCGTCACTGCGCGGAGGCGGCGCTGGAGCAGCCGGGGGGGGCGTCCCGGGCACGGGGGTGCGGGGATGGGACCCCCCCAAAATGGGTTTGGGGGTGCGGGGACGGCTGAATGGCCCAAAAGTGACCCCAAAAGTGCGGGTGCACAACCGGGATCGGGATCTTTGGGATCTTCCTATGGGATCATCTTTGGGATCGTCACTGCGCGGAGGCGGCGCTGGAGCAGCCGGGGCGGGGGGGTCCCGGGCACGGAACCCCCCCCCCCAAAATGGGTCTCAGCGTTATTGGGGTGCGGGGATGGCTGAATTCCCCAAAAGGGACCCCAAAAGTGCGGGGGCACAACCGGGATCGACCCCACCCCCGGTTTTGGGGCGCTCCCCATTGGGGGTTCAAGGCCGGGGGGGGGTCCCGGTGGCACCAAAATTTGGGGTCCCCCTCGTGCTGCGCTGCTCGATATTGGGGTGTGGGGATGATGGGGAAACTCCCACGGGGGTGACCCCAAAACTGGGGGTGCGGGGATGGGTAAAACCCCCCCCCCGCGTTCCTGAGCCCAAAACTGCAGAGCCGGATCCCCCCCGTTCGTGGCTCAAATCTGGGGGTGCAGGGCTGGATCCCCCCCGTTCCTGACCCCAAATTGGGGGTGCGGGGCTGGGTGAACCCCCGCGTTCCTGATCCCAATTTGGGGGTGCGGGGCTGGGTGAACCCCCCCCGTTCCTGATCCCACTTTGGGGGTGCAGGGCCGGACCCCCCCGGGTATCCCCGATGTGGGGAGCAGAACCGGGGTCGGCTCTCCCCGTGTGCTCCCCCATTTTGGGGTTCAGGCCCGGTCCCCCCCATCCCGGTGTCCCCAACACTGGGGGGGGGGGGGGGTCACAGCTCGGTGTCCCCTCCTGTCCCCTCCCCCCCTTCCCCAAAATTGCCCCCCCCAAGCCACGCGCAGGCCACGTGACCGCCCCGCCCACTCCCTGTGTTTACATGTTCCAGCCAATCAGCGTGCTTCTACCAACGCGCCCTGGCGGCGGGGTAGATTTGTGACGCCCGTCCCCATTGGGCGAAGCGCCTGTCAATCATTCTCCAGCAGCGGGGGCGGGGCGTTCGGTGTTATTTACATCGCGCGCGGCCCCGCCCCCCGCGCGCTGCCCGTCTGCCCCACGTGGGCGACGCGTGCGCTCAGCCAATCAGAGCCACCGGCGGCAGCCAATCCGGAGCGCCGCTCGGTGGGTGGGGTTAACCGTCTGATTGACAGCTCAGCGGCGCAATAGCAACGCGGTTTGTATCCGTGACGCCCAACCAGAACGCTGGGGGGCGGGGCCACGCGGCGGGGCTGGCCAATAGGGGGCGGGGGCGTGGCGGCGGCGGGAGGGGCGGGGCGTGGCGGCGGCGGAGGGCGCGGAGCGGCACCGGCCGGGCCCGAGGTACCGGGTGGGACGCGGGGGGGACGCGGGGGCGGCCCCGGGGACCGCGCCCGGGCCCGGCGGGGGCAGCGGCGCAGCGCGGCCCGGGGGCACTCGGGCGCACTCGGGGAACGCGGGACCGGCGGGGCCAGGGGGCTCCGGGCCCGAGCAGGCCCCGCTGTCCCGCGGGCTCCGGGGGCTCCGGGGGCGCTGCCGGGCCCCGCTCGGGCTCCTGGCGCGGCGCCCCCGGGAGCGGCATCGCGGCGTCCCGAAAGAGCCCCGGAGTGCGCTCGCTGTGGGCCGGGATCGGCTCCTGCACCCCGTTCCCATTCCTGTTTCATTCCCAATCCCAATCCCATTCCCATCCTGTTCCCAATCCTGTTCCCGTTCCTATTCCCATCCCAATCCCATTCCCTTTCCCATTCCCTTCATTCCCATCCCCGTCCCAATCCCATCCCCGTTCCCATTCCCATCCCAATCCTATTCCTGTTCTCTTTTCCATTCCAATCCCAATCCCATCCCCGTTCCCAATCTCATTCCCATTCCCTTTTCCATCCCCGTTCCCAAACCCAATCCCATTCCTGTTCCCTTTTCCATTCCCATTCCCATCCCAATCCCATCCCATTCCCATCCTGTTCCCAATCCTGTTCCCGTTCCTATTCCCATCCCAATCCCATTCCCTTTCCCATTCCCTTCATTCCCATCCCCGTTCCCAATCCCATCCCCATTCCCACCCCAATCCCGTTCCCATTCCCATTCCATAGGGCCGGGCACACCCCAGTTCCCCGTGGATCCCCCAGGCCGTGGCACACTCACATTTGGGGGAGGTCTGTGTCCCCCAATTCCCCCTCCAGCCGGGATTTTTGGGATATTTCTGCCTCGTTCCCATGGGATTTTTGGGATATTTGGGGTTTTTTCCATGCCAGCCCAGCCTGCAGGGCCGGATGGGGACACCAGGCTGTGTGTCCAGCATCCCAAATCCAGGATTTGGGAAAGGTTTTCCCAAACACTCCTTGGGGTGTTTGGGATAAAAACTCTGGATAAAAGCTCTGGGATTTGGAGGGTTATCCTGGAAACATCCACGTTTGGGGAATTTGGGGTTTTCATGGAATCCTGGAATGGTTTGGGCTTGGTAAAAGCCTTAAATCCCATCCAGGGACATTTTCCACCATCCCAGATGGATCCAACCTGGCCCTGGCTTCCAGGAATTCTCTGGGAATTCCAGCCCAGCCAGGAATTCCTTGCCAAGATCCCAGCCCCATCTCCCCTTTCCCAGTGGGAGCCATTCCCTGGCTCCTGTCCCTCGATCCCTTGTCCCCTTTTTTATAATCCCTGATCCTTGAAACCCAAACATTCCTTTCTCAATTTTCTCCCTCTTTTTTCCCATTTTTTTCTCCCATTTTCCCCCATTTTTTCTCAATTTTTTTCCCCTTTTCCCCCCATTTTTCCTCCCATTTTTCCTCATTTTTTTTGCCTGGTTTTCCTCCCTTTTTCCCTCTCCAGCTCTCTTGGAGCCCCTTTAGGCACTCAGAGAATTCCCTGGATTTTTCCCTTCTCCAGGTGAACGTTCCCAATTTTCCCAGCCTGGCTCCTTTTCCAGTTCCATGAAGATTTAACCCTTTGGGAATCCTCCCAGATTTCCAACCCAATCCCAGGGCTCCTGTCACTGCAGGAAAGGAGGGAAGTGGGATTGACCCTTCCCAGGAAATTTTGGGAATGATGAAGACTCCCAGGGCTCATCCCGGCTCAGCCATTCCCGCTGGGGTGGGACAATCCCAGAGATTCCAGCTGTGGAATCCCAAAATTCCAGTTCCAGCATCCTGGGAGAATTCCAGCTCTGGAATCCTGGGAGAATTCCAGCTGTGGAATCCCAAAATTCCAATTGCAGCATCCTGGGAGAATTCCAGCTCTGAAATCCTGGGAGAATTCCAGTTTTGAAATCCTGGAAGAATTCCAGCTTTGGAGTCCTGGGAGAATTCCAGTTTTGGAGAATTCCAGCTCTGGAGTGCCAGGAGAATTCCAATTCTGAAACCCCGGGAGAATTCCAGTTTTGGAGAATTCCAGCTCTGGAGTGCCAGGAGAATTCCAATTCTGAAACCCCGGGAGAATTCCAGTTTTGGAGTCCCAGGAGAATTCCAGCTCTGAAATCCTGGGAGAATTCCAATTTTGGGGTCCTGGGAAAATTCCAGCTGTGGAATCCCAGGAGAATTCCAATTTTGGAATCCTGGGAGAATTCCAGCTCTGAAATCCTGGGAGAATTCCAGTTTTGAAATCCTGGAAGAATTCCAGTTGTGGAGTCCTGGGAAAATTCCAGCTGTGGAATCCCAGGAGAATTCCAGCTCTGGAATCCCAGGAGCTGTTCCCTATCCTGGTCCCGCCTGTTCCGGTGGGATTTGGGATTTTGGGAGAGGTGGCAGAACCGTGGATGGAATCCTGGAATTGTGGAATGGTTTGGGGTGGGAAAAGGGATCCCAGATCCCAAATCCAAGCTGGGCTTCCCTTCCCGCTTTTCCAGAGGGAATGGGGGCCGGGGAGCAGAGCCAGGGGTGAATTCCCTGTGGAATTCCCGGCTGGAATTGCTGCTCCTGCTCGATTTTCCCCAGGGATGGATTTTGGGAAGGAATTCTGCTGGTTAACCCTTCCTGTGCCACAGGGATGCTGCAAGCCAGGCTGGGAGAGCTGGGAATGCTCCCCTGGAGAAGGGAAAATTCCAGGGAATCCTCAGAGTCCCTGCAGGGGCTCCAGGAGAGCTGAGAGGGGCTGGGGACAAGGCCTGCAGGGACAGGAGCCAGGGAATGGCTCCCACTGGGAAAGGGGAGATTGGGCTGGGATCTTGGCAAGGAATTCCTGGCTGGGCTGGAATTCCCAGATTTGCTGGGGCTGCCCCTGGATCCCTGGCAGTGCCCAAGGCCAGGCTGGATCCACCTGGGATAGCGGGAGGTGTCCCTGCCCATGGATGGGATGGGATTTAAGGTCTGTTCCAACCCAAACCATTCCAGGATTCTGGAGCTCTTTTGCTCTGGGAGAGCTGGGAATGCTCCCCTGGAGAAGGGAAAAATCCAGGGAATATTGAAAATCCCTGGAGACAGGGACAGGAGGCGGGGAATGGCTCCCAGGATGGAATCCCGTGGGATCGGGGCTGGCTTTGGGCTCCGCAGCCGCTCCCTCATTCCCGAATCCCCCGATCCCAGAGTCCCCAAGGATGAATGGCTCCGAGCTCGCCGGCAGCACGGCGTCCAACCCCAAATCCAAGGAGGATCCGGTTGGGAATGGGCACGAGGAGAAGGAGAACAATCCCTTCGCTGAGTACATGTGGATGGAGAACGAGGAGGACTTCAACCGGCAGGTGGGATTCCCGGAATTCCTGGGATTTGGGAACAGCCTGGGGGTGATTCCCACAGATTCCCGGAATTCCTGGGATTTGGGAACAGCCTGAGAGTGATTCCCAGAGAATTCCACATCCAGGAATTCTCGGGATTTGGGATTCAGGGCGGGTTTCAGTCTGGGGTGAGTCCCAGAAATTCCCACATTTGGGAATTCTTGGGATTCAGGATTCAGGGCAGATTTCAGCTTGGAGGTGATTCCCAGAGAGTCCCAAATCCAGGAATTCTCAGGATTTGGATTTCAGCCTGAGGGTGATTCCCAGAGATTCCCAAATCCAGGAATTCTCGGGATTTGGGAATGGGGCAGATTTCAGCATGGGGCTGATTCCCAGAGATTCCCACATCCATGAATTCTTGGGATTCTGGGTGGATTTCAGCCTGGAATTGATTCCCAGAGATTCCCACATTTGGGAATTCTCAGGATTTGGGTTCAGCCTGGGTGGGGATTCCCAGAGATTCCCAAATTTTGGGAATTCTCAGGATTCAGGGCAGATTTCAGCCTGGGGTGGTTCCCAGAGATTCCCACATTTGGGAATTCTCGGCATTTGGGAACAGCCTGAATCCCAGAGATTCCCACATCCAGGAATTCTCGGGATTCAGGGTGGATTCCAGCCTGGGAGTGATTCCCAGAGAATTTGGAATTTCCACATCCAGGAATTCCCAGAGAATTCCACATCCAGGAATCCTCGGGATTTTGGGTTCAGCCTGGGGGTGATTCCCACATCCAGGAATTCTTGGGATTTGGGAACGGGGGGCGGATTTCAGCCTTGGGGGTGATTCCCAGAGATTCCCACATCCAGGAATTCTCGGGATTCAGGGTGGATTCCAGCCCGGGCTGGTTCCCAACCTCCCGTGTGTATCCATAGGGAAAACGATCTGGGAATGTTTTGCTTTGATGGGAAAAGGCGGCTCAGGGCAGAGCGTTGGATCTGCCTGGAAAAGCCAGGAAAAAGCAGGAAGGAAAATTCCCGAGGGGGTGGTGCCATCACCATTCCCTTCTCCCCAGACTTTGGGATTTTCCTTCCCTTTCCTCAGGATCACCCCCTGGAATTTGGGTCCAGATCCCAGTCTGGGGTGAAATCCTGGATTTCAGGGAACCTCTGGAGCGGGCAGAGCTCCTGGGATGTTGTGCTGGGACCCAAACAGCTCCAAAACTCGGGAATAACGACCTGGAAGAGCTTTGGATCCTCATCCCAATCCCAGGGCATTCCCTGGCGTCATCCCAGGAGCTGGAGACACCTTGGGAGAGAGGAAGGAGCTTTTCCCTGGATGCTCCTCCCTCCCTCCCTTCCCTAAAACATTCCCAGGCTCCAATTCCCACCTCCAGGGTGTCCAGGAAGGCCGGGAAAAGGGAATTCCCGCCCCCTTTTCTCCACAGGGAAATTCCAGCAGCATTCCTGGTTTATCCCCAGCCAACATTCCCTGTTGCTGACCCACGTTCCAATCCCATGACTTTGGATTTTCCTCCAGAGGTTTTCCCTCTTCCTCAATTTTCCAAAGCCACGTGGCTCCCCTGGATTTTCCAGTTGGGATTTGGGACATCCATCCAATGGGATGGAGCTCTCCAGGTGCTTTTCCAGCCCTTTCCCATGGATCCAGACAATTCCTTTCCCATGGATCTGGAAATTCCCATGGATCCAGAAATGCTTTTCATTGGATCGCTGGAAATTCCTTTCCCAAGGATCCAGAGATTCCCATGGCTCCAGAATTTTTTTCCTCAATGGATCTGGACATTCCTTTTCCATGCATCCAGAAAATCCCATGGATCCAGACATTCCTTTCCCATGGATCCAGATTTTTTTTCTCAATGGATCTGGAAATTCCTTTCCCAAGGATCCAGAGATTCCCATGGATCTGGAAATTCCTTTCCCAAGGATCCAGAAATTCCTTTCCAATGGATCCAGAAATTTTTCTCCCTCATAGAACCAGAAATTTTTTTCCCCCATGGATGCAGAAATTCCTTTCCCATGGATCCAGACATTCCTTTCCAATGGATCCAGAATTTTTTTCCTCCACGGATCCGGAAATTTCTTTCCCCTGGATCCTGAAACTCTTTTCCCATAGATCCAGAATTTTTTTTCTCCGTGGATCCAGAAATTTCTTTTCCAAGGATCCAGAAATTCCTTTCCCATGGATTGGGGCTGAGGGGAGCATCCAGGCTGGAAAACAGGGAATGTTCACCTGGACGTGCAGAATCCTGGGATAATCATCCTCCTGCCAGGATGAGCTGACATTCCTGGGATATTTGGATTTTAGATCCCGATTTCTCTGCAGGAATTCCTTCCCAAATCCCAGCTAAATTCCACTTTTCCAACGGGAGCCATTCCCTGTGTCCTGTCCCTCCGTCCCTTGTCCCCACTCCTGCAGCCCCTTTAGGAGCTCTGAGAATTCCCTGGATTTTTCCCAGGTGGAACGTGGAAAACTCAGCCTTTCCCCGACATTCCATGGATCAAAATTTTCAGGATTGGCTCCTCTTGGAGTCTCCTAAATCCAGGAAAAAAACAAAACCCAGGAAAACGGGAACGGCTGCGATTCCCAACCCCATCCTCTGCTTCCACCTCCCTGCCTGGGCAGCTCCAGGAATTCCGGGCTGGGGAAGCTCTGGGATCACATCCACCATTCCTGGAAAAAAGGAATTCCTGGAAAAAAAAGGAATTCCTGGAAAAAAAAGGAATTCCTGGAACAAAGGAGGCTCAGGGACCTTCTGGAGCTCCACGAATCCCTGGTAGGGGGAGACAGGTGGGAATCGGGATTTGGGAACGGTGATGGGATGAGAGGGAAAGCTGGGAAAAATTGGGAATTTTCCTCTTGGAAAGGAGCTGGAATGGCCCCGTATTCCCGGCGGGATTGGACGGATGTGGCACCCAGGGACGGGAAGGGTCTCTCTGAGGGCTTTTCCGACCTCGAGAATTCCATGAGCTCCTCGGAGCTGCCGGCTCTTCCCGCGGGAAATCCCGGGATTCCCTCCCCTTGGAATGTTCTCATTCCAGGTGGAGGAGGAGCTGCAGGAGCAGGAATTCCTGGATCGCTGCTTCCAGGAGATGCTGGAGGAGGAGGACCAGGATTGGTTCATCCCGGCGCGGGATCTCCCGCAGGGAATGGCGCAGCTCCAGCAGCAGCTCCACGGCCTCTCCGTGGGCGACGGGCACGGGTCCGAGGACATCCTGGTGAGCGCATTCCCGGGATCGGCGCGGCGTTCCCGGGATCAGCACATTGCCGGGATCGGCACAGCATTCCCGGGATCGGCGCAGCGTTCCCGGGATCGGCGCAGCGTTCCCGGGATCGGCGCAGCATTCCCGGGATCGGCACATTCCTGGGATCGGCACAGCATTCCCGGGATTGGCGCATTCCCTGGGACTGGGACATCCTTGGAATCCTGTCCCTGGAATTCGCCCATCCCTGGAATTCTGTCCCTGGAACTGTCCCATCCCTGGAACTGTCCCATCCTTGGAATTGCCCAATCCCTGGAATCCTACCCCTGGTATTCTCCCATCCCTGGAATTGTCTGTCCCGTCCTTGGAGTTCTCTCCTTGGAATTGTCCCATCCTTAAAATTGTCCCATCCTTAAAATTGTCCCATCCCTGGAATTGTCCCATCCCCCGGAATTGTCCCATCCTTGGAATTCTATCCCTGGAATTGTCCCATCTCTGGAATTGTTCCAGTCTCGGAATTCTCCCATCCCTGGAATTGTCCAATCCTTAAAATTGTCCCATCCTTGGAATTCTCCCATCCCTGGAATTCTATCCCTGGAATTGTCCCATCCCCGGGAATTGTCCCATCCTTGGGATTGTCCCATCCCTGGAATCCTGTCCCTGGAATTGTCCCGTCCTTGGAGTTCTCTCCCTGGAATTGTCCCATCCTTGGGATTGTCCCATTCTTGGAATTCTCCCATCCATGGAATTCTACCTCTGGGATTGGCACATTCCCTGGAATTGTCCCATCCTTGGGATTGTCCCATCCCTGGAATTCTCCCATCCCTGGGATCAGCCCATCCTTGGAATTCTCCCACCCCTGGAATTGTCCCATCCCAGGAATTGTCCCATGCCTGGAATTCCACCCCTGGAATTGTCCCATCCTTAAAATTCTCCTATCCCTGGAATTCTGTCCCTGGAATGCTCCTATCCCTGGAATTGACCCATCCCGGGAATTGACCCATCTCTGGAATTGTCCCAGTCTTGGAATTTTCCCATCCCTGGAATTCTACCCCTGGAATTGTCCAATCCTTAAAATTGTCCCCATCCATGGAATTCTCCTATCCCTGGAATTCTGTCCCTGGAATTATCCAATCCCTGGAATTTTGTCACAGGAATTGTCCCATGCTTAAAATTGTCCCATCCTTGGAATTGTCCAATCCCTGGAATTCTATCCTTGGAATTCTCCCATCCTTGGAATTCTCCCATCCTTGGAATTATCCAATCCCTGGAATTCTCCCATCCTTAATTGTCCCATTCCTGGAATTGCCCCTGGATCCCTGGAAGTGTCCAAGGCCACATTGGATCCACCTGGAATATTTGGATTGGGATGGGATTTGAGGATGGGATTTGAGGATCCCTTCCCACCCAAACCATTCCACAATTCCATAAATTTCCTCTCCAGATTTCCCAAATCCAACCCGAGACCCCAGACCTGGGGAACCCTCAACCCATCCCGGGAATCCCTGGAATTCCCAACACTGACCAATCCCATTCCCATCTTTTTTTTTTTCCCAGAGCAAAAGCAACTTGAATCCAGATGCCAAGGAATTCATTCCCGGAGTGAAATACTGACCTCGGAAATTCGGGAATGGCCTGGCCAGAGACTGAATCCCTGCTCCAGGGAAAAGCTGGGACATGGGAAGAGCCCGGAGCGGCTCCATCACCGGGATCTGCTCCAGCTCCAAGTACTTCTGGGTTTCCCTAAAATTTTTTTTTTCCTTTTTTGGTTTTTTTTTTTTTTTTTTCGGGCTTTTCCTCACTTTTTCTTGGCAGTTTTTGGCTTCCTGGGATTTGCGGCGACCCCGCCAGCGGGAAAATCTTGGGAAAAGTCATGGGAAAATCACAGGAGAATAATGGGAAAAATCACGGAAAAATCACAGGAAAATCGTGGGAAGATCACAGGAAAATAATGGGAAAATCTTGGGAAAAATCATGGGAAAATCACGGGAAAATCCTGGGAAAATCACAGGAAAATCCTGGGAAAATCTTGGGAAAAAATCATGGGAAAATCACAGGAAAATCCTGGGAAAATCCTGGGAAAATCACAGGAAAATCCTGGGAAAATCTTGGGGAAATAATGGAAAAATCACAGCAAAATCTTGGGAAAATCACAGGAAAATCCTGGGAAAATCTTGGGAAAAAATCATGGGAAAATCACAGGAAAATCCTGGGAAAATCCTGGGAAAATCACAGGAAAATCCTGGGAAAATCTTGGGGAAATAATGGAAAAATCACAGCAAAATCTTGGGAAAATCACAGGAAAATCCTGGGAAAATCTTGGGAAAAAATCATGGGAAAATCACAGCAAAATCTTGGGAAAATCACAGGAAAATCCTGGGAAAATCCTGGGAAAATCTTGGGGAAATAATGGAAAAATCACAGCAAAATCTTGGGAAAATCACAGGAAAATAATGGGAAAATCACGGGAAAAATCATGGAAAAATAATGGGAAAAATCATGGAAAAATAATGGGAAAAATCATGGAAAAATAATGGGAAAAATCACGAGAAAATAATGGGAAAATAATGAGAAAAGCATGGGAAATCAATAATGGGAAAATCATGGAAAATCTTGGGGAAAATCATGGAAAAATCATGGAATATCAATAATGGGAAAATAATGGGAAATCAGTAATGGGAAAATCAGCTTTTCCTGCTTCCAGAGGATTTTTAGGGTTGGGAGCTGCACTGGATTTTCCCTGATTTTTCTGGAGTGGGATTTCCCCTGGTTTTTCCGGGATGGGATTTTCCCTGCTGGAAGTGAAGGGTTCCAAGGTGCAATCCCGAAATTCCTCCATGTGGAAGCTGAGCAGGGGGATCCTGCCAATCCCAGAGGTTTTGAGGGAAACCTGGATTTCCCCAAACTCCTCTTCCCCTTAAGGAATTCCTCAGCTCATCCAACACTACAGCCCCGATTCCTCGCGGGTGAAAAATCCAAGGAAAACTGAATTCCTGGGAAAAAAGAGAGGGCTGGGATGAGGGATATTTGGGAATATCCTGATGCTGATCCCTTTTCCAAGGATCCTGGGGTGGGATCCGTGTCTCCATCAGGATTTGATCCTGGGAATTTCCTTCCCAATCCATGGGAGCTGCAGCTCCCTAAATCCCAGCCGCTCCCAAGGTTCTGGGAGGTTCAGAAATCCAAGGAAAGCAGGAGATCCTTGAATTTGGGAATCCCTGTCCAAGGAAATCGGGAGCTCCTTGGGATTGGGAATCTCTGTCTGAGGAAATCAGGAACTTTTTGGGGATTGGGAATCCCTGTCCAAGGAGAGCAGGAGCTTCCCAAGGTCAGAAACCCTGTCCAGGAAAACCAGGAATGTTTTGGGATTGGGAATCCCTGTCCAGGGATATCAGGAGCTCATTGGGATTGGGAATCCCTGTCCAGGAAAAATGGGAGCTCTTTGGGATCGGGAATCCCTATCCAAGGAAATCAGGAGCTCCTCAGGGTCAGGAATCCCTGTCCAGGGAAACCAGGAACTCTTTGGGATTGGGAATCCCTGTCCAGGAAAAGTGGGAGCTTTCCAAGGTTACAAATCCCTATCCAAGGAAATCAGGAGCTCCTTTGGGATTGGGAATCCCTGTCCAGGGAAATCAGGAATGTTTTGGGATTGGGAATCCCTACAGAGGAAAAGCAGGAGCTCCTTGGGGTCGGGAATCCTCATCCAAGGAAATCAGGCACTCCCTGGGATTGGGAATCCTTGTCCAAGGAGAGCAGGAGCTTCCCAAGGTCAGAAACCCTGTCCAGGGAAACCAGGAATGTTTTGGGATTGGGAATCCCTATCCAAGGATATCAGGAACTTTTTGGGATTGGGAATCCCTATCCAGAGAAATTGGGAATCTTTTGGGATTGGAAATCCCTGTCCAGGGAAAGTGGGAGCTCCTTGGGGTCAGGAATCCCCATCCAAGGAAATCAGGAGCTCCTTTGGGATTGGGAATCCCTATCCAGGGAAATCAGAAGCTCCTGATGGGGGCCAGAAATCCCTGCCCAGAAAAATCAGGAACTTTTTGGGATTGGGAACGTCTCCCTGGAGAAAGTGGGAGCTCTCTGGGATTGGGAATCCCTGTCCAGGGAAATCAGGAGCCTCCCAAGGTTACAAACCCCTATCCCTGGAAAACAGGACCTATTTGGGGTTGGAGATCCCAAACCAGGAGCATCCCAGAGGCTCCAAACCCCTTTTCCAGGGAAAGTGGGATCTGCTGGGCTGGGGAACCCTGGCGGAGCAGCAGCACCGGCCCCATTCCCGCTGCTCATCCCTGAAAATCCCCGTGGATCAGCGGGATCGGGGCCGCCGGAGCGTGAACAGGGCTGAGCTCATGGAATTCCCGGCGCTTCCCGCAGTTCCCAGCCCCTCTGGAAGCAGCGGCCCCATGGAAACCCTTCCCGCCCCACAAGCCCCGTTCGGGGCCGGCTTTGGCTGGGGCGGGACGGGATCCGTCCCCTGGAGCCATCCCACGCTCCCCCCTCCTCTTTTTCCCGGTTTTCCTTGGATTTCTGCCCCAGTTCCCTCCTTTTCCCCCGCCCCCCAATGCTGTGCATTTCAGACGAGAGGTGTTATCCCAAATAAACTTTTTTGGGAAGGGAGCGGGGCCGGAGTTTTCCTTGGAAAACTGTGGGGTCTCCGTTTGGCCACCCCACCCCTCCCAGTGATCCCAGTCATTCCCAGTTTGGCGCCTGTGCTGGCTCTGCTTGGGAATTCCCCTCCTGGAGAAGCTCCTGGAGGATTTTCCAGCACTTTGGCCCTTTCTGGGCACTTTTGATTCCCTACAGGGATTTTCTCCCTTTTTTTGTTTCCCTTTTTAAGTGGGATTTCCCCCAAAAGCTGCTCCAGCAGCTCCACGTCCATTCCCAGGCTGGGGATGTCACCCCTGATCCCAATCTTTGGGGTTTCCTCCTTCCTGCTTTTCCTTGGATGCAGAGCCCTCCCTGCCTGTGCTGGCAGGCTCAGCACCCCAATCCCGTTCCCAATCCCATTCCCAATCCTGTTCCCAAACCCAGTCCCATTCCCAATCCCATTCTCATTTCCATTCACAATCTCATTCCTGTTCCCAATCCCATTCCCAATCCCCTACCCCGTGCCATTCCCATCCTGTCCCATTCCCATTCTCCCATCTCCATCCCATCCCCACACTCTCATCCTCATCCTGCCCCATCCCCACATTCCCATTCCCATCCTGTCCCATTCCCACACTCCCATCCCCTCACTCCTGGTCCCATCCTGCCCCATTCCCACATTCCCATCCTCATCCTGCCCCATTCCAGGCTCTCGTTCCCACTCCCTATCCTCTCAGTCCCATCCCCATCCTGCCCCATTCCCATCCCGCTCCATCCCCTCACTCCTGGTCCCATTCCCACACTCCCATTCCCACACTCCCTATCCCACCCCATTCCCACCTCCCCAATTCCCATTCCCACCCCATTCCCACTCCCCTGGGCCAGTGCAACCGTTTTATTGCTGAACCACAAACCCCACACACCCCACAAACCCCACAGACCCCACACACCCCACACACCCCACAAACCCCACACACCCCACAAACCCCACACACCCCACACACCCCATAGACCCTCACACACCCCACACACCCCACACACTCCACAAACCCCAAACACCCCACAGACCCCACACACCCCATACACCCCACAGACCCACACACACCCCATAGACCCACACACACCCCATAGACCCACAGACCCCACAAACCCCACACATCCCCCAGCCCCGCCCCTCCCGCGCCTGCTCCCCCTTCATCCGGGGGGCGCTCCAGGAGCAGTTTTGGGGCGCTGTTCCATTTTTGGGGCGCTCTGGGGGCAGTTTTGGGGCGCTGTTCCCGTGTTTGGGTTGGCTCTAGGGGCAGTTTTGATGTGCTGTCCTGTGTTTGGGGCGCTCTAGGGGCAGTTTTGGGGTGCTGTTCGGTTTTAGGGCGCACTTGGTGCAGTTTTGGGGCTCTGTCCCATATTTAGGGCGCTCTAGGGGCAGTTTTGGGGCTCTGTCCCATGTTTGGGTTGCTCTGGGGGCAGTTCTGGAGCTCTGTTCCATTTTTGGGGCGCTCTGGGGGCAGTTCTGGGGCTCTGTCCCATGTTTGGGGTGGCTCTGGGGGCAGTTTTAGGGTGCTCTGGGGGCAGTTTTGGGGTGCTGTCCCGTGTTTGGGTTGGCTCTGGGTGCAGTTTTGGGGTGGCTCTGGGGGCAGTTTTGGGGCGCTGTTTGGTTTTGGGGCGCTCTAGGGGCAGTTTTGGGGCGCTGTTTGGTTTTGGGGCACTCTGGGGGCAGTTTTGGGGCTCTGTTCCATTTTTGGGGCGCTCTGGGGGCAGTTTTGGGGTGCTGTCCCGTGTTTGGGTTGGCTCTGGGGGCAGTTTTGGGGCGCTGTTTGGTTTTGGGGCACTCTGGGGGCAGTTTTGGGGCTCTGTTCCATTTTTGGGGCACTCCGGGGCAGTTCTATGGCGCTGTCCCGTGTTTCGGGGTGCGGCTCTCAGAACACGTGTGTGTAGAACACATCCACGTTCCCGGCGCGATCCAGCGGCAGCGCCGCCCCCACGTTCCGGGCTCCGAGCCGCGCTCCCCCCAGCGCCGAGGAGCGCCGCAGCTTCAGCAGGCTGAACCTGGAGAAATCGCCCTGCGCCGCGAACCGCGCCTGCTCCAGCACCGGGATGAACCCTGCAGACACCGGCACGCGCTCACGGCCGACCCCAAACACAACCCCAAAAGTGAACCCCAAAAGCCAACCCCGAAAGCCAACCCCGAAAGCCAACCCCAAAAGGCGACGCCAAACCCAACCCCAAAAGCCAACCCCAAACCTGACCCCAAACCCAACCCCAAAAGTGAACCCCAAAAGCCAACCCCAAACCCAACCCCAAAAGCAAACCCCGAAAGCCAACCCCAAAAGCCGACGCCAAACCCAACCCCGAAAGTAAACCCCAAAAGCCAACCCCAAAAGTGAACCCCAAAAGCCAACCCCAAAAGTGAACCCCAAAAGCCGATGCCAAACCCAACCCCAAAAGCCGACCCCAAAAGTGAACCCCAAAAGCCGACCCCAAAAGCCAACCCTGAAAGCCAACCCCAAAAGCCGACTCCAAAACAAACCCCAAAAGTGAAGCCCGAAAGCTGACCCCAAACCCAACCCCAAAAGCCAGCCCCAAAACCAACCCCAAAAGTGAACCCCAAAAGCCGACCCCAAAAGTGAACCCCAAAAGCCGACCCCAACAGCCGACCCCCAAAACCGACCCCAAAACCGACCCCAAACCCAACCCCAAAAGCCAACCCCAAAAGCCAACCCCAAAAGCCAACCCCAAAGGCCAACCCCAAAACCCAACCCCAAAAGCCAACCCCAAAAGTGAGCCCCAAAAGCCAACCCCAAAAGCAAACCCCAAAAGCCAGCCCCAAAAGTGAACCCCAAAAGCCTACCCCAAAAGCCAACCCCAAACCCAACCCCAAAAACCAACCCGAAAAGCAAACCCCAAAAGCCAACCCCAAAAGCCGACCCCAAAAGCCAGCCCCAAAAGCCGACCCCAAAAGTGAACCCCAAAAGCCAACCCCAAAAGTGAACCCCAAAAGCCGACCCCAAAAGCCAACCCCAAAAGCCAAGCCCAAACCCAACCCCAAAAACCAACCCCAAAAGCAAACCCCAAAAGCCAGCCCCAAAAGTGAACCCCAAAAGCCAACCCCAAAACCAACCCCAAAAGCCGACCCCAAAACCAACCCCAAAAGCCGACCCCAAAAGCAGCCGACCCCCGGAGGGCGCGGGCGGCCCCGCGGCGCTCACCCGCCTGCAGGCGCTCCCAGCTGTTCCACACGGAGCCCACGCAGACGATGGGCAGCCCCAGCTCGCCCCCGAACAGGCTCTGCGGGGTGGCCGCGCTCAGACGGGCGCGGTGGCACCGCCGCGGGGGTGGGGACACCCGGCCGGGCGCGGTGGCACCGATGGCGCCGCCGGGTGCGGCCTCACCTGGTGGATTTTGGGCAGCACGGCCACCACGTGGCGCGCCAGCACCGCGCCGGCCTTGGTGAAGATGTGGCAGCACAGCGGGTCACCGAGCTGGGCACCTGCGGGTGGCACCCGCGGGGACATGGGACACTCCCCTGTGCCCCCTACCCCAGGGGTGGCACTCATGGGGACATGGGACACTCCCCTGTGCCCTACCCCAGGGGTGGCACCCACGGGGACATGGGACACTCCCCTGTGCCCCCTTCCCCAGGGGTGGCACCCATGGGGACATGGGACACTCCCCTGTGCCCTACCCCAGGGGTGGCACCCACGGGGACATGGGACACTCCCCTGTGCCCCCTTCCCCAGGGGTGGCACCCATGGGGACATGGGACACTCCCCTGTGCCCTTCCCCAGGGGTGGCACCCATGGGGACATGGGACACTCCCCTGTGCCCTACCCCAGGGGTGGCACCCATGGGGACATGGGACACTCCCCTGTGCCCCCTACCCCAGGGGTGGCACCCGCAGGGACATGGGACACTCCCCTGTGCCCCCTACCCCAGGGGTGGCACCCACGGGGACATGGGACACTCCCCTGTGCCCCCTTCCCCAGGGGTGGCACCCATGGGGACATGGGACACTCCCCTGTGCCCTTCCCCAGGGGTGGCACCCATGGGGACATGGGACACTCCTCTGTGCCCCCTACCCCAGGGGTGGCACCCGCGGGGACATGGGACACTCCCCTGTGCCCCCTTCCCCCCCCCGGGGGTGGCACCTGGGTGTCCCCACCCCGAGGAGGGCAGAGGGTGCTGGGGTCAAGGTGCGCCCGGGGCAGAGAGCGGGGAGTGGCAGCGGGAGGGACAAGGGGACAGGGATAAGGGGACAGGGATAAGGTGGCAGGGACAAGGGGGCAGAGACAAGGGGACAGGGACAAGGGGGACAGGGATAAGGGGGCAGGGACAAGGGGGACAGGGATGGGAAGGAGGACAGGGACAAATGGGATAGGGACAAGGGGGATGGGGACAAACAGGGACAGGGACAATGGGGTCATTCCCTGGGCAGGGGTTTCCCTACCCTCCGCCAGTTTCTGGCAAAATCCCGCAAATTTGGACTTCTCGAAGGTGCGGTAGAGGTGGGTCAGGAGCCCCATCCTGTCCGAGATCTGCGGGGTCGGGGCCAGGGGGGCCCCGGGTGAGGGCTGGGGACCCCTCCTGGGCACCCCAATGTCCCTGGTACAGCTGGGAGCAACCCCAGGACCCCAGAACACGGCTCAGGGCCGCCCCTGGACCCCAACACCCACCCCAAAAGCCTTCCAGGACCCCAATACTCACCCCAGCCCTGCCTCCAGGAGCTTGACACCCATCCCAGAGCCCTTCCAGGGCCCCGAGACCCATCCCAACCCCCCAAAAACTCCCAATACTCATCCCAAAGCCCCTCCAGGACCCCAAAACCCATCCCAAACCCCTCAAGACCTCCGATACCCATCCCACAGCACCCCCAGACCCCTACACCCATCCCAAAGCCCCTTAAGACCCATCCCAAAACTTCCCCAACACCCTGATACCCATCCCAGATCCCTCAAAACCCGTCCCAAACCTCCCCAGAACCCCAACACCCATCCCAAAGCCCTACTAGAATCTCAAAACCCATCCCAACCTCCCCAACACCCCAAAATCCATCCCAAAGACCCAAGAACCCCAAAACCCATCCCAAACCACCCCAAGCACCCCGATACCTCTCCCAAAGCCCCTCAAGACCCCAACACCCATCCCAACGTCCCTCAAAGACCCCAATACCCACCCCAGATGCCTCAAAAGCCATCTCAAATCCACTCCAAGACCCCAAAACCCATCCCAAACCCTCCCAGAACCCGAATACCCATCCCAAAGCCCCTCAAGACCCTGATACCCATCCCAGATCCCTCAAAACCTATCCTAAAGCCATTCCAAGACCCCAACACCCATCACAAACCATCCCAAGACCCCAACACCCATCCCAAACCCCACCAAGAACCCCAAAACCCATCCCAAACACCCCAAAAGCCCCGGCAGCACCTGGAAGTAGTCGAACATGGCCTGCCTGACGTAGGCAACGTCGTGAGGCGGCACCTCCAGGTTGTCCATGCAGTCAAACACAATCTTGACAGCCTGGTGAGCAATCCAGTACGCTGGGAATAACGGAATGGGGTCAGGGATGGATGGATGGATGGATGGATGGATGGATGATGGATGGATGGATGATGGATGGATGATGGATGGATGATGGATGGATGATGGATGGATGGATGATGGATGGATGATGGATGGATGATGGATGGATGATGGATGGATGGATGATGGATGGATGGATGGATGGATGGATGGATGGATGGATGGATGGATGGATGGATGGATGATGGATGGATGATGGATGGATGGATGGATGGATGGATGGATGGATGGATGG
The DNA here is from genome assembly GCF_037042795.1 of Molothrus aeneus. Classification (NCBI taxonomy): domain Eukaryota; kingdom Metazoa; phylum Chordata; class Aves; order Passeriformes; family Icteridae; genus Molothrus; species Molothrus aeneus. Next base: position 72,147,941 of record NC_089649.1, read on the forward strand.
ATGGATGGATGGATGGATGGATGATGGATGGATGGATGGATGGATGGATGGATGGATGGATGGATGGATGGATGGGTGATGGATGGATGGATGGATGATGGATGGATGGATGATGGATGGATGATGGATGGATGATGGATGGATGGATGGATGGATGATGGATGGATGGATGGATGGATGGATGGATGGATGGATGGATGGATGGATGGATGGATGATGGATGGGTGATGGATGGATGGATGGATGGATGGATGGATGGATGGATGGATGGATGGGTGATGGATGGATGGATGGATGATGGATGGATGGATGGATGGATGGATGGATGGATGGATGGATGGATGGATGGATGGATGGATGATGGATGATGGATGGATGGATGATGGATGGATGGATGATGGATGGATGATGGATGGATGGATGGATGATGGATGGATGGATGGATGGATGATGGATGATGGATGGATGGATGGATGATGGATGGATGGATGGATGGATGGATGGATGGATGGATGGATGGATGGATGGATGGATGATGGATGGATGGATGGATGGATGGATGGATGATGGATGGATGATGGATGGATGGATGGATGATGGATGATGGATGGGTGGATGGATGATGGATGGATGATGGATGGATGGATGGATGGATGGATGGATGGATGGATGGATGGATGATGGATGGATGATGGATGGATGGATGGATGGATGGATGGATGGATGGATGGATGGATGGATGGATGGATGGATGATGGATGGATGGATGGATGATGGATGGATGGATGGATGATGGATGGATGATGGATGGATGGATGGATGGATGGATGGATGGATGATGGATGGATGGATGGATGATGGATGGATGGATGGATGATGGATGGATGGATGATGGATGGATGGATGGATGGATGGATGGATGGATGGATGGATGGATGGATGGATGGATGGATGGATTATGGTCACTAATGGGGTCATCAATGGGGTCAGTAATGGGGTCAGCAATGGGGTCAGTAATGGGGTCAGCAATGGGGTCAGCAATGGGGTCTCCCCTCCCCGGTGCCCCCCGGGCTCACCAGAGCCTTCGTCCCCCATCATGTGTCCCCAGCCTCCACAGCCGGTCTCGGAGCCGTCGGGGTTGATGAGTTTGCAGTTGGAGCCCGTGCCCGAGATGAGCACGATGCCACCTGCGGGGTGACACCCATGGGGGTGGCACGGTGCCCGATGTCACCAATGCCATCCCAGCCACCAGGGACAAGGGGGGCAGGGACAAACAGGGGCAGGGACAAATGGGACAGGGACAAGGGGGACAGGAACAAGGGGGCAGGGACAAATGGGACAGGGACGAGGGGGACAGGGCCCAGGCGCACCGTGGTCGGTGGCCGTGGCCATGGCCCCCACGGCGTCGGTGGTGATGAAGTAGCTCTGGCTCAGGTGGGGGAAGCGGCGCTGCAGCTCCTCCGTCAGCTTCCCGATGGCGTCCTGCTGGTCCCCTCCGCTCAGGGACAGCCCCTGCCGCACCCAGGGCCACCGTCACCCCCGTGGTGGCACCGGGGGGGTGGCACGGGGCTTGGGGACAGCACGGGGGCTCACCAGGGAGCGCAGGGGCACCTGGGGGTCAGCGCCCGCCTTGCTCTTGGCCTCGGTGACCATGCGCTCGATCCTCTCCAGGCACTTGTCGGAGCCGATGAGCTGTGACACGGCCAGGGGACAGCCTGAGGCCACCAAGGTGCCACACCGGGGGTCCCACGTGGTGTTTTAGACACCCTGAGGCCACCCTGGGGGTCTCACGCGGGTTTTTGGACACCCTGAGGCCACCCCAGTGCCACCCAAGGGTCCCACACGGGTTTTTGGTTATGGGAACGCCCTGAGGCCACCCAGGTGCCATCCCATGAGGGTTTTTGGGAATGGGACACCATGTCACCATCTGCAGTGGCTGCGTCCCACCCAGGTGTCCGTGAGTTTGGGGACAACCAGAAACAGCAACACTCCGTGTCCCACACGCTGCTCCACACCCCACATCTCCATGTCCCACACCCCATTCCGTGTCCCAAACCCATTTCCATGTCCCAAACCCAGGCCTGTGTCCCAAACTCTGCTCCCTGTCCCAAACTCATCTCCATATCCCACATCTCCACATCCCACAGCCCACTCCATGTCCCAAAGCCATCTCTGTGTTCCATACCCCGCTCCGTGTCCCGAACCCAGCACCACGTCCCAAAGCCATCTCCAAATCCCGTATCTCCACGTCCCAAACCCAGCTCCGCGTCCCAAACCCAGCTCCATGTCCCACACCCTGCTCTGTGTCCCAAACCCAGCTCCATGTCCCAAACCCAGCTCCATGTCCCACAACCTGCTCCATGTCCCAAACCCAGCTCCATATCCCATATGTCTGTGTTGCAAGCCCCCTCCCCGTGTGTCATCCCCTGTCCCCGTGTCCCAAGCCCCCTCTCCCTGCGTCCCACACCCCGCTCCGTGTCCCACACCCCCTCCCCATGTCCCGTCCCCTGTCCCCGTGTCCCAGCCCAGCCTGGGGACAGGGCTGTCCCCCAGCTCACCCAGTGGTTGGTGCAGGGTCCCTCGGTCTCGGCCAGGATTTGGCCATCCTCGGACACCAGCACCACCCTGGAGTGGGTGCCCCCGCTGCGGAGAGAGGGGGGGACACTGCCAGCACCGCCCCCTGGCCCCTGTCCCCTGTCCCACCGAGCGGGGGGACCCCGCTCAGCCCCCTCGCCCAAGGGGTCACTCGGGGGGCCCTGAAATGGGGGGTGCTGACCCCACCCGGGGCAGGAGCCGGTCCTGGGGGGTCCATCCGAGCCCCCCTCCATGGCTGCCTCCCCCCGGCTTGGGGGTGCCTGGGCGGGGCGATGGGTTTGGGGGTGCGGAGGAGCCCCCGGAGCCCCCCCCCCTCCATCGGTCCCCGTCCCCCCAGTTTGGGGGTACCCGGGGCGGGGCGATGGGTTTGGGGGTCCGGAGGAGCCCCCGGAGCCCCCCTCCATCGGTCCCCGTCCCCCCAGTTTGGGGGTGTCTGGGCGGGGCGATGGGTTTGGGGGTGCGGAGGAGCCCCCGGAGCCCCCCCGGCCGCGCCGCGCCCCTCACCCCTCCACGCCGCCGAACAGCGACGCCATCGCGGCCGCCACTGGCCCCGCCCCCCGCTCCCGGACACGCGCCCCGCTCCCGGACACGCCCCGGGGCGGGGCCACGCCCACTGACACGCCCACGACCATTTATGGGTATTGCCACGCTCATATACACGCCCATCCGCATGGCCCCGCCCATAGTCCGCCCATCTCCATATATGGGCAAAGAGCAGCGTCATCTAGTCCATGGCCACGCCTCCCGCTTTGGCTCCGCCCCCCGCCCTCTCCGGGTCCCTGTGGCCCCTCCCTGTCCCCGTCTGTCCCCTGCGGGGACCGCGCGATGGCACCGGGACCCCACCCGCGACACGGGCCCTCGCACGGGGCGCTGCTGCCCCACGGACACGCTCAGGACACGGCCCCGCGCGTGTGGGGCTGCGGAATGGCGTAAAGACCCCAAATCCCCCCAAAACCCACCCGTGAGAAATCCCCCAAACCCCCGAAAACCCACCCGTGAGAAATCCCCCAAATCCCCCCAAAACCCACCCGTGAGAAATCCCCCAAACCCCCCAGTGCCCATCCGCGGCACAACCCCAAGCAACCACAAGTGACAAATTCCCCCAAATCCCCCCTACCCACGTGTGATAAATCCCCCAAATCCCCCCAAAACCCGCCCGTGACAAATCCCCCAAATCCCCTCTGTACCCCAACTGTGAGAAATCCCCCAAATCCCCCAGTACCCATCCATGGCACAGTCCTACGCACCCACAAATGACAAATTCCCCCAAATCCCCCCTACCCACCCGTGAGAAATCCCCCAAATCCCCCAGTACCCATCCGTGGCACAACCCCATGCACCCACAAGTGACAATTTCCCCCAAATCCCCCCAAAGCCCCCCAAAACCCACAAGTGACAATATCCCCCAAATCACCTGTGACAAATCCCCCAATTCCCCTGTTCCCTCCTGGCACAGAGCCCCCCTCGCACTCCACCTCTCCTTCCTGGAATCCCCCAAAGCTAAGGGGGGTCTCCCCCTGTCCCCTCTGTCCCCTCTGTCCCCCCTGTCCCCTCTGTCCCCTCTGTCCCCAGTGTCTCCAGTGTCCCCTCCCCCGATGGTCCCTCCGCAGCCGCTGCCGGTCCCCCGTCCCCCGGTCCCCCCTCCCCGGGGCAGCGGGGTCACAGCTGAGGCCCTGCAGGGCCCCGCGGGCTCAGCGGGGGACAGAGGTGACAGTGATGGCAGCGGTGACAGTGATGGCAGCGGTGACAGCGGTGGCAGAGGTGACAGTGATGGCAGCAGTGACAGCCACGTGAGCTGGCTGTCCCCGCCCTGGGGACAGGGAGGGAGGGAGAGGAGGGAGAGAGGGGAGGGGGGAGATGGAAAACGTGAAGGGAAAGAGAGAGGGATGGATGATGGATGGATGATGGATGGATGATGGATGGATGGATGGATGATGGATGGATGATGGATGGATGGATGGATGGATGGATGGATGGATGGATGGATGGATGGATGGATGGATGGATGGATGATGGATGGATGGATGATGGATGGATGGATGGATGATGGATGGATGGATGGATGGATGGATGGATGGATGGATGGATGGATGGATGGATGATGGATGGATGGATGATGGATGGATGGATGGATGGATGGATGATGGATGGATGATGGATGGATGATGGATGGATGGATGGATGGATGGATGGATGGATGGATGGATGGATGGATGGATGATGGATGGATGATGGATGGATGGATGGATGGATGATGGATGGATGGATGGATGGATGGATGGATGGATGGATGGATGGATGGATGGATGGATGGATGATGGATGGAGGGATGGATGGAGGTCTGGGGACACCTGAATGCAGAGAGAAGATGGCAATGCAGGACAGGCAGGAGGAAGAGCAGGGACAACTGCAACCAGCTGGGGACAACGGCCCAGAAACCAGAGGAGGGGACCGGTGGCCCAGCGTGGTCAGGAACCCTTTCCCACCCGGCAGCACCAGCCGGGCCATCCCAAATCCCAAAGCCCACATCCCACATCCCACACCTCTCACAGCCACATTGCCGCTGTCAGGGGTTCTGTGGTCCTGGGATGCTGGGACGGGGACACAGTGGGGCAGCTGGGCCACAGCTGGGACAGGGATACAGCTGGCATGGGGACACAGCCAGGATGGGGACACAGCCGAGATGGGGACACAGCCGAGGTGGGGACACGGCCATCCCGGGACTGTGATCGTGTTGTGTCCCCCCCGCCCTTCAGCAGGGTGTGGCGGAGTCTCCTTGCCGTGTGTCGCCTCCTCCTGGGGGCTGTGCCTGCCCCAGGGATGCGGACCCTCGGGATTGTCCCCGTTTTCCAGGCGGACCCTCGGGATTGTCCCCGTTTTCCAGGCTGGGGGTCCCGGACTCCGCGGGAGGAGCGATCCCGGCTCCCCCCCGGGCGGGGGAGGCGGCGGCAGGGGAAGGGTTAAGGCGGGGAGCGCGCGTGTGCAGCCCCCGAGCCCACCGCCCTGTGCCCTCATTAGCCCTGGTGGCACCAGCCTGTCTGGGGACAGCGGCGACAGGCGACAGGGGACGGCCCCCGCCGCCTTTGTCTCAACTTGTGGCAAAGTTGGAGCGGAGCCGGGAGCTGCCAGTGAGTCCCACGAGGCCGCGGCGTGGGGACAGCGCTGTCCCCGCTGCCACCCTCGGCGCCAGGGGGACGGCGGGGCCGTGCCGGGAGTGCCCCGACCGCATCGCGCCACCCGCTCGGGGACGAGGACAGGAGCGTCCCCGCGGTGCCCTGAGCGTGTCCCCAGCCTGGAGGAGGTGGCTTCTCCCATCTGGGATCGGGTGGCACCGGCGGGACGGGAGGCGCGGGGTAAGGCACGGAGGTTTGGGGGGCTCGGGGCAAACAGGCGGTGGGACCCAGCCCGGGAATGGGGTGCGGGAACCGGGAACGCTCCAGGGACAGCCCGGTGCCAGCAGAGCCCGGGAATGGCGGGGAGGCTCCATCCCCGCCGCTCCCGTGGGTTCCCGATGGGAGGGACAGCGACGGCAGCGGGACAGAGAGGGGACATCAGCACTCGGGGACCCGGGCTGAGCCCCCCAAAACCGGGCTGGGGCCCCTCCGTTATCCCGAGCTCCACCCCGGAGCATCCCTGGCGGATCCGGCTGGGAGAGGAGGGAAGAAGGCCCAGGCAGGAGCGGCCCCGCTGCGGGGGAAGCGCTGATTTCGGGGGGCTGGGTGGAATTCCAGGCTCTGGATCCATCCCCGGCTGCTGAGCCGGGGTCGGAGCGGCACCAGGGACATCCCAGGGACATCTCAGGGGCATCCCACCCGGAGGAGGAGGAGGATGGTGAGCGGAGGATCGGGAATGGGGCGGTGGTGGGATGGGGTGGGTGGCTGCCGTTGGGATTGGATTTGGGGTGCCCATCCCAGCGGGTGATCCCATCCCAAACGGACGATCCTGTGCCCGTTCCCATCCCAAATGGGTGATCCCACACCCGTCCCCATCCCAAATAGACCACACAGGGTCACACCCATGCCACCAGTACCGGGAGAAAGGATCAACCGGGAGAGCCGGGATGCAGGGAAGCGGAGTCTGTCCGTGTGTCCGTCCGTGTGTCCTTCCCTGTGTCCGGTTGCCTTCTTGCAGCTCTGAAATCCCACTGTGTTCCTGGAGATCCCAGCTGTGCTGTAAGTGCTGTCTGACCCATTCCCAGAGTCCGTCCATTTGTCTGATTGTCCGTCCATCCATCCATCATCCATCCATCATCCATCCATCCATCCATCCATCATCCATCCATCATCCATCCATCCATCATCCATCCATCCATCCATCCATCATCCATCCATCCATCCATCCATCCATCCATCCATCCATCCATCCATCCATCCATCATCCATCCATCCATCCATCATCCATCCATCCATCCATCATCCATCATCCATCCATCCATCCATCATCCATCCATCCATCCATCCATCCATCCATCCATCCATCCATCCATCCATCATCCATCCATCCATCATCCATCCATCCATCCATCATCCATCCCTCATCCATCCATCCATCCATCCATCCATCCATCCATCCATCCATCCATCCATCCATCATCCATCCATCCATCCATCATCCATCCATCCATCCATCCATCCATCATCCATCCATCCATCATCCATCCATCCATCCATCCATCCATCCATCATCCATCCATCCATCATCCATCATCCATCCATCCATCCATCCATCATCCATCCATCCATCCATCCATCCATCCATCCATCCATCCATCCATCATCCATCCCTCATCCATCCATCCATCCATCCATCCATCCATCCATCCATCCATCCATCCATCCATCCATCCATCCATCATCCATCCATCCATCCATCATCCATCCATCATCCATCCATCCATCATCCATCCATCCATCATCCATCATCCATCCATCCATCCATCCATCCATCCATCCATCCATCCATCCATCCATCCATCCATCCATCCATCCATCATCCATCCATCCATCCATCATCCATCCATCCCAGCATTTGCTCATCCATCCCACCATCCCTTTGTCCCTTCATCCCTCCATTGCTCCATCCATCCCTCCATTTTCCCACTCCTCACCCTCCACCCCTCCCTCCATCTCTCTCTCCCTCCCTCCACCCCACTCCCCATCCCAGGGATCCGGGCAGGGACAATGTTGGTGACATTTGCGCTCTGGCTCTGCCATCTTCCAGCCGGACACCGTGGAGGGGACAGGAGGTGAATTCCAGAGGAGGTGAATTCCAGGTGAATTCCTGAGGGACCAGGAGCAGGGCTGGGAGGTGACGCTGTTGGGGCTGAGCCGCCCTGGGGTGGTGGCACTGGGGACACGGGTGGCTCCTGCCTGTTCTGGGAGGTGTCACAGAGCAGCCTCAGCTCTGAGGGCTGGGGATGAGCACCGGGATGTGGCTGTGACCTTTCCAACCGGGAATGTCACCGGTGTCCACCCACGGAGACCCTGGGCTGGACAGGGATGGGGATGGGGACAGGGAATGGGAATGGGGAGAGGGAGTGGGGACAGGGACAGGGAATGGGGACGGGGATGGGGATGGGAGTGGGGAATGAGGACAGGGAGTGGGACAGGGAATGGGGATAGGGACAGAAAATGGGAATGGGGATGGGATCAGGGAATGGGAATGGGGACGGGGACAGGAATGGGGATGTGACAGGGACAGGAAATGGGACAGAGAATGGGGACAGACACAGACAGGGGCAGGGACAGGGAATGGGGATGGGGATGGGGATGGGGACAGGGAATGGGGATGTGACAGGGACAGGGAATGGGACAGAGAATGGGGACACAGACAGGGGCAGGGACAGGGAATGGGAATGGGGACCGGGAATGGGAATGGGGACAGGGACAGGGAATGGGGATGGGGATGGGGACAGGGACAAGGATGGGGACGGGGGCAGGGATGGAGATGGGAATGGGGCAGGGATAGGGACGTGGGTGGGGACAGAAGGATGGGAACAGGGACAGAGATGAGGACTGGGATGAAGACAAGGATGGGGACAGGGATGGGGACAGGAACAGGGACAGCAGTGGGGGTGGGCAGGGGGCTATGGGCGTGGCCAGGGGGGCAGGGACAGGGACAGCGCCGAGGGGCGCCCATCCCCACCGGAGGGGTCGGGGCGGGGCCGATGGGGCCGCGGGGCCCCGGTGGGGGCAGAGGGCAGGAGCCGAGGGGCGCCGCTCGTTAAAGCTGATCGCTCCATCGCTAATTGATATCATTAATGAGCGGGGGGAGGGGGCGGAGAATCCCCCCGGAGCAGCTCCGCCCCTCCCCCACCCGCGCCGTGCCTCAGTTTCCCCCACCCGCCTGCGGAGCGCGCGCGCGGGGACACGCGGCCATGTCACCGCCCCGCGCGTGCCACGGGAGCGGGGGGAGAGGGGAGGGGACACGGCCGGGAATGTCCCTTGGGGTCACCCGTGGGGCGGCCGCGGTGTCACACTCCTGACCTACTGCGGGGCCGGCGCTGGAAATGAGACAATCGGCTCCGGGGAGGGACCTGGGGACGCTGGTGGCACTGCCCTGGTGTCACCCGGGCTGGTGGCACTGCCACGGTGTCACCCGGGCTGGTGGCACCGCCCTGGCGTCACCCGGGCTGGTGGCACCGCCCTGGTGTCACTCGGGCTGGTGGCACCGCCTCGGTGTCACCCGGGTTGGTGGCACCGCCTCGGTGTCACCCGGGTTGGTGGCGGGGACAGGCGGGGCTCTCCCCACAGCGCTCCCAGCAGCGCGTGGGGCTGCACTGGGACGGACTGGGACGGACTGGGATGGACTGGGACGGATTGGGATGGACTGGGATGGACTGGGACAGACTGGGATGTACTGGGATGAACTGGGATGAACTGGGACGGACTGGGACGGACTGAGATGGACTGGGGCGGACTGGGATGAATTGGGATGGACTGGGATGAATTGGGATGAACTGGGATGGACTGGGATGGACTGGGATGGACTGGGATAAACTGGGGCGAACTGGGATGGACTGGGATGAACTGGGACAGACTGCAATGGACTAGGGATGGACTGGGATGGGTTGGGATGAACTGGGATGGACTGGGGCGGACTGGGTTGAACTGGGATGGACTGGGACAGACTGGGATGAACTGGGACGGACTGGGATGAACTGGGATGAACTGGGATGAATTGGGATGAACTGGAAGTCTTCCAGTGCTCCTCAGGAGCTGGGCAGGAGCCCCAGCAGGAGCACCGAGGGCAGAGAGGTCCCCGAAACCCGCCTGAGGGGACACGGGACCCCAAAACCCGCCTGAGGGGACACGGGACCCCTGAAGCCGTGACAAGGGGACAGGGGACCCCAAAGCTGTGGTAGGGAGGACATGGGACCCCCAAATCTCTGCTGAAGGGAGATGGGACCCCTGAACCTCCCCCAGGACCCCCAAATCCTGGCTGAGGGTAAATGGAACCCCAAACGTGGACTGAGGGGAGAAGGGGTCCCCAAAATCCCACCCGGGGGGAAATGGGACCCCTGAATCCCGGTGAAGACAAGCGGGGGGTCCTGGGCACCCCACAAGGGTGATGGAGCAGGGGATGGGGGCACCCCAAATCCAGGGGTCACCCCGGATTTTCCCAGACCCCAAATCCACGGCACCATCCCATGATGGGGATCCGCTCCCACCACCCTTTGTCACCCCAAAACCATTTTGGGGACACGCGGGGGGTGCTGGGGCCGGAGTAGATCCGGGGGTGCCCCCAAACCCCTCCCGGAGGGAGGTGAGGCCACCCCGTGTCCCCTCTGCCGTTTGGGGTCCGTGGGGACGCCGTGTGCCCATCCCGGGGGTCCCCTGCGGGTGCGGGCGGTGGGTGCCCCCCAATCCTTCCTGATCGATCCCCCCAATCCTTCCTGATCACCCCATTTTCCTGATTGATCCCCCCCCTTCCTGACTGATGCCCCGACCTTTCCCAATTGCTCCCCCCCTTTTCCTGATTGATTTTCCCACCTTTTCCAATTGAACCCCATCATTCCTGATCGATCCCCCCATTCCTGATCGATCCCCCCCATTCCTGATCGATCTCCCCCATTCCTGATCGATCCCCCCATCTTTTCTGATTGAATTCCATTTCCTGATTGATCCTCCCCCTTCTTGACTGATCCCCCATTTCCCGATTGCTCCCCCACCTTCTCCCGATTGATTTCCCCCCTTTTCCTGATCGATCCCCCCATTGTTCCCTTATTGATCCCCCCAATCCTCCTTGATTGCCCCCCCTTTTCCCAATTGATCCCCATCATTCCCAATTGCTCCCCCATCTTTTCCCGATTGATTTTCCCACCTTTCCTGATCGATCCCCCGACCTTTCCTGATTGATCCCACCTTTTCCTGATTGATCCCCTCACCTTTCCTGTCTGCTCCCCCATCATTCCCGATTGCTCCCCCTTTTCCTGATTGATCCCCCTCTCTTTTCCCGATTGATCTCCCCACTTTTCCTGATTGATCCCCCATCATTCCCGATTGCCCCCCCTTTTCCCAATTGATCCCCATGATTCCCAGTTGCTCCCCCATCTTTTCCCGATTGATTTTTCCCCCTTTTCCTGATGGATCCCCCGACCTTTCCTGATTGATCCCACCTTTTCCTGATCGATCCTGCTTTTCCGGATCGATCCCCCGACCTCTCCTGACTGCTCCCCCCCTTTTCCCGATTGATGTCCCCATCCTTCCAGACCTTTTCCCATCCTTCCTGATTGATCCCCCCCATCCTTCTTGATCACCCCCTCTTCTCCTGATTGATCCCCTCACCTTTCCTGTCTGCTCCCCCATCATTCCCGATTGCTCTCCCATCGTTCCCGATTGCTCCCCCTTTTCCTGATTGATCCCCCCCCTTTTCCTGATTGATCACCCCCTCTTTTCCCGACTGATCTTCCCACTTTTCCTGATTGATCCCCCATCATTCCCGATTGCTCCCCCTTTTCCCGATTGATCTTCCCACCTTTCCTCATTGATCCTTCGATCATTCCTGAGTTCCCCCCCCACCTTTTCCCGATTCATCTCCCCCCCTTTTCTCGATTGATTTTCCCACCTTTCCCGACTGCTCCCTCATCATTCCCGAGTTCTCCCCACATTTTTCCCGACTGATCTCCCCCTTTTTCCGATTGCTCCCCTTTTCCCCATCGCTCCCCCTTTTCCCAATTGCTCCCCCGCCGGTCCCGGGAGGCAGAGCCGGGCCCGGGGAGCAGCAGCGGGAGCGGGGCCCGTCCCGGGGAGCAGCGGGGCTGGTTCGGAGGAGGCAGAGCCGGTCCCGGGGAGCAGCAGCGGGAGCGGGGCCGGTCCCGGAGAGCAGCGGGGCCGGTCCCGGTTCGGGGGAGCAGCAGTAGGAGCGGGAGCGGGCCCGGTCCCGGGGAGCAGCAGCCGCAGGAGCGGGAGCGGGCCCGGTCCCGGGGAGGCAGAGCCGGTCCCGGGGAGCAGCGGGGCCGGTCCCGGTTCGGGGGAGCAGCAGCCGCAGGAGCGGTCCCGGTCCCGGTCCCGAGGAGCAGCAGCCGCAGGAGCGGTCCCGGTCCCGGTCCCGGTCCCGGTCCCGGGGAGCAGCAGCCGCTGGAGCGGGAGCGGGCCCGGTTCGGGGGAGCAGCCGCAGCAGCGGGAGCGGGCCCGGTCCCGGTTCGGGGGAGCAGCCGCAGGAGCGGGAGCGGGCCCGGTCCCGGTTCGGGGGAGCAGCCGCAGGAGCGGGAGCGGGCCCGGTCCCCGGCCGCGGTGCATTCACGGTTCGGGGAGCGCGGGAGGCTGAGCGGAGCTGACGGCAGCCGGCGGGAGCGGCGCTCCGGGGGGAGCGGGGCCCGGATCAGGCAGGGCTGACCGGAGCGCGACCCGCGGCGCAACACGGAGCCGATGAACGGCGGCGGCGGCGGCGGCGGCGCGGGGGGAGCCGGGGCGGGGGCGGCTCTGTCAGCCCGGGGCAGCGCGGCCAGGCGTGCGGGGAGCGGGGCGGGAACGGGAACCGGGAACCGGGAACCGGGGTGGGGCAATGAGAACCGGGATGGGGGAACGGGGATGGCAATGGGGTCATGGGAACGGGGACGGGGATAAGGGAATGGGAACGGGGGAATGGGAATGGGAACCGGGGTGGGAGAATAGGGGATTGGGGATGGGGGAATGGGAATGGGAACAGGGATGAGGATGGGAATGGGAACGGGGTAATGGGGACAGGGATGGGGACAGGGGAATGGGGATGAGAATGGGAATGGGGATGGGATGGGGATGGGAATGGGAACAGGGATGAGAGTGGGAATGGGGTATTGAGAACAGGAAAGGGATGAGGGAATGGGGATGAGAATGGGAATGGGGACGGGGGAATGTGGACAAGGATGGGGATGGGAATGGGAAAGGGAACAGGAACTGGGAGCAGGAGTGGGGATAGGGATGGGAATGGGAATGGGGGAATGAGGATGAGGATGAGAATGGGGATGGGAACAGGAACAGGGATGAGCGTGGGAATGGGAATGGGGAAATGGGAATGGGGTAATGGGAAGGGGGGCATGGGAATGGAGATGGGGATGGGGGAATGGGAACAGGGAAATGAGGATGAAATGGGGATGGGGATGGGGGAATGGGACTGGGAACGGGAACAGGAAAGGAGATGGGAACTGGGATGTGGGAATGGGAACAGGGATGAGAGTGGGAATGGGGATGAGACGGGGAATGGGAATGGGGATGAGATTGGGGGAATGGGGACAGGAACGGGATTGGGGATGGGGACGGGGACGGGAAAGGGAATGGGGATGGGAATAGGGATGGGATTGGGGTGGCAATGGATTGGGAATGGGAATGGGAACGGTGGAATGGGAACAGGGATGGGGATGGGATTGGGATGGGATTGGGAACAGGAATGGGGATGGGGGAATGGGAAGAGAAACGGGAGTGGGGATGGGGATGGGAACAGGAACGAGAAGGAGGATGAGGGAATGGGAACGGGGGAATGGGAATAGGAATGGGAATGGGATGGGATGGAACAGGAGCTGGAGTTGGAATGGGAATGAGATGGGAATGGGGATGAGGACAGGAATGGAGGAATGGGAAGGAGAATGGGAATAGGGGAATGGGGGAATGGGAGCAGGAGTGGTGGTGGGAAATGGGGATTGGAATGGGAATGGGAGTGGGGATGGGAATGGGAATGAGGATGGAAATCAGACAGGGGCAGGTGGGGGGCACTGGGAGTCAAATCCCATCCATGGGGATGTTCAGGGATTAGGGGACAAAATCCCATCCATGGGGACTTGTAGGGCTTGGAAACAAAACCCCATCCATGAGGATTTCTGGGATTTAGGGAAAAACCCCCTCCAGAAGGATTTGGGGGAACCCAAACCCCATCCATGGGTTCAAGCCAAGCTGTGGGGGGTGCCAAACACCCAAACCACTCCCCGAGAACCTTCTGGAAGCTCCAGTCCCGGATCCCTGGGGGAGCTGTGGGGTGGGTTTGGGGCGGGGCTGTGAGGGGAAGGGGGGGAGCGGCAGAGAGCCCCGTCAGCCCCGTCAGGAGCGGGAAAAGGGGAGGGAAAGGCGCTCCCGGGGCGCCTCTCGCACATTTTTCACGCCTGGATTCGCCGGCAGCTCCCGGCGGGGCCCTCCCGGAACTTCACGGGGTTTTGGTTGCGGAGTGGAAATGGGAAAAGAGGAAAAAAAAAATCCTGCAAAAGAAAAAAAAAAAGGGGGAAAAATAGCTGTAAAAATAGCTCTAAAAATAGCCCTAAAAGCAACCTAAAAACTGCTCTAAAAATAATCCTAAAAACTGCCCTACAAATAATCCTAAAAATGACCCTAAAAATTGCCCTACAAATAATCCTAAAAACGGCCCTAAAAACGATCCTTAAAATGGCCCTAAAAATAACCCCACGCGCAGCTCTGAGGGTCCTAAATGCCCTAATGGGGGATTTTGGGGTGACAGGGAGGCGTGGGCATGAGGAGGGCCCTATTGGGGTGTTTGGGGTGCTCGGGGTTTTGAGGAATTTGGGGTATTTGGGATCCTGGAATTTTTGGTGTGTTTGGGGTATTTGGGGTGTTTGGGTTGTGTGGGGTATTTGGGGTGTTTGGAGTGCTCAGGATTTTTGGGGTGCTCAGGATTTTAGGGTGTTTGGGGTTTTGGGGTTTTTGGGGCATTTGGGGTGCTTGGGGAGCTCGGATTTTTTGGGGTGTTTGGGGTATTTGCGGTGTTTGGGGTTTTTTGGGGTTTTGGGTTTTTGGGGTGTTTGGGGTATTTGCAGTGTTTGGGGTTTTGGGGTGCCCAGGACACCTGAGGTTCACAGGAGTTTTGGGGTGCTTGAGGTGTTTGGGGTGCTCGGGGTATTTGGGGCGTTCGAGATTTTGGGATACTTGGGGTGCTCAGGGTGCTCGCAGTTTTGGGGTATTTGGGGTATTTGGGGTGTTTGGGGGCTTCACAGGGGTTTTGGGTTGCCTGGAGCCCTCACAAGAGGATTTGTGGGGAAAACGGGGAAAATTCGGGCGGGGGGACACGGGGACAAAGGCGGGGGGGGGGAGCCCCAAAACGCGGGGCGCGCTCATCCCAAAGGATTCCGGGGATTTATCCCGGATTGCCGGGCCCGGGGTGGGGCTGGAAGCGGGATCGGGAATGATCGGGAGAGATCGGGGGGGATCGGGAGGGATCGGGGGGGATCGGAAAGATTGGAGGGGGTTCGTGAGGGATCGGGAAGTTTCGGAAGGATCGGGGGGGGGTTCGTAAGGGATCGGGAATGATCGGGAGGGATCGGGAAGGTTCGGAAGGATCGGGGGGGGGTTCGTGAGGGATCGGGAATGATCGGGGGGGATCGGGAAGGTTCGGAAGGATCGGGAGGGGGTTCGTGAGGGATCGGGGAAGATCGGGAGGGATCGGGAAGGTTCGGGGGGGTTCGTGACCGATCGTGAGGGATCGGGGGGGGGGGGATCGGGAGGATCTCGGTACCTCCCAGGGAGCGCAGAGATGGGAGCGAGGAGCCGGAGGTTCTCCCTGTCCCTGTCCTTATCCCTGTCCCTGTCCCCATCCCTGTCCCCATTCCTATCCCATCCTCGTCCCTGTCCCATCCCTGT
The DNA here is from genome assembly GCF_037042795.1 of Molothrus aeneus. Lineage (NCBI taxonomy): Eukaryota > Metazoa > Chordata > Aves > Passeriformes > Icteridae > Molothrus > Molothrus aeneus. The sequence continues at coordinate 72,163,594 of NC_089649.1, forward strand.
CCCCCCCATTCCCCGCTGCCCGCGCCATTCCCGGGCCCTGGGGGGCTCGGCCTCACCCCCCCCCCCCCACCCCACATGGGGTCACCTCTGTGTCCCCCCTGTGTCCCCCCTGTGTCCCCCCTGTGTCCCCCCTGTGTCCCCTCTGTGTCCCCCCTGTGTCACGCCCCGGTCACGGCGCCCCCGGCTCAGCGCTGCCGCCCGTGCCAGGCCGCGTTAGCGCCGCCCGAGCGACACTTTGTCACCTCCCCGCCTTTGTCCCCTCTGTCACACAAAGGGGGGGTTCAGGGGGTGCCTCAGTTGGGGGTTCCCCCAAAATCCCGGGGTGCTGCGGGCTGGAGGTGCTGGCGCTGCTTTTTTTTAGGCCCCAGAGGCCCAAACTGAGCCCACGGGACCACAAAATGAACCCTCAGAACCCTAAAATGAACCCCGAGAACCCCTAAAACGAGACCCCAAAACGAACCCCACAGCACCCCTAAATGAGCACCCCGAAATCCCAAAACACAGAACGAGCACCCCTAAAATGAGCTCAGGGCCCTAAAATGGACCCCAGGACACCAAAACAAGACCCTAAAATGAACCCCCGAGCGCCCCAAAATGAAACCCCAAAAGCCCTAAAATGAACACCCCAAAATGAAATAACCCCGGACCCCAAAATGAGCCCCTCAGAAGCCCTAAAATGAGCTCAGGACCCCAAAATGAACCTGCATCACCCCAAAAGGAGCCCTCTGGGATCCTAAAACGAGACCCCAAAACGAACCCCCCAGGACCGCAAAATGAACCCCCAGCACCCCTAAAACGAGACCCCAAAACGAACCCCCCGGACCCTAAAATGAACCCCCAGCACCCCTAAAACGAGATCCCAAAACGAACCCCACAGCACCCCTAAATGAGCCCCCTGAAATCCCAAACCCCAGAACGAGCAGCCCTAAAATGAGCTCGGGACCCCAAAATGAGCCCCCACTACCCTAAAATGAACCCCCGGACCCCAAAATGAACCCCCACCACCCCAAAATGAGCCCACACCACCCCAAAAGGAGCCCCCCAAGACCCTAAAAGGAGATCCCAAAACGAGGTCCCCAGTTCCAAAACGAGACCCCAAAATGAGCTCAGGAACCCTAAATGAGCCTCCCAGGGCCCCAAAACGAGCCCCCAAAATGTGCCCCCCAATACCCCAAAACGAACCCCCCAGGAGCCCTAAAATGAGCTCAGGACCCCAAAATGAACCCGCATCACCCCAAAAGGAGCCCTCTGGGATCCTAAAACGAGACCCCAAAACGAACCCCACAGCACCCCTAAATGAGCACCCCGAAATCCCAAACCCCAGAACGAGCAGCCCTAAAATGAGCTCGGGACCCCAAAATGAACTCACAGCACCCCAAAAGGAGCCCTCCAGGACCCCAAAACAAAACCCTGAAATGAACCCCCGAGCGCCCCAAAACGAATCCCCCAAGAGCCCTAAAAAGATCTCGGGACCCCAAAGTGCAACATCCAGAACCCTAAAAGGAACACCCCAAAATGAAACAACCCCGGACCCCTAAAATGAGCCCCCAGCACCCCAAAAGGAGCCCCCGGGACCCTCAAACGAGCACCCCAAAATGAGCACTCCAACGCCCCAAAATGAACCCCCCAGCACCCCTAAAACGAGACCCCAAAATGAACACCCGGACCCCAAAATGAACCCCCCAGGACCCCAAAACGAGACCCTGAAATGAGCACCGCACCACCCCAAAACGAACCCCCGCACCCCAAAATGAACCCGCACCACTCCAAAACGAACCCCCGCACCCCAAAGTGAACCCACACCACCCCAAAATTAACCCTCTAGAACCCCAAAACGAGACCCCAAAACGCGACCCCAGAGCACCCCAAAAAGAACCCCCCAGGACCCCAAAAGGAACCCCCCAAAACCCCGCACCCCAAACCCCTCCCAGTCCGGCCCAGTGAGTTTTTTGGGGTCCCTACACACTTTTGGGGGTCCCTCTGCGTTTTGGGGTCTCTGTGGGGTTTTGGGGGTCCTCGCACCCTTTAAAGTTCCCATCCTTTTGGGGTCCCCTACAGATCGGGGTCCCTGTGCAATTTTGGGGTCCCTGCGTGTTTTGGGGTTTCCTTCACAGTTTGGGAGGTCCCTGTAGATTTTTGGGGTCCCCGCGCAGTTTTGGGGTGGGTCCCTGTACAGATCAGGGGTTTCTGCCGTGTTTTGGGGTCTCTGCCATATTTTGGGGTCCCTGCACACTTTCGGGGCCCTCCTTGTCTTTTGGGGTCTCCCCGCACCCTTTTGGGGTCCCTCCCGTGTTTTGGGGTCCCTGCACATTTTGGGGTCCCCTTTTCGGGGTTTCCTTCACACTTTGGGGGTCTCTGCACATTTTGGGGTCCCCGCACATTTTGGGGTCCCTGCACATTTTGGGGTCCCTGTACATTTTGGGGTCCCTGTACATTTTATAGTCCCTTTGCCAGCTTTTCCTTCACACTTTTGGGGTTCCTTGCACATTTTGGGGTCCCTCCCCGTATTTTGGCGTCCGTGCCCATTTTAGGGTCCCTGCACATTTTGGGGTTTCCCTCACAATTTGTGGGGTCCCATTCATTTCCCGCCTCCTGCAGACTGTGGGGAGTCTCCTCTCCCACTTTTCATCTCCCCACACCCTTTTGGGGTCTCCCTCGTGTTTTGGGGTCCCTGCACATATTGGGGTCTCTTTTTCAGGTTTTCCTTCACACTTTGGAGGTCCCTGCACATTTTGGGGTCCTTACCCATATTTTGGGGTCCCTGCACATTTTCGGCTCCCTCCCGAGTTTCGGGATCCCTCCCATGTTTTGGGGTCCCTGTAGATTTTGGGTTCCCTGTACATTTTAGGATCCCTTTTCCAGCTTTTCCTTCACACTTTTGGGGTCCCCGCACATTTTGAGGTCCGTATACATTTAGGGCTTTCCCTAACAATTTGTGGGGTCCCATCCATTTCCTTCCTCCTGCAGATTTTGAGGAGCCTTTTTTCTCCTCCTTCTCATCTCCCTGCACCCTTTTGGGGTCCCCCCCGCACATTTTGTTTGGGGTCCTAACAGAATTTTGGGGTTTCCCTCACAATTTATGGGGTCCCATCCATTTCCTTCCTCCTGCAGATTTTGAGGAGCCTTTTCTCCTCCTTCTCATCTCCCTGCACCCTTTTGGGGTCCCCCCGCACATTTTGGGGTCCTTACAGAGTTTTGGGGTTTCCCTCACAATTTATGGGGTCCCATCCATTTCCTTCCTCCTGCAGATTTTGAGGAGCCTTTTCTCCTCCTTCTCATCTCCCTGCACCCTTTTGGGGTCCCCCCCCGCACATTTTGGGGGTCCCTCCCATGTTTTGGGGTCCCTGTGCATTTTGGGTTCCCTGCACATTTTAGTATCCCTTTTCCAGGCTTTCCTTTACACTTTTGGGGTCCCCCCCGCACATTTTGGGGTCCCCGTCTCCCTTTAGGCCGCGCGAGTCCTCCAAGCCTGCAGGGGGCGCTCTGCCGCTCTGCCCCTCACGTCTCGTTGGTTCCGGTGCCTCCTCTCGTTGGTTCCGGCGGCGGGCGCGGAGCGGGAGCGGCCCCGGGAGCGGCACCGGGAGCAGCGGCCCCGGGAGCGGCCCGGCCCCGCCATGTGGTTCATGTACGTGCTCAGCTGGCTGTCCCTGCTCGTGCAGGTGGCCTTTGTCACCTTGGCCATCGGTGAGAGCGCCCCGGGGGCTGCGCGAAGGGATTGGGCCCGTTCCGGCCGTGTCGCGATATGGCGGGGGAGGGGACGGGAGGGGGAGGGGCCGGAAGGGCGGAGGGGAGCGGGGAGAACCCCGGGGGTGGCCCGGGGACAGCAAGGGATCGGAGTGTCCTCGAGATTTGGGCTCCCTGGGTGTCCCCAAAGCCTCAGAGTGTCCCCGAGACTGGAGGTCCCTGGGTGTCCCAAAAGGGCTTAGAGTGACCCTGAGATCTGAGGGTCCTTGAGTGTCCCCAAGCTCTCGGAAAGTCCCTGAGATTTGGGATCCCTGGGTGTCCCCAAAGCCTCAGAGTGTCCCCAATATTTGCGGTCCCTGGGTGTCCCGAAGTCTTCAGGATGTCCCCAAGATTGGAGGTCTCTGGGTGTCCCCAAGCCCTTAAATTGTCCCTGAGATTTGGGATCCTTGAGTGTCCCTGAGCTCTCAGAGTGTCCCCAGGATTTGCAGTCCCTGAATGTCCCCAAACCCTCAGAGTCTCCCCAAAACTGGAGATCCCGGGGTGTCCCCAAGGCCTTAAATTGTCCCTGACATTTGGGATACCTGGGTGTCCCTGAGCCCTCAGAGTGTCCCCAAGATCTGGGGTCCCTGGGTGTCCCCAAACCCTCAGAAAGTCCCTGAGATTTGAGGTCTCTCAGTGTCCCCAAAGCCTCAGAGTGTCCCCAACATTGCAGGTCTCAGGATGTCCTCAAGCCCTTAAATTGTCCCAGGGATTTGGGGTCTCTGGATGTCCCTGAGAGCTCTGAGTGTCCCAAGGATTTGGGATCCCTGGGTGTCCCCAAGCCCTCAGGATGTCCCTGAGATTTGGAGTCTCTAAGTGTCCCCAAGCCCTCAGAGTGTCCCCAAGACGGAGGGTCCCAGGGTGTCCCCAAACCCTTAAATTGTGCCAGGGATTTGGGGTCCCTGGGTGTCCCCAAGTCTTCAGGATGTCCCCAAGTTTGGGGGTTCCTGGTGTCCCTGAGCCCTCAGAGTGTCCCCAACAATGAGGGCCCCTGGCTGTCCCCAAACCCTTAAATCACCTCAGGGTCTGGAAATGTCCCCAAGCCCTCAAAATGTCCCCAAGATTTGGGATCTCTGGGTGTCCCCAGGCCCTTAAATTGTCCCAAGGATTTGGGGTCCCTGGGTGTCCCCAAGGCCTCAGGATGTCCCCAGAACTCTGAGTCCCTTGGTGTCCCCAAACCCTCAGAAGGTCCCTGAGATTTGGGATCCCTCAGTGTCCCCAAGGCCTCAGAGTGTCCCCAAGATTTGGGGTCTGTGGCTGTCCCCAAGCCCTCAGAGTGTCCCCAATATTTGGGGTCCCTGGGTGTCCCCAAACCCTCAGAGTGTCCCCAATATTTGGGGTCCCTGGGTGTCCTCGAGCTCTCAGGACGTCCTCAGGACTGAAGGTCCCTGGGTGTCCCCAGGCCCTTAAATTGTCCCAGGGATTTGTGGTCTGTGGGTGTCCCTGAGCCCTCAGAGTGTCCCCAAGATCTGGGGTCCCTGGGTGTCCCCAAGTCTTCAGGATGTCCCCAAGTTTGGGGGTTCCTGGTGTCCCTGAGCCCTCAGAGTGTCCCCAACAATGAGGGCCCCTGGCTGTCCCCAAACCCTTAAATCACCTCAGGGTCTGGAGATGTCCCCAAGCCCTCAAAATGTCCCCAAGATTTGGGATCTCTGGGTGTCCCCAGGCCCTTAAATTGTCCCAAGGATTTGGGGTCCCTGGGTGTCCCCAAGCCCTCAGAGTGTCCCCAATATTTGCGGTCCCTGGGTGTCCCAAAGCCTTCAGGATGTCCCCAAGATTGGAGGTCTCTGGGTGTCCCCAGGCCCTTAAATTGTCCCAAGGATTTGGGGTCCCTGGGTGTCCCCAAGGCCTCAGGATGTCCCCAGGACTCTGAGTCCCTTGGTGTCCCCAAACCCTCAGAAGGTCCCTGAGATTTGGGATCCCTCAGTGTCCCCAAGGCCTCAGAGTGTCCCCAAGATTTGGGGTCTGTGGCTGTCCCCAAGCCCTCAGAGTGTCCCCAGCATTGAGGGTCCCAGGATGTCCCCAAGCCCTTAAATTGTGCCAGGGATTTGGGGTCTCTGGGTGTCCCTGAGGGCTCTGAGTGTCCCCAGGATTTGAGATCCCTGTCTGTCCCCAAACCCTCAGAAAGTCCCTGAGATTTGTGGTACCTGGGTGTCCCCAAACCCTCAGAGTGTCCCCAAGATTGGAGGTCCCAAGGTGTCCCCAAGCTCTTAAATTGTCCCTGAGATTTGGGATCTTTGAGTGTCCCCGAGCTCTCAGAGTGTCCCCAATATTTGGGGTCCCTGGGTGTCCCCAGACCCTCAGAGTGTCCCCAATATTTGGGGTCCCTGGGTGTCCTCGAGCTCTCAGGACGTCCTCAGGACTGAAGGTCCCTGGGTGTCCCCAGGCCCTTAAATTGTCCCAGGGATTTGTGGTCTGTGGGTGTCCCTGAGCCCTCAGAGTGTCCCCAAGATCTGGGGTCCCTGGGTGTCCCCAAGTCTTCAGGATGTCCCCAAGTTTGGGGGTTCCTGGTGTCCCTGAGCCCTCAGAGTGTCCCCAACAATGAGGGCCCCTGGCTGTCCCCAAACCCTTAAATCACCTCAGGGTCTGGAGATGTCCCCAAGCCCTCAAAATGTCCCCAAGATTTGGGATCTCTGGGTGTCCCCAGGCCCTTAAATTGTCCCAAGGATTTGGGGTCCCTGGGTGTCCCCAAGGCCTCAGGATGTCCCCAGAACTCTGAGTCCCTTGGTGTCCCCAAACCCTCAGAAGGTCCCTGAGATTTGGGATCCCTCAGTGTCCCCAAGGCCTCAGAGTGTCCCCAAGATTTGGGGTCTGTGGCTGTCCCCAAGCCCTCAGAGTGTCCCCAATATTTGGGGTCCCTGGGTGTCCCCAAACCCTCAGAGTGTCCCCAATATTTGGGGTCCCTGGGTGTCCTCGAGCTCTCAGGACGTCCTCAGGACTGAAGGTCCCTGGGTGTCCCCAGGCCCTTAAATTGTCCCAGGGATTTGTGGTCTGTGGGTGTCCCTGAGCCCTCAGAGTGTCCCCAAGATCTGGGGTCCCTGGGTGTCCCCAAGTCTTCAGGATGTCCCCAAGTTTGGGGGTTCCTGGTGTCCCTGAGCCCTCAGAGTGTCCCCAACAATGAGGGCCCCTGGCTGTCCCCAAACCCTTAAATCACCTCAGGGTCTGGAGATGTCCCCAAGCCCTCAAAATGTCCCCAAGATTTGGGATCTCTGGGTGTCCCCAGGCCCTTAAATTGTCCCAAGGATTTGGGGTCCCTGGGTGTCCCCAAGCCCTCAGAGTGTCCCCAATATTTGCGGTCCCTGGGTGTCCCAAAGCCTTCAGGATGTCCCCAAGATTGGAGGTCTCTGGGTGTCCCCAGGCCCTTAAATTGTCCCAAGGATTTGGGGTCCCTGGGTGTCCCCAAGGCCTCAGGATGTCCCCAGGACTCTGAGTCCCTTGGTGTCCCCAAACCCTCAGAAGGTCCCTGAGATTTGGGATCCCTCAGTGTCCCCAAGGCCTCAGAGTGTCCCCAAGATTTGGGGTCTGTGGCTGTCCCCAAGCCCTCAGAGTGTCCCCAGCATTGAGGGTCCCAGGATGTCCCCAAGCCCTTAAATTGTGCCAGGGATTTGGGGTCTCTGGGTGTCCCTGAGGGCTCTGAGTGTCCCCAGGATTTGAGATCCCTGTCTGTCCCCAAACCCTCAGAAAGTCCCTGAGATTTGTGGTACCTGGGTGTCCCCAAACCCTCAGAGTGTCCCCAAGATTGGAGGTCCCAAGGTGTCCCCAAGCTCTTAAATTGTCCCTGAGATTTGGGATCTTTGAGTGTCCCCGAGCTCTCAGAGTGTCCCCAATATTTGGGGTCCCTGGGTGTCCCCAGACCCTCAGAGTGTCCCCAATATTTGGGGTCCCTGGGTGTCCTCGAGCTCTCAGGACGTCCTCAGGACTGAAGGTCCCTGGGTGTCCCCAGGCCCTTAAATTGTCCCAGGGATTTGTGGTCTGTGGGTGTCCCTGAGCCCTCAGAGTGTCCCCAAGATCTGGGGTCCCTGGGTGTCCCCAAGTCTTCAGGATGTCCCCAAGTTTGGGGGTTCCTGGTGTCCCTGAGCCCTCAGAGTGTCCCCAACAATGAGGGCCCCTGGCTGTCCCCAAACCCTTAAATCACCTCAGGGTCTGGAGATGTCCCCAAGCCCTCAAAATGTCCCCAAGATTTGGGATCTCTGGGTGTCCCCAGGCCCTTAAATTGTCCCAAGGATTTGGGGTCCCTGGGTGTCCCCAAGGCCTCAGGATGTCCCCAGAACTCTGAGTCCCTTGGTGTCCCCAAACCCTCAGAAGGTCCCTGAGATTTGGGATCCCTCAGTGTCCCCAAGGCCTCAGAGTGTCCCCCAGATTTGGGCTCCCTGGCTCTCCCTGACCTTTGGGCTCCCACACCCCAGAATTTGGGGCCCCCCGGGTGTCCCCAAAAGCGCCGTGGGCCGGTGCCACCCCTGCGGTGCCATCGGTGCCATCGGTGTCCCCGCGTGTCCCCGCAGCGGCCGGGCTCTATTACCTGGCAGAGCTGATCGAGGAGTACACGGTGGCCACCAGGAGGATCATCAAATCCATGATCTGGGTGAGTCCTGGACCCCAGCCCCAGATACCCGAATACCCCAAACCCCAAATACCCCAAATACCCCAAACCCAAATACCCCAAATACCCCAAATACCCCAAATACCCCAAACCCCAAATACCCCAAATACCCCAAACCCAAATACCCCAAATACCCCAAATACCCCAAATACCTCAAACCCCAAATACCCCAAATACCCCAAACCCAAATACCCCAAATACCCCAAATACCCCAAACCCCAAATACCCCAAATACCCCAAACCCCAAATACCCCGAATACCCCAAATACCCCAAACCCCAAATACCCCAAACCCAAATACCCCAAATACCCCAAATACCCCGAATATCCCAAATACCCCGAATACCCCGAATACCCCAAATACCCCGAATACCCCAAACCCAAATACCCCAAATACCCCAAATACCCCAAACCCCAGAAACCCCGAATACCCCAAACCCCAAATACCCCAAACCCCAAATACCCCGAATACCCCAAATACCCCAAATACCCGAAATACCCCGAATACCCCAAACCGCAAATACCCCAAATACCCCAAATACCCCAAATACCCCAAACCCAAATACCCCAAATACCCCAAATACCCCAAACCCCAAATGCCCCAAACCCAAATACCCCAAACCCAAATACCCCAAATACCCCAAATGCCCCAAACCCCAAATACCCCAAACCCAAATACCCCAAACCCCGGAAACTCCAAATACCCCAAACCCCAAATACCCAAATCCCAGAAACCCCAAATCCCAGACACCCCAAATACCCAAACTCCAAATACCCCAAACCCCAGAAACCCCAAATACCCCAAACCCCGGAAACTCCAAATACCCCAAACCCCAAATACCCCAAACCCCAAATACCCCAAACCCCAGAAACCCCAAACCTCAGAAACCCCAGAAACCCCAAATCCCAGAAACCCCAAATCCCAGAAACCCCAAATCCCTGGGAAATCCCAAAGCCCCGAAACCTCAGAAACGCCAAATCCCTGGGAAACCCCAAATACCGGAAACCCCAAATCCCAGAAACCCCAACACCAGGAAATCCCAAATCCCAGAAACCCCAAATCCCAGAAATCCCCAGGAAATCCCAAATCCCCGAAACCCCAAATCACTGGGAAACCCCAAACCCCAAAAACCCCAAATCACTGGGAAACCCCAAATGCCAGAAGCCCCAAATCTCAGAAACCCCAAATCTCAGAAACCCCAAATCCCAGAAACCCCAAATCCCAGAAACCCCAAAACCAGGAAATCCCACATCTTTGGGAAAACCCAAATCCCTGGGAAACCCCAAATCTGCCAGAAACCCTAAATCCCGGAACCCCCAAATCCCTGGGAAATCCCAAACCCCAGAAGCCCCAAATCTCAGAAACCCCAAATCCTGGAAACCCCAAATACCCCAAACCTCAGAAACCCCAAATCCCAGAAGCCCCAAATCTCAGAAACCCCAAATCCCAGAAACCCCAAATCCTGGAAACCCCAAATACCCCAAACCCCAGAAACCCCAACCTCAGAAACCCCAGAAACCCCAAATCCTGGAAACCCCAAATCCCTGGCAAACCCCAAATCCCAGAAACCCCAAATCCCTGAGAAACCCCAAATCCCAGAAACCCCAAACCCCAGAAACCCCAAATCCCAGAAACCCCAAACCCCCGAAACCCCAAATCTCTGGGAAACCCCAAATCCCAGAAACCCCAAATCCCTGGCAAACCTCAAATCCCAGAAACCCCAAATCCCTGAGAAACCCCAAATCCCAGAAACCCCAAACCCCCGAAACCCCAAATCTCTGGGAAACCCCAAATCCCAAATGCCCTGGAAATCCCAAATGCCCTGGAAATCACAAATCCCGGAAACCCCAAATCCTGGATACCCCAAACCCCCGAAACCCCAAATCCCAGAAACCCCAAATCCCCAAATCCCATTTTCCTGGGTTTTTTCCCATTTTCCCCTTTTTTTCTCCCATTTCCCCCCTTTTTATTTTCCATTTTTCCCCATTTTTTCCCATTTTTTCCTATTTCTCCCATTTTCCCCATTTCCCCCATTTCCCCATCTTTTTTCCCATTATTTCCCTCCTTTTTCCCCATTTTTCCCTCCTTTTTTTCTGTTTTCTCCCCATTTTTCCCATTTTTTCCCATTTTACCTTTTTCCTCCATTTTCCCCATATTTGTTCCATTATTTCCCGATTTTCCCCCATTTTCCCCCATTTTTTCTTCCCATTTTTCCCCCATTTTCTCCCCATTTCCCTCTTTTTATTTTCCATTCTTCCCCATTTCCCCCATTTTTCCCATTTTTCCTATTTCTCCCCATTTCCCCCCATTTTTCCACCTATTTCCCATTATTTCCTTCTTTTTTTTCCCATTTTTCTCATTTTCCTCAGTTTTATTCCCATTTTACCTTTTCCCTCCATTTCCCCCATATTTGTTCCATTATTTCCCTATTTTTTCCCATTTTTTCCCCATTTCCCCCTGGTTTTTCCCTGTTTTTCTGCATTTCCCCCCATTTTTTTTCTCCCTGTTTTCTCCCCTTTTTTCCCATTATTTCCCCCTCTTTTTACTTTCCATTCTTCCCCATTTTTCCCCTTTTTCTCATTTTTTCCCATTTTTTCCTGTTTTTTTCCCATTTTACCCCTTCCCTCCATTTTCCCCCATATTTGTTCCATTATTTCTCTATTTTTTCCCATTTTTTCCCCATTTCTCCCTGGTTTTTTCCCTGTTTTCCTGCATTTCCCCCCTTTTTTTTCTCCCTGTTTTTCCCCCCTTTTTATTTTCCATTTTTCCCCATTTTCCCCCATTTTTCCCATTTTTTCCTATTTCTCCCCATTTTCCCCCATTTCCCGCCTTTTTTCCCATTATTTCCCTCTTTTTTTCCCATTTTTCTCATTTTCCCCATTTTTTTCCCATTTTACCTTTTCCCTCCATTCCCCAATATTTGTTCCATTATTTCCCTTTTTTTCCCATTTTTCCTCCATTTTTTCCCCATTTTTCCCTGTTTTATTCCCCCATTTTCTGCATTTCCCCCATTTTTTTCTCCCTATTTTCTCCCTTTTCCCCTCTTTTTATTTTCCATTCTTCCCCATTTTTCCCCATTTTTCCCCATTTTTCCCCATTTTTCCCTATTTCCCCATTTTCCCCATTTCCCCATATTTTTTCCCCATTTTTCTCATTTTCCCCCATTTTTTCCCTATTTTCCCATTTTACCTTTTTCCTCCTTTTCCCTCCATTTCCCCCATATTTGTTCCATTATTTCCCTATTTTTTCCCATTTTTTCCCCATTTCTCCCTGGTTTTTTCCCATTTTTCTCATTTCCCCCCTTTTTTTCTCCCCATTTTCCTCCCATTTTCTTCCCTTTTCTCCCATTATTTCTCTCTTTTTATTTTCCATTCTTCCCCATTTTTTCCCCATTTTTTCCTATTTTTCCCATATTTTTTTTCCCATTTTTCTCATTTTCCCCCATTTTTTCCCTATTTTCCCATTTTACCTTTTTTCCTCTTTTTGCCTCCATTTTCCCCCATATTTGTTCCATTATTTCTCTATTTTTATTTTCCATTCTTCCCCATTTCCCCCGTTTTCCTTTTTTCCCCTTTTTTCCCCATTTTTCCCCATTCCCCCATCTTTTTTCCCATTATTTTCCTCTTTTTTTTTCCATTTTTGTCATTTTCCCCCATTTTTTTCCTATTTTCCCCTGTTTTTTTCCCATTTTACCCCTTCCCTCCATTTTCCCCCATATTTGTTCCATTATTTCCCTATTTTTCCCCCATTTTCCCCCATTTCTCCCTGTTTTTCCCTATTTTCCTGCATTCCCCCCATTTTCCCCCCATTCCCCCCATTATTTCCCTCCTTTTACTTCCCATTCTTCTCCATTTTTCCCCCGTTTATTCTCATTTTTTTCCCCATTTTCCCCATTTTTTCCCCATTTTTCCCCCATTTTCCCCCCCAATCCCATTCTTTCCCATTTTCCCCCCTCCTAATCCCATTTTTCCCATTTTTCCCAGTTCTCCTCTGCCGTGCACCTGGGGCTCTTCCTGTTCGAGCACTTCCCGACCGTCCTGGTGGCCACGGGGCTCTTCAGCAACCTCGTGTACCTGGGGCTGCTGCAGAGCTTCCCCTGCATCGTCCTCACCTCCTCCAACTTCCTCCTCTCCTGTGGTCAGACACAATTTTGGGATTTTTAGGGGTTTGGGGATTTTTTGGGAATTTTTTGGGATTTTTTCGGGCATTTTTCGGGCATTTTTTGAGGATTTTTTGGGGATTTTTGAGGATTTTTTCAAGATTTTTTCAACATTTTTGAGGGAAATTTTTGAGGAATTTTTGATGATTTTTTGAGGAATTATTAGGGAATTTTTGAGGGAATTTTGGGGTTCTTTAAGAGCCCCAAAAGGCTCGGAATGTTCCGGAACTTTGGGGTTCCTGGTGGCCGCGGGGCTCTTCAGCAACCTCGTGTACCTGGGGCTGCTGCAGAGCTTCCCCTGCATCGTCCTCACCTCCTCCAACTTCCTCCTCTCCTGTGGTCAGACACAATTTTGGGATTTTTAGGGGTTTGGGATTTTTTTGGGATTTTTTTGGGATTTTTTTGGGATTTTTCGGGCATTTTTGAGGATTTTTTGGGGATTTTTGAGGATTTTTTCAGCATTTTTTCAACAATTTTGAGGGAATTATTGGGGATTTTTTGAGGATTTTTTGGGGATTTTTTGAGGATTTTTTGGGGATTTTTTGAGGAATTTTGAGGGAATTATTAGGGAATTTTTGAGGATTTTGGGGATTTTTTTACGACTTTTTCAGGATTTTTTGGGGCTTTTTGGGGATTTTTTCAAGAATTTTGAGGGAATTATTGGGAATTTTTTGGGGAATTTTTGAGGAATTTTGAGGGAATTATTGGGGAAATTTTGAGGATTTTTGGGATTTTTTTAGGATTTTTTGAGGATTTTTTTGGGAATTTTTTGGGATTTTTGGGGAATTTTTCAGGATTTTTTCAACAATTTTGAGGGAATTATTGAGGAATTTTTGATGATTTTTTGGGATTTTTTGAGGAATTTTGAGGGAATTTTTGAGGGAATTTTGGGGTTCTTTAAGAGCCCCAAAAGGCTCGGAATGTTCCGGAACTTTGGGGTTCCTGGTGGCCACGGGGCTCTTCAGCAACCTCGTGTACCTGGGGCTGCTGCAGAGCTTCCCCTGCATCGTCCTCACCTCCTCCAACTTCCTCCTCTCCTGTGGTCAGACACAATTTTGGGATTTTTAGGGGTTTGGGGATTTTTTGGGAATTTTTTGGGATTTTTTCGGGCATTTTTCAGGCATTTTTTGAGGATTTTTTGGGGATTTTTGAGGATTTTTTCAAGATTTTTTCAACATTTTTGAGGGAAATTTTTGAGGAATTTTTGATGATTTTTTGAGGAATTATTAGGGAATTTTTGAGGGAATTTTGGGGTTCTTTAAGAGCCCCAAAAGGCTCGGAATGTTCCGGAACTTTGGGGTTCCTGGTGGCCGCGGGGCTCTTCAGCAACCTCGTGTACCTGGGGCTGCTGCAGAGCTTCCCCTGCATCGTCCTCACCTCCTCCAACTTCCTCCTCTCCTGTGGTCAGACACAATTTTGGGATTTTTAGGGGTTTGGGATTTTTTTGGGATTTTTTTGGGATTTTTTTGGGATTTTTCGGGCATTTTTGAGGATTTTTTGGGGATTTTTGAGGATTTTTTCAGCATTTTTTCAACAATTTTGAGGGAATTATTGGGGATTTTTTGAGGATTTTTTGGGGATTTTTTGAGGATTTTTTGGGGATTTTTTGAGGAATTTTGAGGGAATTATTAGGGAATTTTTGAGGATTTTGGGGATTTTTTTACGACTTTTTCAGGATTTTTTGGGGCTTTTTGGGGATTTTTTCAAGAATTTTGAGGGAATTATTGGGAATTTTTTGGGGAATTTTTGAGGAATTTTGAGGGAATTATTGGGGAAATTTTGAGGATTTTTGGGATTTTTTTAGGATTTTTTGAGGATTTTTTTGGGAATTTTTTGGGATTTTTGGGGAATTTTTCAGGATTTTTTCAACAATTTTGAGGGAATTATTGAGGAATTTTTGATGATTTTTTGGGATTTTTTGAGGAATTTTGAGGGAATTTTTGAGGGAATTTTGGGGTTCTTTAAGAGCCCCAAAAGGCTCGGAGTGTTCCGGAACTTTGGGGTTCCTGGTGGCCGCGGGGCTCTTCAGCAACCTCGTGTACCTGGGGCTGCTGCAGAGCTTCCCCTGCATCGTCCTCACCTCCTCCAACTTCCTCCTCTCCTGTGCTCAGACACAATTTTGGGATTTTTAGGGTTTGGGGATTTTTTTGGGATTTTTTTAGGATTTTTTGGGATTTTTTTGGGGATTTTTTGGGCATTTTTCGGGCATTTTTGAGGATTTTTTCAGCATTTTTTCAAGAATTTTGAGGGAATTATTGGGGATTTTTTGGGGATTTTTTGATGATTTTTTGGGGATTTTTTGAGGAATTTTGAGGGAATTATTAGGGAATTTTTGAGGATTTTTGGGATTTTTTAACGATTTTTTGAGGATTTTTTGGGGATTTTTTGAGGATTTTTTCAAGAATTTTGAGGGAATTATTGGGAATTTTTTGGGGAATTTTTGAGGAATTTTGAGGGAATTATTGGGGAAATTTTGAGGATTTTTGGGATTTTTTGAGGATTTTTTGAAGATTTTTTGGGGATTTTTGGGGAATTTTTCAGGATTTTTTCAAGACTGTTGAGGGAATTATTGGGGATTTTTCAAGATTTTTTGTGGATTTTTTTGGGATTTCTTGAGGAATTTTGAGGGAATTTTTGAGGGAATTTTGGGGTTCTTTAAGAGCCCCAAAAGGCTCGGAATGTTCCGGAACTTTGGGGTTCCTGGTGGCCGCGGGGCTCTTCAGCAACCTCGTGTACCTGGGGCTGCTGCAGAGCTTCCCCTGCATCGTCCTCACCTCCTCCAACTTCCTCCTCTCCTGTGGTCAGACACAATTTTGGGATTTTTAGGGTTTGGGGATTTTTTGGGATTTTTTTGGGATTTTTTTGGGGATTTTTCGGGCATTTTTTGAGGATTTTTTGGGCATTTTTGAGGATTTTTTCAAGATTTTTTCAACATTTTTGAGGGAAATTTTTGAGGAATTTTTGATGATTTTTTTGGGGATTTCTTGAGGAATTTTGAGGGAATTTTGGGGTTCTTTAAGAGCCCCAAAAGGCTTGGAATGTTCCGGAACTTTGGGGTTCCTGGTGGCCACGGGGCTCTTCAGCAACCTCGTGTACCTGGGGCTGCTGCAGAGCTTCCCCTGCATCGTCCTCACCTCCTCCAACTTCCTCCTCTCCTGTGGTCAGACACAATTTTGGGATTTTTAGGGGTTTGGGATTTTTTGGGAATTTTTTGGGATTTTTTTTGGGATTTTTCGGGCATTTTTTGAGGATTTTTTGGGCATTTTTGAGGATTTTTTCAGCATTTTTTCAACAATTTTGAGGGAATTATTGGGGATTTTTTGAGGATTTTTTGGGATTTTTTGAGGAATTTTGAGGGAATTATTGGGGAATTTTTGAGAATTTTTGGGATTTTTTAACGATTTTTACAGGATTTTTTGGGGATTTTTTGAGGATTTCTTCAAGAATTTTGAGGGAATTATTGGGAATTTTTTGGGGAATTTTTGAGGAATTTTGAGGGAATTATTGGGGAAATTTTGAGGATTTTTGGGATTTTTTCAGGATTTTTTGAGGATTTTTTTGGGAATTTTTGGGGATTTTTGAGGATTTTTTTCAAGATTTTTTCAAGAATTTTGAGGGAATTTTTTGAGGAAATTTTGATGATTTTTTGGGGATTTTTTGAGGGAATTTTTGAGGAATTTTTGAGGGAATTTTGGGGTTCTTTAAGAGCCCCAAAAGGCTTGGAATGTTCTGGAATTTTGGGGTTCCTGGTGGCCACGGGGCTCTTCAGCAACCTCGTGTACCTGGGGCTGCTGCAGAGCTTCCCCTGCATCGTCCTCACCTCCTCCAACTTCCTCCTCTCCTGTGGTCAGACACAATTTTGGGATTTTTAGGGGTTTGGGGATTTTTTGGGAATTTTTTGGGATTTTTTCGGGCATTTTTTGAGGATTTTTTGGGCATTTTTGAGGATTTTTTCAGCATTTTTTCAACAATTTTGAGGGAATTATTGGGGATTTTTTGAGGATTTTTGGGGAGTTTTTGAGGAATTTTGAGGGAATTATTGGGGAATTTTTGAGAATTTTTGGGATTTTTTAACGATTTTTACAGGATTTTTTGAGGATTTCTTCAAGAATTTTGAGGGAATTATTGGGAATTTTTTGGGGAATTTTTGAGGAATTTTGAGGGAATTATTGGGGAAATTTTGAGGATTTTTGGGATTTTTTTAGGATTTTTTGAGGATTTTTTTGGGAATTTTTGGGGATTTTTGGGGAATTTTTCAGGATTTTTTCAACAATTTTGAGGGAATTATTGAGGAAATTTTGATGATTTTTTGGGATTTTTGGAGGAATTTTGAGGGAATTTTTGAGGGAATTTTGGGGTTCTTTAAGAGCCCCAAAAGGCTCGGAATGTTCCGGAACTTTGGGGTTCCTGGTGGCCACGGGGCTCTTCAGCAACCTCGTGTACCTGGGGCTGCTGCAGAGCTTCCCCTGCATCGTCCTCACCTCCTCCAACTTCCTCCTCTCCTGTGGTCAGACACAATTTTGGGATTTTTAGGGGTTTGGGATTTTTTTGGGATTTTTTGGGGGATTTTTCGGGCATTTTTTGAGGATTTTTTGGGCATTTTTGAGGATTTTTTCAGCATTTTTTCAACAATTTTGAGGGAAATTTTTGAGGAATTTTTGATGATTTTTTGAGGAATTATTAGGGAATTTTTGAGGGAATTTTGGGGTTCTTTAAGAGCCCCAAAAGGCTCGGAATGTTCCGGAACTTTGGGGTTCCTGGTGGCCACGGGGCTCTTCAGCAACCTCGTGTACCTGGGGCTGCTGCAGAGCTTCCCCTGCATCGTCCTCACCTCCTCCAACTTCCTCCTCTCCTGTGCTCAGACACAATTTTGGGATTTTTAGGGTTTTGGGATTTTTTGGGAATTTTTTGGGATTTTTTCGGGCATTTTTCGGGCATTTTTGAGGATTTTTTGGGCATTTTTTGAAGAATTTTGAGGGAATTATTGGGGATTTTTTGGGGATTTTTTGATGATTTTTTGGGGATATTTTGAGGGAATTATTTGGGAATTTTTGAGGATTTTTGGGATTTTTTGAGGATTTTTTGAGGATTTTTTGGGGATTTTTGAGGATTTTTTCAAGCATTTTGAGGGAATTATTGGGAATTTTTTGGGGAATTTTTGAGGAATTTTGAGGGAATTATTGGGGAAATTTTGAGGATTTTTGGGGTTTTTTCAGGATTTTTTGAGGATTTTTTTGGGAATTTTTGGGGAATTTTTCAGGATTTTTTCAACAATTTTGAGGGTATTATTCGTGATTTTTTTAGGATTTTTTGGGGATTTTTGGATGATTTTTTGGGGATTTTTTGAGGAATTTTGAGGGAATTATTAGGGAATTTTTGAGGATTTTTGGGATTTTTTTAGGATTTTTTGAGGATTTTTTTCAAGAATTTTGAGGGAATTATTGGGAATTTTTTGGGGAATTTTTGAGGAATTTTGAGGGAATTATTGGGGAAATTTTGAGGATTTTTGGGATTTTTTTAGGATTTTTCGGGCATTTTTTGAGGATTTTTTGGGGATTTTTGAGGATTTTTTCAGCATTTTTTCAACAATTTTGAGGGAATTTTTTGAGGAATTTTTGATGATTTTTTGGGGATTTTTTGAGGAATTTTGATGGAATTATTAGGGAATTTTTGAGGATTTTGGGGATTTTTTAACGATTTTTTCAGGATTTTTTGAGGATTTTTTTGGGGATTTTTTGGGGATTTTTTGAGGATTTTTTCAAGAATTTTGAGGGAATTACTGGGAATTTTTGAGGAATTTTGAGGGAATTATTGGGGAATTTTCGAGGATTTTTGGGATTTTTTTACAATTTTTTCAGGATTTTTTTGGGAATTGTTGGGGATTTTGGGGGATTTTTGGGGATTTTTTGAGGATTTCTTCAAGAATTTTGAGGGAATTATTGGGAATTTTTTGGGGAATTTTTGAGGAATTTTGAGGGAATTATTGGGGAATTTTTGAGGATTTTGGGGATTTTTTCAGGATTTTTTGAGGATTTTTTTGGGAATTTTCGGGCATTTTGGAGGATTTTTTCAAGAGTTTTTCAACAATTTTGAGGGAATTATTAGGGAATTTTTGAGGATTTTTTGTGGATTTTTTTTACGATTTTTTGGGGATTTTTTGAGGATTTTTGGGGTTTTTTTAGGGGGAATTTTTCAAAAATTTTAAGGCAATTATTGGGATTTTTGGGGAATTTTTGAGGATTTTTGGGGAGTTTTTCAGGATTTTTTCAAGAATTTTGAGGGAATTATTGGGAATTTTTTGGGGAGTTTTTGAGGATTTTTGGGACTTTTTTTGGGATTTTTTGAGGAATTTTGAGGGAATTATTGAGGATTTTTGGGGGGAATTTTTGAGGACTTTTGGGATTTTTTGAGGAATTTTGAGGGAATTATTGAGGATTTTTGGGGGGAATTTTTGAGGACTTTTGGGATTTTTTGAGGAATTTTGAGGGATATATTGGTATTTTTGAGGATTTTTGGGGGTTTTTTCAGGGTTTTTTCAAGAATTTTGAGGGACTTAATGGGGATTTTTTTTGGGAATTTTTGAGGATTATTGGGATTTTTTTGCAGATTTTTCAAAGAATTTTGAGGGAATTATTGAGGATTTTTTTGGGAATTTTTGGGATTTTTTGAGGAATTTTGAGGGAATTATTGGGGATTTTTTGGGCATTTTTTGAGGATTTTTTGAGTATTTTTGAGGGAAATATTGGGGATTTTTCAGGGATTTTTGAGGATTTTTTCAAGAATTTTTGAGGGAATTTTTTGGGGAATTTTTGAGGATTTTTGGGACTTTTTTTGGGATTTTTTGAGGAATTTTGAGGGAATTATTGGGGAATTTTTGAGGATTTTTGGGATTTTTTAAAGGATTTTTTTAGGATTTTTGGGGATTTTTCAGGGATTTTTGAGGATTTTTTCAAGAATTTTGAGGGAATTATTGGGGATTTTTTTATTAATGTCTGAGGGACTTTTTTGATATTTCTTTTATTTTTTGAAGAATTTCTGGGGAGTTTTGAGGGTATTAATGGGGATTTTTCTGGGAATTTTTGAGAATATTTTGGGAATTTTTGGGGATTTTTTTAGGAATTTTTTGGGAATTTTTCAGGAATTTTCGGACAACTTTTAGGGGATTTTGAGAGAATTTTTGGAGACTTTTTTGGATTTCTTTGGGAAATTTTGGGGATTTTTAAGGGATGTTTTGGGAGTTTTGGAGGATTTTTTTTGAGATTTAAAAAAAATTTGTTAGGGATTTTTAAAGGATTTTTGGGGTATTTTTCAGGGATTGTTTTGGATTTTCTGGGGTATTTTGGGGGATATTTTAGGAGATTTCTGGGAATTTTTGAGGCATTTTGGGGAGATTTTTTAGGATTTATTTGGATTTTTTGAGGATTTTTGTGAGGATTTTTTTTATTTTTCCGGGATTTTTGAGGGGTTTTGAGGTAATTATTGGGGATTTTTTTGGAAATTTTTTTTTGTTTTTTAATTTTTGGGGATTTTTTTTAGCATTTTTTTAGGAAGTTTTTGGCTTATTTTCAGGAATTTATTAGGATTTTTTGCAGACCCTTATGAATTTTTTGGGAGAATTTAGGGGGAATTTTTGCAAGAATTTTGGGGGGATTTTAGGGATTTTTTTTTGTTTTTTTTTTTTTTTTCAGATTTTTTTGGGAATTCTTGGCAATTTTGGGAGGGGTTTTTGGAGAGATTTTTGGGGGAATTTTGGGGGATTTATGGGGATTCTTGGGAATTTTTGGGGAATTCTATGGGAATATTTGGGGGGAATTTGGGGATTTTTTCGGGGAATTTTTGGGGATTCTTTGGGAATTTTTGGGGCGATTTTGATGCATTTTTGGGAATCTTGGGGGGAATTTTTGGGGCAATTTTGAGGGAATTTTTTGAGGTTTGGGATCCCAAATTTTGGGATCCTTGAGCACCCCAAACCCTAAAAAAATCCCCAAAATCCCCCCAGTTTTCACCCCCACCTCAAAATTCCCAAACGTTTGGGGCCTGGCCAGAATTCCAGGTTTTGGGATTGGCCTGGCGGAGAACGGGAGGGCTCCAAAATTTGGGATTTTCCCTCTGGAATGTTCTGATCCCGTTGTTTTTCCTGGTTTTTCCCTACAGTTCTGGTCGTGGTCAATCACTACCTGGCATTCCAATATTTTGCTGAGGAATTTTACCTTTTCTCTGAGGTAAGATCCCAAAAATTCTGGGATTTTCCCCATTTTCCCCATTGGAAAAATCCCAATTTTTGGGTTGGTAGCTCTGAATTTCTTCAAAATAAAATTGATTTTTTTTATTTTTTCCAATTTTTTTTGGGGGTGGGTTTCTTGAGGTTCTGAAATTCCCTGGCAGTTTCAGGTTTAGGGTTTTCCTAGGAAATTCCAGGAATGTGGAATGTTCATCCCAATTTATCCCTAAAATGTGAAAAATTTTAGGAAATAGGAGAAATTTTAGGAAAAATAGGAAAGAAACATTGAAATTCCATTTTTTTTCCATTGAACCCCAAATCTTTTCCCATTGGGAATTCCATGACAAAAATCCCAAGAGGCCAAAATTCCATAAAAACCAAGGAAAATCGAATTTTTCCTTGAAGTTTTTGGATTTTTAAAATGAATTAAATTCATTTTTCCATATGGATTTCATTGAATTAATTAAAATCTTAATTAAAATCTGGGAATTCAAAACCAGGAAGAGCAAAATAATTGGGAAAACCTCAAGGGAACTTTTTTATCCCACAAAAAAAATGGATGAGATAGAAATTTTCCATAGGAATTCTTGGAATTTTGGGCTTTTGGGGTTGGAATTTTGGGGCTTTTGAGCTGGAATTTTGGGAATTCTGGGTTGGAATTCTGGGAATTCTGGCTTAGTTCAAGGGAAAACCAGGAACAGCCAAAATTTTTGGGAACACCTCGAGGAAACTTTTCCCCTGCAAGAAAAGGGGTGAGATTGGAAATTTTTCCATAGGAATTGTTGGGATTTTGGGGTTTTGGGGTTGGAACTTTGGGATTTCCGAGCTGGAATTTTGGGATTTCCAAGCTGGAATTTTAGGGAATTGTGCAGGTCCTGGCTGGAAATTTTCCACAGGAATTTTTGGGGTTGGAATTTTGGGATTTCAGAGCTGGAATTTTGGGATTTCAGAGCTGGAATTCTGGGATTTCCAGCTGAAATCTTGGGAATTCTGGGTTGGAATTTCAGGAATTCTGGGTTGGAATTTTGGGAATTCTGGGTTGGAATTTTGGGAATTCTGGCTTCTTTCGAGGAAGAGCAAAAAATTTGGGAACAACTCAAGGAAACTTTTCCCCCACAAAAAAAGGGGTGAGATGGACGCTTTTCCTTAGGAATTCTTGGCATTTTGGGGTTTTGGGGTTGGAATTTTTGGGGTTTTTGGCTTGGAATTTTGGGAATTCTGGTTGGAATTTTGGGAATTCTGCAGGTCCTGGCTTATTTCACCTTCTGCCTGTGGTTGATTCCTTTCGCCTTCTTCGTGTCGCTGTCGGCCGGGGAGAACGTCCTGCCCTCCACGGTGCAGCCCGGAGGTGGGAATGGGATTGGGAATGGGAATGGGGTTGGGAATGGGGTTGGGAATGGGGTTGGGAATGGGAATGGGAATGGGGTTGGGAATGGGAATGGGTGGGAAAGGATTTTGAGTTTGTCCGGTTTCGATCCTGCTCAGAACGTCCTGGAAATTTGGGATTTTGGGGGCATCAAGGGTGACAATGTTGAGGAAATTTGGGATTTTTGGGGGTCCTTGAGGCCTTGGAGAATCCCAGAAATTTGGGGTCCTCGAGCCTTCAGAGAATCCCAGAATTTGGGATTCCTGGGGCTTGCCAAGGGTACAGAATGTCCCAGAAATTTGGGATTTTGGAGGCATCCCTGAGCCCTTAGGGAATCCCAAGGATTGAACTGCACGGTGCAGCCCGGAGGTGGGAACGGGGCCGGGAATGGGATTGGGATGGGCTTGGGAATGGGGTTGGGGTGGGAATGGGTGGGAAAGGATTTTGAGCTCATCCAGTTCCGATCCTGCTCAGAACATCCCAGAAATTTGGGATTTTTGGGGTTCCCAAGGGCTCAGAATGTCCTGGAAATTTGGGGTCCCAGAGGCTCAAAATGATCTCAAAAATTTGGGATCTTTGAGTGCCCCCAAAGTCTCTGAATGTTCCCAGAAATTTGGGATCCCTGGAGCTTCCCAAGGGCTCAGAATGTCCCAAAAATTTGGGATTCTTGGGGGTCACCAAGAAATTTGGAAATTTGGGATTTTGGGGGGATCCCTGAGCCCTTGGGGAATCCCAAGGATTGAACGTCCTGAACTCCATGGTGCAGCCTGGAGGTGGGAACGGGGCCGGGAATGGGGTCGGGAATGGGGTCGGGAATGGGGTCGGGAATGGGCTTGGGAATGGGCTTGGGTGGGAAAGGATTTCGAGCTCGTCCAATTCTCATCCCGCTCAGAATGTCCTGAAAATTTGGGGATTTTGTCAGAATGTCCTGAAAATTTGGGATTTTTGATGGTCCCTAAACCTTTGGAGAATCCCAAGGATTGGGAGTGCCAAGGCCTCAGAGAATCCCAGAAATCTGGGATTTTTGGGGGTCATCAAGGGCTTGGAATGTCCCAGAAATCTGGAATCCTTGGGTGCCTCTGAACCCTTGGAGAATCCCAGAAATTTGGGGTCCCTGAATCCTTGGAGAATCCCAAGGGTTGGGAGTGCTGAGGCCTCAGAGAATCCCAGAAATTTGGGATTTTTGGAATCCCCAAGAGCTCAGAATATCCCAGAAATTGGGGGTCCCAAAGGCTCAAAAAACCCCAGAAATTTTGGGATTCCTGGGTGCCCCCAATTCTCTGAATGTCCCAAAAATTTGGGATCACTGGGAGTCCCTAAAATCTCGGAGAATCTCAGAAATTTGGGATTCCTGAGGCTTCCTGTGGGCTCAATATCCCAAAAATTTGGGATTTTTAGGGGTCACCAAGGATCAGAATATCCCAGAAATTGGGGGTCTCAAAGGCTCAAAAAACCCCAGAAATTTGGGATCCTTGGGTGCCCCAAAATGTCCCAGAAATCTGGGATCCCTGGGGCATCCTAAAGGCTCAGAATATCCCAAAAATTTGGGATTTTTGGGGTCCCCAAGGGCTCAAAACATCCCAGAAATCAGGAGTCCCAAAGACTCAAAGAATCCCAAAAATTTGGGATTCCTGAACCTTTGGAGAATCCCAGAAATTTGGGATCTCTGGGCACCCCAAAAGCTCCGAGAATTCAATGGAATTGGGGTTTCCTGATTACCCCATAAATTTGGGATCCCTGATAACCCCGAAACTCCAATCCCACATTCCCAGTGGGATCCAGGAGCAGCCACAACTTCTCTGGAAATTCCATCCCAGTCCCAAAAATCCCAAAATCTCCCAAAATTCCCCTCTGGAATTCTGATCCCGCTCCCCGTTTTCCCGCAGACGACGTCGTCTCCAATTATTTCACCAAGGGGAAAAGAGGGAAACGCTCTGGGATTCTCCTGATTTTCTCCTTCATCAAGGAAGCCATCCTGCCCAGCAGGCAGAAAATTTACTGAAATTCGGGAATATTTGGGAATATCCAGAAGATCCCCAGCCGGAATATCCCAAATTTTGCCCCTTTCTGGGAATTCTTTGGGAATTCAGAGACTTGGACACTCCTGGAGGTGCCGACCACGCTTGGGGGTTTTTCCTGCTGATTCCTTGGGAATGTTTTCATGGAGAATCTTGGGAATTTTGGGAATTTCCCAGTTCCCTGGGGGGTTTTTGTTTTTTGGAGCTGCTTCTGGATTTTCCTGAGGGTTCCACAGAGCCATGAATGAAAAAAAATCTATGGGAAAAATCGGGATAAATCCAAAGGATTCCAGGCTGTCCCTTCATCCCGCTTTTCCAGAAGGAATGATCCCAAAAAAAAAAATCAGGATTTGGGTGGTTTAAATCCTGAAAATTCCCATTTTTCCCTCCAGCAAAGCCTTGGGAAGGAGTTGATGGGAAGGGATTTTCCATGGGAATCTCGGTTTTCCAGGGAATTCCCAGAATTCCGGATTTTTCTGATCCTGCAGACGAGGGGGAACCTTGAGAATTCCCAGATTTTTCCTTCCTCCTTTTCCGAAGGGTGAAAATCCTCCAAGGGGAGCTGCAAATTTCTTCTTTCCCATCAGAAAATTCCTGTTTTTTTCTGGAATTTTCCATTCCCACCCCAGCCAGGCTTGGGAATTCCTGATCCAGAAGATTTTTTGAGGAATTCCCCAAAAAATTCTTTTGGAAAAAATGGAATTTTGCTCTGAGACTTCTTGGATTGGGATTTTTTGTTGTTGTGTTTTTTTTTTTTTTTTTTTGTTTTTTTTTTGTTTTTTTCCCCCTTATGGTTTTGCTGGAAAATTCCAGGATGGGAATGAGGAAAATCAGGAATTCCTGATTCCTTTGAATCCCAAATTCCTGGGAATTTTTCTAGGTGTTTTTCCATATTTTTCCAGCCTGGATTTCCAGGAGCTGAAGCAGATTTTAGGGAAATCGTGGAATTCCATAAACATTTAAGCAGGAAAAGGAAATTTGGGATGAAACCCCTGGAAATTTGGGAAAAAACATTCCCAGAAACACTGAGAATGAGAGAAATTTATGAATAAAGTGGAAAAATCCTGGATTTTCCTTGGGGTTTTGAGGGTTTTTATTGGGATTGGGATTTTTCCAGGTCCGTGGAAGTGTCCAAGGCCAGGTTGTGGGATTTGGATGGAATTTTGCCACAGGAATTCCAGGATTTTGGGGGAAATTCATGGATTCAGATCCCATCCTGTGGGATTGTGGATTTTCCTGGATCTGGAAAGGGCAGGAAAAGGAAAATCCCAGGCTCTGGAATTTCCCTGGAAGCAGCAGGGAGAGCCCCAAAAAAAAAGCTGGATTTGGAAAAACCGGGGAAAAATCTCCAGGATTTGGGAGAAATCAGGGAAAAACCCCAGGATTTGAAGAAATCCAGGAAAAAACTGCAGGAAAGTTCCAGGATTTGGGAAAATCTGGGAAAAAACTCCAGGAAAGTTCCAGGATTTGGGAAAATCTGGGAAAAAACTGCAGGAAAATTCCAGGAATTGGGAAAATCCAGGAAGAAGCTCCAGGAAAGCTCCAGGATTTGGAGAAATCTGGGAAAAATCTCCAAGATTTGGGAAAAATCTGTGAAAAAACTCCAGGATTTGGAAAATTCCATGAAAAAGCTCCAGGAAAGTTCCAGGAATTGGAGAATTGGGGAAAGAGCTCCAGGATTTGGAAAAATCAAGGAAAAAACGTTCAGGAAAGTTCCAGGATTGGGAAAAATCTGGAAAAAAACTCCAGGATTTGGAAAAATGTGGGGAAAAACTTCAGGAAAGTTCCAGGAATTGGAGAAATCTGGGAAAAAACTCCAGGATTTGGGAAAATCTGTGAAAAAACTCCGGGAAAGTTCCGGGAATTGGAGAAAAATCTGGAAAAAACTCCAAAACTCCTGATTTGGAAAAATCAGGGGAAAATCTCCAGGAAAGTTCCAGGATTTGGGAAAAAGCCGGGAAAATTTCTTGCTTCTTTTCCATCAGGAATTTCCCTTTTCCAGGTTTTTTTTTTTTTTTTGGGCCTCTCCTTCCCAGTTTCCCTCCAGGAAAAGGAGCAGGAATTCAGGGAAATTTGGGAAAAAATCCCTCCCAGCCTTAAATCTTCGAGTTCCAGCCGGAAGAGGAGGGAAAAAAAACTGGAGAAAAAAACCCAAATCCAAGGGAATTCCCGGGGAATGGAGGATTTGGGATTGCTGGGAAAGGAGCTTTGGAATAATTCCAGGTGGTTCCAAATCCAAGGGAAATAAAGGATTTTATTTGGATGTTGTAGGAAAGGAGGAGCTGCCAGAGGTTCTGTGGGATTTTGGGGAAGGAATTCCCAAATTTTGGGGGAATTTGGAGGGTGGGATGGAATTCCGTGGGGTGGGTGGGGTTTGGGTCGTTCCCAAGGGAAAGCAGTGTGGAATTCCAGGGGATCCCATTTTTCCAGGCATTCCCAGGAGGATGGAAAATTCTGGGAATGGAAGGAGGGAAATCCTGGGAAATGAGGGTGGAAAATCCCGGGAAAGGAGGGTGGAAAATCTTGGGAATGGAGCCAGGAAAATTCTGGGAATTGAGGGGGGAAAATCCTGGAAAAATCTTGAGAAAGGAGGCTGGAAAATCTTGGGATAAAAGGATGGGAAATCCTGGGAATTGAGGATGGGAAGTCCTGGAAAGGAGGCAGGAAAATCTTGGGGAAAAAGGGCAAGAAATCCTTGGAAATTAGGGTGGAAAATCTTGGGAATTGGGAGTGGGAAATCCTGGGAAATGAGGCAGGAAAATCCAGGATATAAGGGTGGGAAATCCTGGGAGAGGAGGGTGGGAAATTTTGGGAATTGAGGGTGAAAAATGGTGGGAAAAAAGGGTGGAAAATCCTGGGAAAGGAGGGCGGGAAATCCTGGAAAGGAGGGTGGAAAATCCTGAAAAAATCTTGGGGAAAAGGGGTGGGAAATCCCGGGAAATGAGGGCAGGAAATCCTGGGAAATGAGGATGGGAAATCCTGGAAAGGAGGCAGGAAAATCTTGGGGAAAAGGGTGGGGAGTCCTTGGAAAGGAGGGTGGGAAATTTTGGGGAAAAAGGGGCGGAAATTCCTGGGAAAGGAGGCAGGAAAATCCTGGGAATGGAGGGTGGGAAAATCCTGGGAAAAAACGGTGGAAAATTCTGGGAATGGAGGGTGGGAAATCCCGGGAAATGAGGGTGGAAAATCTTGGGAATGGAGCCAGGAAAATTCTGGGAATTGAGGGCGAAAAATGGTGGGAAAAAGGGTGGGAAAATCCTGGAAAGGAGGGCAGGAAATCCTGGGAAAAAACGGTGGAAAATTCTGGGAATGGAGGGTGGGAAATCCTGGGAAATGAGGGTGGAAAATCTTGGGAAAAATGAGTGGAAAATCCCAGGAAAGGGGGGTGGAAAATTCTGGGAATCTAGGGTGGAAAATGCTGGGAATATCCTGGGAATGGATGTCAGGAAGTCCATGGAAAGGAGGGCGGAAAATCTTGGGAAAGGAGCGTGGAAAATCCCAGGAAATGAGGATGGGAAATCCTGGGAAACAAGGGCGGGAAGTCCTGGAAAGGAGGCAGGAAAATCTTGGGAACGGAGGACAGGAAATGCAGAAAAGAAGGGCGGGAAATCCTGGGAAAGGCGGGTGAAAAATCTTGGGCTAAAAGGATGCAAGACTCTGGGAATCGCTGGTGGGAAAATCCCGGAAAATGAAGGTGGAAAATCCCGGGAAAGGAGGGCGGGGATTCCCGGGAAGTGGCTCCTAGGCCTTGTCCCCGCTGTCCCAAGCCCAGCGGGGCCGGGGCCGCGTCCTGGGGAGGCCACCAAGGCCCCGGGGCCGGAAGGGGACAGCGGCCGTGTCCTGATCCTGATCCTGATCCCGGTCCTGCTCCTGGTCCCTGTCGCGGTTTCCTGGGAAAAGCCGTGACAGGGATGGCAGCGGGGACAGGAGGGGACAGGGGGTGGCGGCTGCCGGTGTCACCTCCGCGCCCTCCCTGGGGACGTTCCCAGCTCCGTACCTGCTGCACCCGCCTCCTTCCCGGCGCTGTCGCGCTCCTGCGCTCCCGTGGGACTCCCCGTGGAGATGGTGCCCGTGGAACTGGTGCCCATGGAATTCCCCATGGAATTGGTGCCCATGGACTGGTCTCCCATGGAATTGGCGCCCATGGAATTCCCCATGGAATTGGTGCCCATGGAATTGGTGCCCATGGAACTGGTGCCCATGAAACTGGTGCCCATGGAATTCCCCATGGAGTTCCCCATGGAACTGGTGCCCATGGAACTGGTGCCCATGGAATTCCCCATGGAATTGGTGCCCATGGAATTGGTGCCCATGGAACTGGTGCCCATGGAATTGGTGCCCATGGAACTGGTGCCCATGGAATTCCCCATGGAATTGGTGCCCATGAAACTGGTGCCCATGGAATTGGTGCCCATGGAATTCCCCATGGAACTGGTGCCCATGGAACTGGTGCCCATGGAATTCCCCATGGAATTGGTGCCCATGGAATTGGTGCCCATGGAACTGGTGCCCATGGAATTGGTGCCCATGGAATTCCCCATGGAACTGGTGCCCATGGAATTGGTGCCCATGGAATTCCCCATGGAATTGGTGCCCATGGAATTGGTGCCCTTGGAACTGGTACCCATGGAATTGGTGCTCTTGGAATGGTTTCCCATGGAATTCCCCGTGGAACTGGTGCCCTTGGAACTGGTGCCCATGGACTGGTCTCCCATGGAATTGGCGCCCATGTTATTCCCCATGGAATTGGTGGCCATGGAATTCCCCATGGAATTGGTGCCCTTGGAACGGTTTCCCATGGAATTGGTGCCTGTGGAATTCCTCATGAAATTGGTGCCCTTGGAATTCCCCAAGGAATTGTTGCTCATGGAATTCGTGCCCATGGAACTGGTGCCCTTGGACTGGCTTCCCATGGAATTGCCCATGGAATTAGTGCCCATGGAATTGCCCATGAAATTGGTGCCCGTGGAATGATTCCTCATGGAATTGGTGCCCATGGAATTCCTCATGGCATTGGTGCCCATGGAATTGGTGCCCTTGGAATGGTTTCCTATGGAGTTGGTGCTCATGGAATTGGTGCCCATGGAATTCCCTGTGGACTGTTTTCCCATGGACTGGTCTCTCATGGCATTGGTGCCCATGGATTGGTTTCCCCTGGAATTCTCCATGGAATTGGTGCCTATGGAATTGGTGCCCATGGAATTCCCTGTGGACTGTTTTCCCATGGACTGGTTTCCCACGGCATTGGTGCCCATGGAATTGGTGCCCATGGAATCCCCCGTGGCAGCGTCCAGGGCCCGGCGGCGCCGCTCCAGGATGGATCCCAGCTCCAGGGCCGATCCCAGCTCCCGATCCCGGCTCTGCCGGCTGCGCCTCCGGCTCGGCCTCCGCAGGGCGCCCTGAGACGCACGGGGTCACCGGGGGACACCATGGGGACAGCGAGGGGACACAAAGGGGACATCAAGGGGGACGTCGAGGGGATATCAGGAGGGGTCTCAAGGGGACATTGAGGGGACACCGAGGGGGACATTGAGGGGACACCATGGGGACATCAAGGGGGACATTGAGGGGACACCGAGGGGACATCAGGGGGAGGGATATCGAGGGGACACCGTGGGGACAGCAAGGGGACATTGAGGGGACAGTTGGGCAGCACTGTGGGTGTACAAAGGGGACATCTAAAGGGACACCAGGGGGACAGCAAGGGACACCGCAGGGACACAATGGGGGCAGCATGGGGACACCCAAGAGACACCACAGGGACACCAAGAGGACATCAAGGGGGCACTGAGGGGACATCAAGGGCCACCGAAGGGACACAAAGGGGACACCACAGGGACAGAATGGGGACACTGCAGGGACGGCATGTCAACACCATGGGGACACCACGGGGACAGCATGGGGAGGGATATCAAGGGGACATCAAAGGGACACCAAGGGGACAGCGAGGGGACACAAAGGGGACATCACGCGGACGCCAAGAGGATGCCACAGGGACAGCAAGGGGACACTAGGGGGACACCATGGGGGCATGATGGGGACATTGAGGGGACAGTGTGGGGACATCAAAAGGACATCAAGGGGAACATCATGGAGACATCATGGGGACACCATGGGGTACCAAGGGTACACCAAAGGGACACTGAGGGGGCAGCATGGGGACAGCGTGGGGACACCGAGGGGACACTGAGGGGACACTGAGGGGACAGCGCTGCCCACCAGGATCCCCTGCAGCTCCAGCGCTGCGCTCCTCCTCTTGCTGGCTGTGGAGTCCTGCTGGGAAATCGGGAATGGCTCAATCCCGGGAATTCCTGACCCCGGAATGGCTCAATCCCAGGAATTCCTGACCCTGGGAATGCCAGACCTGCCAGTCCGTTGTCCCCATTGTCACCTGGCACGGGGGTGGCCTGGCCCTGGCCGGCCGCAGGACGATCCCGGTGCGGATCCGCTCCAGCATCTCCTGCACGGCCCTGGCACGGATGTCCTCGGTCCCAGAGTCAGCTGCCAGGGTGGCACCGTGTGTCACCTCCCCCCGTGTTGGGGACACCGCTCAGGTCACACT
Source organism: Molothrus aeneus (assembly GCF_037042795.1). Lineage (NCBI taxonomy): Eukaryota > Metazoa > Chordata > Aves > Passeriformes > Icteridae > Molothrus > Molothrus aeneus. The sequence continues at coordinate 72,194,237 of NC_089649.1, forward strand.
GAGGGTGGAGCTGTCACCTCCCCTGGCAGTGCCACCCTGTCCCAGATCACCCCCAATGGAGCTGGGGGACCCCTGGAGTGCCCCCTGTCCCTGTGACACTTCGGGAACACTCCTGATGTCACCCACCCCCCTGTCCCGGTGACACTTTGGGGACATTCCCAATATCCCCACCCTGGTGACACTTTGGGGACATTCCCAATATCCCCACCCCGGTGACATTCCCGATGTCCCCACCCCTCAGGACTCACTTTGCTCCGGGTTTTTCCGCACCTTCCTCTGCCTGAGGGCGGCCAGGGGGCTGCGGGGGGGACAGGAGGTGACACCGAAGGGGACAGGAGGTGACACGTCTGTCACCCCATCCCCTCCCCTCTTGGGACGGGGTGGGGACAGCGGTTTTCCAGGAATATTCCGGAATGTTGGCCGGGAGAAGCCGCTGGGATGTGTCACCTACTCGGCGGGGACGGTGGTGGCAGCGGGCGGTGGCAGTGGTGGCGGCGGTGGCACCTCGGGGTGGCTCTGGGGTGGCGGCTGCTGCGCCAGCTGCTCCCGGAGGGACCCCACTGGAATGAGGCGGGATCGGGATTGGGGATCCCTCTGGAATTGTCTGGAATCCCCCGTGGAACCCCCTAAAATCCCCCTGGGATCTGTCTGGAATTTCTCTGGAATCCCCCCTGGAATCTTCTGGAATTCTTTGGAATCCCCCTGGAATTCCCCTGGAATCCTCTGAAATCCCCCCTGGAATCTTCTGGAATCCCTTTGGAATCCCCCCTGGAATTCCCCTGGAATCCTCTGAAATCCCCCCTGGAATCTTCTGGAATCCCTTTGGAATCCCCTCTGGAATCTTCTAGAACCTTCTGGGATTCTTTGGAATCCATCTGGGATCCCCTCGGAATCTTCTGGAATTCTCCTGGGATCCCCTCTGGAATAATCTGGAATAATCCCTCAGCATCTTCTAGAATCCCACTGGAATCCTCTAAAATCCCCCTGGAATAATCTGGAATTCTTCTGAAATCCTCTAATATCCCTCTGGAATTCTTTGGAATCCATCTGGAATCTTCTGGAGTCCCCCTGGATTTTTTCCCTGGAATGTTTTTGAATCCCCCTGGAATCCTCCAGAATCCCCCCTGGAATTCTTTGGAATTTTCTGGAATCCCTCTGGAATTCCACGTGGAAATTCCCACCTTCCTTCTCCAGCCCTTCCAGCCTCTCCCTCAGCTCCCGCTTCTCCTCCCGCTCCTCCTCCAGCGCTTCTCGCGCCCGCTGCAGCTCCTCCCGCTCCTGCTCCAGCTCCTCCTCCTGTGGGAATGCGGGAATTCCGGGATCTGGGAAAACCCCAAGGACGGCAACGCTTCCCCGACCCTAAAATCGGGAATTCGGGGAAAAACTCCCGGCGGGTTTAAGGGCAAATCTGCCCTCGCTGTGGGATGGGGTTCCATGGACAGCTTGGGAAATCCGTGGAAGGAAATCCATGGTGGGAAATGCATGGATGGAAATCCATGGAAAGAAATCCATGATGTGAAATCCATGGAGGGAAATCCATGGAAAGAAATCCATGGTGGGAAATCCATGGAGGGAACTCCATAGTGGGAAATGCATGGATAGAAATCCATGGAAAGAAATCCGTGGTGGAAATCTGTGGTGCGAAATCCATGGAAGAAAATCCATGGAGGGAAATCCATGGTGGGAAATCCATGGAAGGAGATCCATGGTGGGAAAACCATGGTGGGAAATCCATGGAAGGAGATCCATGGAAAGAAATCCATGGAGGGAAATCCACAGTAGGAAATCTGTGGTGGGAAATCCATGGAGGGAAATCCACAGTGAGAGATTCACGGTAGGAAATCCATGGAAGGAAATTGGTGGTGGAAAATCCATGAAAGGAGATCCATGGAGGGAAATCCTTGATGGGAAATGCATGGAGGGAAATCCATGGGAGGAAATCAGGTGGGAAATCCATGGAGGGAAATCCACAGATGGAAATCCACAGTGGGAAATCCGTGGATGGAAATCCATGGTGGGAAATGCATGGAAGGAGATCCATGGACGGAAATCCATGGAGGGAAGTCCATGGTGGGAAATCTGTGGTAAGAAGAATCCAATTTTCCACGGACGGAAATCCGTGGAAAGAAATCCGTGGAGGGAAATCCATGGAGGGAAATCCATGGAAAAGCAGCACTCCATGGAATAGTGGGAATGGAGGGGTGGGATCTGGACCCCGCTGTCCCCTCCCCGTGATGTCCCCAAGCTTGGGGACATTCCCTCACCCGCTGGCGCCGTTCCTGCCGCGTCTCCTCCAGCTCCCGGCTGAGTTTTTCCACTTCCTGGAACGCTTCCAGGATTTGGGAATCGGGTGCGGCGCTCCTCAGCAGGATGGAGCTCTGGCGCTTCGCCTCCTTCTGGTGGACCAGCATCTGGGAGCGCAGGTGTCACCGCGGTGTCACCTCCCTGTCACCTCCCTGTCACCCTCTGGAGGGCCTGGCGGTGAATCCCACCCGGCTCCATCCCAGGAAACCACAGCAGGAGAATCTTGGGATCGTCCCATTCCCTCGGGATCACCTCATTCCCTTGGGATGGGTGACCCCACTGCCACCTCCGTGCCACCCCCAGCGGTGTCCCCAAGGCCTTGGTGGCACCTGGTGGGCGAAGGCCTCGGCGTGGCAGCGCAGGTCCTGCTCCAGCTCCAGCTGCTCCAGGGCCTGGCAGTAATCCTGGGTGACAATCTGGGACACTGCGGGGACAGCGGGGTGGGAAAGGGGGGAAAAGATTTGGGAAATGGGAGGGAAAAGGGTGGGAAAAAGGATGGGAAAAAGGGGTGGGAAATGGGGGGAAAAGGGTTGGAAAAGTGTAGGAAAAGGGGGAAGGGAAAGGTGGGAAAGGGGGGAAATGAGGGGTGGGAAATGGGGGAAGGAAAGGAGAGGGAAAAGGTTAAAAAAGGGTGGGAAAAGGGGGAAATGAGGCGTGGTAAGGGGGGAAAAGGGTGGGAGAAGTTTGGGAAATGGCGAGAAAAGGGTGGGAAAAGGGGGGAGGGAAAGGTGGGAAATAGGGGAGGAAAAAGTGGGAAAGAGGAAATGAGGGGTGGGAAAAGGGGTGGGAAAAGGGGGAATAAGGGGTGGGAAATGGGAAAAAAAGCAGGGGAAAGGGCAGAAAACAGGTGGAAAATGGGGGAGGAAAAGGGGGGAAAGTGGAAGAAAAGAGTGGGGAAGGTTTGAGAAACGGGAGGGAAAAGGATGGGAAATGAAAAGGAAATGAGGTGGAGGGAAAGGGGGGAAAAGGGTGGGAAAGGAGGTGAAAAATGATGGGAAAATGGGGGAAAAGGGTGGAAAATAGGGGTGGGATAGGGAGGGAAGAAGGGTGGGGAAAAGGTGGGGAAAAAGGAGAAAAAGGGGAGAAAAGGGAGAAAAAGGAGGCAAAAAGGAGGGGAAAAAGGGGGAAATGAAGGTGATGCCGCCACGGGCAGCTGCCAGCCGTTGGTTTGGGGTGGCACCGGTGGCACTGGTGGCACTGGAGGGGACATGGGGACCCTGCTGACCTCTCTTGAAGGACCTCAGTGCCCTCTGGCTGGCGGCCAGGGCCGCCCGCAGGCGCTGCTGCTCCTCCCGCTCCAGCTCCAGCTGTGCCGGGAAAATACAGGAAAATACGTGAGAAATCGGGGAAATATCCGGGAGAAAATCCGGGAGAAAATCAGTGAAAAATCCATGACAAATTCGTGAAAAATCCGGGAGAAAATCCGGGAGAAAATCAGTGAAAAATCCATGACAAATCCGCAAAAATCCGCGAAAAATCCGGGAGAAAATTCGGGAGAAAATCTGTGACAAATCTGTGAAAATTCGTGAAAAATCCGGAAGAAAATCCGTGAGAAAATCCAGGAGAAATCCACAAAAATTTTGTGAAAAACTTAGCAAAAAATCTGTGAAAAATATGAGAGAAAATCAGTGGAAAAAATCCATGAAAAATCCACAAAAAAAATCTGCAAAAATTTGGGAGAAAATCCATGAAAAATCTGCAAAAAATCTGTGAGAAATCAGCGAGAAATTAAAGAAAAATCCACGAAAAATCCGTGAAAAATCTCACCCTGAGCCCTGGGACATTGGGGGGGGGGCTTAATCCCAAAAATCTCCAAAATCCCAAAAAGGGAAAGGGGGGTTTGGGTGGTTTTGGGGTACCTGGGTGTGCAGGTGCTGCAGCTGTGCCTGGAGGTCCCGGTGCTGTTCCAGGAGCTGGGAGAGATCTTCCTGTGGAGCTGGGGGAAAAGTGGGAATGAGGGGTGGGAAAGGGGGAAAAGGGGAAAAATGGGGTGGGGGAAAGGGGGAAATGGGGAAATTGAGGGGTGGGAAAGGGGGAAAAAGGGGGAAAAGGGAACAAAGAAGGGAAAAAGGGGGGAAAAGGGGGGGAAGGGGGAAAAAAGGGGAAAAGGGAAAAAGGGGGAAAGGGGAAAAAGGGGGAAAGGGGAAAAGGGAAAAGGGGGGAAAGGATGAAAAAGGAGTGGGAAATGGGGGGGATGAGTAGTGGAAAAGGGGGAGAAAAAGTGGGAAATGGGGGAGGAAAGATTGGGAAAAGGGGAACTGAAGGGTGGGAATGGGGGAAAGGGTGAGAAAGGGAGGGAAAGGGAGGGAATGAGAGGTGTGAAAGGGGGAAAAAAAGGGGGGAAAAAGGGGGGAAAAAGGGGCATGGGAAATGGGGAATGAGGAGTGGGAAAGGGGAAAAAAGGGGCAAAAGGGGAAAAAGGGGTGTGGGAAATGGGGGGGAATGAGGGGTGGGAAAGGGAGATAAAAAGTGGGAAATGGGGAGGAAAAAGGTTGGGAAAGGAGGAATTGAGGAGTGGGAAAAGGGGGAGAAAAGGAGTGGAAAAGAGGGAAAAAAGGGATGGAAAGGGCAGCCCAGCCCCCCCAGAGCGGAGCCCCCCTGGTCACCCCATCCCAGCTGTGTCCCCAGTATCCCGACTGGAATCTGCCTCTGCAAGGGGATCCAGCGGGAATGAGGTGTGACAGCGGGGTGGCGCCCCTGGGACACCCCAAACACCCCCCAGGGATCATCCTGGGGTGGGATCAGGGGATTGGGGGTGTCCCCATGAGGTCCCCAGAGGCTGCCGAGAATCGGAAGCGGCACCTTGGGAAAAGAGGATGGGAAAGGGGAAGCGCGAGCGGTGTCGGCGACCGCGGTTGGATTTCGGTGTCGCTTTCGCTTGGTTTGACCCAAAACGGGGCTTGGGAACGGCCCCAAAACTCGGTGTGGGGACAGTCTGGGATCTGGGGACATTGGGAGGGGACGGCAGGGCACGGATGGGGTGGGGTGGGATGGGATTGGGATGAGATGAGATTGGGATGGGATGGGGTGGGATGGATTTGGGATAATTTGGGGTGGGTTAGGATGGGATTGGGATGGGATGGGATGGGATTTGGATTGGGATGGGATTGGGATGATTTGGGATGGGATAGGATATGATGGATGGATGGAACAGAATTGGGATGGGAAGGAATTGGGATGATTTGGGATGAGATGGAATTGGGATGAAATGGGGTGGGATAAAATGAGATGGGGAGGAAATGCAATGGGATGGGATGGGATGGGATGGGATGGGATGGGATGGGATGGGATGGGATGGGATGGGATGGGATCCATGGGATGGGATGGGATGGGATGGGATCCATGGGATGGAATGGGACACCTCAGGCTCACCTGGGAGCTGGGCAGGGGTGGGTGACTCTTCCAGGGCCACCCCTGTGGGTGTCACCTCCTCTGGGGTCACCTCAGGGGTCCCTCTGGGGCTCCTGGCCAGGCTGATCCTCTCCAGCCACGCGTTCTCCTGCTCCACCAGAATTCCAGAATCCCAGAATTGGGGTTTCCCCCATGGCCCTCGAGCCGGGCATGCCCCGAGGGTGCCCCAGCACCTTTGTCCCCACAAAGGGACAAATCTGGGGACCTGTCCCCATCCCCACCTGGGCACTGAAGGCCTGGGCTCGCTGCCGGCTCTGCTGCTCCAGCTCCACCTCGGTGTCCAGCGCCGCCAGCTCGGCCAGCAGCGCCTGTGACGCTGAGGGTGACACCGGTGGTGACATCGGGGATCAGGTGCCACCAGTGTGCCCAGAGCCCGGCCAGGGCACCCAGGGGTGGGGCTGGCACCGAGCCAGGGTGGGGATTTACCCCAGGGAGGTGCCAGGGACAATGGGGACATGTGGATGGGACAATGGGATGGGACAATGGGATGGGACACGGGGATGGACAATGGGATGGGACAATGGGATGGGACAATGGGATGGGACATTGGGATGGGACATTGGGATGGGACACAGGGATGGGACATTGGGATGGGACAATGGGATGGGACAATGGGATGGGACATTGGGATGGGACAATGGGATGGGACACGGGGATGGGACATTGGGATGGGACACTGGGATGGGACATTGGGATGGGACATTGGGATGGGACACGGGGATGGGACATTGGGATGGGACATTGGGATGGGACAATGGGATGGGACAATGGGATGGGACATGGGGATGGGACATGGGGATGGACAATGGGATGGGACAATGGGATGGGACATGGGGATGGGACACGGGGATGGACAATGGGATGGGACACGGGGATGGGACATTGGGATGGGACACCAGGAAGGGACAGGGCTCACCTTGCTCCAGCTGGGCCAGCCGAGTCTCGGTGTCATCTGGCGCCACATCCAGGGGCAGGTGCTATGATGGGAAAAACAGGAATGAGGCTCTGGGTTGGCATGGAATTCCATTGGCACGGAGTTCCGTTGGCACGGAGTTCCATTGGCAACGGCCGTGACAAATGTCACCGTGTTGGCACAACGTGGCATTGTCATGGCGCTGAATGGCCCTCGGGATGGGATTCTGTTGGGATGGAGTGGCCCTTGGGGTGGAATTCCATTGGGATGGGATGGGATGGCCCTTGGGATAATGCCCTTGGGATGGGATTCCATTGGCACGGCATTCCATTGTTTGGCACTGGCACCGCTTTGGCACAGAATTCCACTGGCATGGCATTCCACTGGTATGGAATTCCACTGGCCTGGCACTGGCAGGGTATTCCATTGGCATTCCATTGGCACTGGCAGGGTATTCCATTGGCATTCCATTGGAATTCCATTGGCACAGTCAGAATATTCCATTGGAATTCCATTGGCATTCCATTGGCACAGTCAGAGTATTCCATTGGCATTCCATTGGCACTGGCAGGGTATTCCATTGGCATTCCATTGGCGATCCCCGAGCCACCTGGACACCCTCAGTGCCAGGGATGCTGTGCCTGTGTCACCCCGAAATTCGGACACAGGGCACCCCCCCTTCATCCCCCTGATTTATGGGATCAGGAAGGGGAAATCCAATGGAAAAGGAGCCTGGAAGTGATACCTGTCCAAGAGCTGCCTCTTCCTCCTCCTCCTCGCTGCTCCCGGACTCCAGGATGGCTGTGGTGACACCAGGGGTGACAGTGGGGGACAGGACGGTCCCTGGCACCCCTGAGTGTCCCCTCTGCAGACTGGGACACAGCCCTGGGGTCCCCCATGTGGCACTGGGGACATCCCTTGTCCCCAGGGTCCCTGGCTCCCCCTGGACCGGTCCCACAATCCCTGATCCAGTTGTGAACACACTTGGGAATCCAAATCCCAACCCTTTTTCCCAGGACAGGACCCTCTCCCCAGCCAATCCCCCAATCCTGAGGAGGGAAAATCCCTCCCCAGACCCCAAATCCCACTGCTGATTCTCCAAAAATCCCCAATCCTGAGGAGGGAAAATCGCCCCCAGAACCCAAATCCCAGCCCCCAAATGCAACTGGTGACCCCCCAAAAATCTCCCAATCCTGAGGAGGGAAAATCCCTTCCAACCCCAAATCCCAGCCCCCAAATGCAACTGGTGACCCCCCAAAAATCTCCCAATCCTGAGGAGGGAAAATCCCTCCCAACCCCAAATCCCAGCCCCCAAATGCAACTGGTGACCCCCCAAAAATCTCTGAATCTTGAGGAGGGAAAATCCGTCCCAACCCCAAATCCCAGCCCCCAAACCCCACTGGTGACCCCCCAAATATCCCCCACAAGCTTCCCCCTTACCCGTGAGGTGTCCCCCGACTCCGTCCCCAATCCAGGCCATGCCTGGGGGTCCCCAAACCCCCAAGATTTGGGGGTGCCTCCCTTTCCCCGGCGCTGCCTCCTCGTTCCCTGACAGGGAAGTGAAACCACCCTCCCCTCCCTCTCCCCTCCCTCTCCCCTCTCCCCTCCCTCCTCCCGAGAGGCCCCGATCCCAGCGTGGAGGAAGTGAAATCCACAGCAGGATGTTGGGGTTTTCCATGACGAGTTTTTCCCCTAAAACACAGAATTATGGGGTTTTGGGGAGCTGCAGTTTGGAGAGGGGTCAGGAACTGCCGCTCCAGGGGTTCCCAAGGGTTCCCAGGGCGGGAATTCCATTGCTCATGGAAAGGAAATGTTGGAGAACAGAAGGGTTTGGTGACCACGGTTGTTTATTCACCAATAAAATAAAAGAGATTTTTCCCTGGTTGTAGGAAGGGGGATCCAACTGTAGGAAAGGGGAGTTTTCCCCTAAAACACAGAATTATGGGGTTTTGGGGAGCTGCAGTTCAGGGTAGGGTCAGGAACTGCCGCTCCAGGCGTTCCCAGGGCGGGAATTCCATGGCCATGGAAGGAAACATCGGAGCACGGAAGGGTTTGGTGACCACGGTTGTTTATTCACCAATAATAACAAATTTTTTTGCCAAAGATTTTAGGAAGGGGGATCCGATTGCAGGAAAAGGGGGATTTGTGTGGCTCTGGGGTCACAGGGCCGTGCCCTGCTCGGGCGCCTTGGCCTCGCGGGGGTAGAACTCCGCCAGGATGTTCTCGGGGATGCGCTTGAGGAGCTGCTTGGGGAAGATGCGCAGGAGCTGCCAGCCAATGTCCAGCGACTCGAAAATGCTCCGGTTCTCGTAGGGACCTGCCGGGACGAGCGGGGTGGAGGATTTGGGGCTGCTGCAGGGGCTCTCCCGGATCCCAGATGCCCGGTTTAGGGCCGGAGGCTCACCCTGGGAGATGAAGTGCTTCTCGAACTTGTGCAGGAACTCCAGGTACAGGAGGTCGTCGGCGGACAGGGCCTCCTCGCCCACCACGGCCTTCATGGCCTGCACGTCCTTCCCGATGGCGTAGCAGGCGTACTGCGGGATCCAGGGATTCCACCGAGGGATTGGGATGGGCGCGGGCTCCACAACCCGGCCAAGGGACACCTCCCACCATCCCAGTGGTTCAAAGATCCATCCCAACCTGGCCTTGGGCACTGCCAGGGATCCAGGGGCAGCCCCAGCAAATCTGGGAATTCCAGCCCAGCCAGGAATTCCTTGCCAAGATCCCAGCCCAATCTCCCCTTTCCCAGTGGGAGCCATTCCCTGGCTCCTGTCCCTGCAGGCCTTGTCCCCAGCCCCTCTCCAGCTCTCCTGGAGCCCCTGCAGGCACTCTGAGGATTCCCTGGATTTTTCCCTTCTCCAGGGGAACATTCCCAGCTCTCCCAGCCTGACTCCAGAACTCTGGGATAGTTTGAGTTGGAAGGACCTTAAATCCCATCCCATTCCACCCCCATTCCATGTTTAGGGACACCTTCCCCTACCCCGGGTTGCTTCTGTGTCCTGTCCCTCCATGACACAGAAGCAACCCTCCCATCCCATCCCATCCCATCCCATCCCATCCCATCCCATCCCATCCCATCCCATCCCATCCCATCCCATCCCATCCCATCCCATCCCATCCCATCCCATCCCATCCCATCCCATCGCATTTCCTCCCCATCTCATTTTATCTCACCCCGTTTCATCCCAATTCCATCTCATCCCAAATCATCCCAATTCCTTCCCATCCCAATTCTGTTCCATCCATCCATCCATCCATCCATCCATCCATCCATCCATCCATCCATCCATCCATCCATCCATCCATCCATCCAACCTGGCTTTGGACATTCCCAGGGATTTGGGGCATTCCCAGCATTCCTGTGTGTTTCCCTGGATTCTCCCCCCATCCCAATAAAGGCAGCTGAAGATTTGGGATTTAGGACATCCCGTGGAGCTCAGTGGGATGCAATCCTGAATCATCCCAAAATCAGGGCTCTCCTCTGGAATCCCGTGGCCATTCCTGGGGCTCTGAGCTCTTCCCTTTTCCAAGAGAACATTCCCAGCTCTCCCAGCCTGGCTCCAGAGCAGCTCCTCCTCTGGAATTGCTCCAGCAGCTCCAAACCCTCCTGAATTTGGGATCTGGGAGCAGGAGCAGCTCCACGGGTGGGGCCTCACCTGAGCCTCCCAAGCGGGGGGACAGGAGGGCCCTGAAGTGACAAACGCCCCACCCTGAGTGTCCCCAGGCCCTCACCAGCTGGTTGGACACGTCCCCGTGGTCCTTCCTGGTCATTCCCTCTCCGATGGCCGATTTCATCAGCCGGGACAGGGACGGCAGAACGTTGATGGGGGGGTAAATCTGTAGGGTGGGAGCGACCCCAGTGTCCAGCCAGCCCTGGGGGACCCCACCCCTACACCCGGTGTTCCCGGGTGGTTTCCAGCCCCAGTGGGCGCTGGATCCATCCCTGGATCCCTCCTGGATCCATCCCTGGAGATGGGGAGGGGTTTGGGAACGAACCTGGCGGTTGTGGAGCTGCCGGTCCACGTAGATCTGGCCCTCGGTGATGAACCCGGTCAGGTCGGGGATGGGGTGGGTGATGTCTGGGGTGGGGGGACAGAGGGGCTGTGAGACCCCAGAGCAAGGCTGGCAGCTCAGCTGGACACGGGACAATGCTCTGTGACATCTGTGGGGTCACGGGGGCAGCACAGACCCCACTGAGGTCAATACGGGGGGGTTTGGTGTCACCTCCTTGTCCTGGAGTGACCCCAAATGGGAGGGGATGGGGTGGCTTGGATGGCACAGAGGGGTTTTGGTGTCACCCCATTGTCCTGGAGTGACCCCAAATGGGAGGGAATGGGGTGGTTGGGGTGGCACAGAGGGGTTTTGGTGTCACCCCATTGTCCTGGAGTTTGGGACCCCAATGGGAGGGTTTTGGTGTCACCCCCTTATCCTGGAGTGACCCCAAATAGGAGGGTATGGCATGGCTTGGATGGCAGAGAGGGGTCTCAGTGTCACCTCCTTGTCCTGGAGCGACCCCAAATGGGAGGGGATGGGGGTGGTTGGGGTGGCACAGAGGGGTTTTGGTGTCACCCCCTTATCCTGGAGTGACCCTAAATGGGAGGGGATGAAGGTGGCTTGGATGGCACAGAGGGGTTTTGGTGTCACCCCAATGTCCTGGAGTGACCCCAAATGGGAGGGGATGGGGGTGGTTGGGATGGCATGGGGGGGTTTTGGTGTCACCCCCTTATCCTGGAGTGACCCTAAATGGGAGGGGATGAGGGTGGCTTGGATGGCACAGAGGGGTCTCAGTGTCACCTCCTTGTCCTGGAGTTTGGGACCCCAAATGGGAGGGTTTTGGTGTCACCCCCTTGTCCTAGAGCTGGGGACTCCAGATGGGAGGGGATGGGGGTGGTTGGGATGGCATGGGGGGGTTTTGGTGTCACCCTCTTATCTTGAAGCCAAGGACCCCGAACAGCAGATGTTGAAGGGTTGCTGGGGACATGGGGAACTCTCAGACCCTAAATCACCCCAGCAGCCTCACCACCCCAGGAGCTCCCAAAACCGAGTAAAACCAGCACAATTTGGCATTTCCCAACCCTGCGATTTCCCGGAGTGGGGACATCTCGATCTCCCACGGTGTTCCCGCCCCCTCCCGGTGTTTGCGGCCCCTCCGTGTCCCGCTGACCGTCGTTGGGCATGGTGAGGATGGGGATCTGGGTGATGGAGCCGTTCCTGCCCTCCACGCGCCCGGCGCGCTCGTAGATGGTGGCCAGGTCCGTGTACATGTAGCCGGGGAAGCCGCGGCGGCCCGGCACCTCCTCCCTGGCTGCTGACACCTGCGGGGCTGGGGGGGTCAGAGCATCCCAAACACCCCAAAAACCATGGGAGGCGCGAGGGACATGAGTGTCCTGAGCAGCCCAGGCAACCCCAAAAATCCCAAGTGTGCTGCGTGCCCCAAACACCCCAAAAAACTGAAGAAGCTTGGGAGATCCGGGTGTGCTGGGAATTCTGAGCACCCCAGACACCCCAAAAACCCCAGGTGTGATGGGTGCCCCAAACACCTCAGAGACCTCAAAACCTCCAAACACCCCAAAAACCATGGGAAACCCAGATGTCCTTGTCACCCTGAGCACCCCAGGTACCCCAAATGCCCCAAGAACCGTGGAAACCCCAAGTGTGCTGAGAATCCTGAGCACCCCAAGCACCCCGGACACCCCATAGACCCCAAACACCCCAAAAACTCTGGGCTGTCCTTGTCATTCTGAGCACCCCAAACTCTCCAAGGACTCTGGAACCTCCATCTGTCCTTGTCACCCTGAGCACCCCAAACCTCCCAAGAATCCCAAACACCCCCAGCTGTCCTTGTCACCCTGGGCCCCCCAGGTACCCCAAGAACCCCAGCTGACCTTGTCACCCTGAGTACCCCAAACTCCCCAAGAACCCTGGGCTGTCCTTGTCACCCCAAACTCCCCAAGGACCCTGTCACCCCCAGGTGTCCTTGTCACCCTGAGCACCCCAAGTCCCACAAGGCCCCTGGGACCTCCAGCTGTCCTTGTCACCCTGGGCCCCCAGGTACCCCAAGAACCCCAGCTCTTCTTGTCACCCTGAGCACCCCAAACTCCCCAAGAGCCCTGGGCTGTCCTTGTCACCCTGGGCCCCCCAAACCCCGCGGCCACCCTGCGCTGACCTCTCTGAGGGCCTCGGCGTAGGAGCTCATGTCGGTCAGGATGACCAGCACGTGCTTCTCACACTGGTACGCCAGGAACTCGGCTGTGGTCAGCGCCAGCCGCGGCGTGATGATCCTCTCGATCCTGTGGGACACCCCCAATTAGCACAAGTAGGCTAATTAGCCCCCACTGGGCAGGTTTGGGGTGCCAGGAAAGGAAGGGAGAGAGGGAAGAGGGAAGGCAGGAAGGCAGGAAGGCAGGAAGGCAGGAAGGCAGGAAGGCAGGAAGGAGAGGAGGAGAGGAGGAGAGGAGGAGAGGAGGAGGAGGAGGGAGAAGGAGAGGAAGAGGAGGAGGAGGCAGGGCTGTGCCTCACGTGGGGTCGTTGGCCAGGTTGAGGAAGAGGCAGACGTTCTCCATGGAGCCGTTCTGCTCAAAGTCCGACTTGAAGAACCGCGCGGTCTCCATGTTCACCTGCGGGACACGTGGTCGGCGGGTGGGGGGACATGGGGACACAGGGACGGGGTGGTCTGGGGTCACCTGGGATGTCCTGACTCACCCCCATGGCCGCGAAGACAATGGCAAAGTTGTCCTCGTGGAAATCCACCACATCCTTGGATTTCTTCACCAGCCCGGCCTGGCGGCAGATCTGAGCTGCGATCTGCGGGAGGGGACAGAGACAGGGGTGGCAGCAGGGACACCCCGGAGCGGCCACGGGCCCCGTGGGACTGGGGTATGGCCCCACAGGTCGGGGGCCATCAGGGTGTCCCCCTCTTGCTGCGCCCTGCCTTGCCCGTGGTCACTTCTGACTGGTCAGGGATGGTTCCCATCCCATCCCGCCCTATGGATCCTATCCCAATCCCATGCCAAGGATCCCATGCCATGCCATCCCATTCCACCCCATGGATCCCATCCCGTCCCATCCCACCCTGGCCCATCCCATTCCATCCCAATCCCAATCCCAATCCCAATCTCAATCCCAATCCCAATCCCAATCCCAATCCCAATCCCAATCCCCCTCTGGAATTTCAACCCCTCCTGCTCCGTCCCACACTCGTGGGGACATGAGAAGGGTATGGATCTCCCCAATCCCTGGATTTAGGGACCCTAAACCAGCCCAGATCCTCCCGCACAGTGCACAGGGATTGCTGTGCCAACAGGGAAACTGAGGCACGAGCTGACGGCAGCTTCCCGACTCCAGGAGCAGGGATTCGACCTTCCCAACCCCTCCATCTTCCTCCTCCCACAATCCCACCTCGTTGTGGGGCAGCCCGGCGGCGGAGAAGATGGGAATTTTCTGTCCGCGGGCGATGCTGTTCATGACGTCGATGGGAGAGATCCCAGTCTGGATCATCTCCTCGGGATAGATCCGCCCGTGGGGGTTGATGGGCTGGCCTGGATCATGGAATGGAGGGGTTGGGTGGGCCTTGAACACATCCAGTCCCACCCAGGGACAATTCCCACCATCCCGGGGTGCTCCAAGCCCTGTCCAGCCTGGCCTTGGATACTTCCAGGGCTGGGGGGGAGGAGGATGCAGGCATGGCCCTGGTTGGTGGTGAAAATTGGGAAGGAAGTTCTGGAGATGAGCAGGGACCCACTCTGGGGGGGGACAGGAACCATCCCAGTGCCTGAACACCCTCCTGGAGCACTGCGGTGGGGATGGAGGGATGGATGGATGGATGGATGGATGGATGGATGGATGGATGGATGGATGATGGATGGATGATGGATGGATGATGGATGGATGGATGGATGGATGGATGGATGGATGGATGGATGGATGGATGGATGGATGGATGATGGATGGATGGATGGATGATGGATGGATGGATGATGGATGGATGGATGGATGGATGGATGATGGATGGATGGATGGATGGATGATGGATGGATGGATGGATGGATGGATGGATGGATGGATGGATGATGGATGGATGATGGATGGATGGATGATGGATGATGGATGGATGGATGGATGGATGATGGATGATGGATGGATGATGGATGATGGATGGATGGATGGATGGATGATGGATGGATGATGGATGGATGGATGGATGATGGATGGATGGATGGATGGACGGATGGATGATGGATGATGGATGGATGGATGATGGATGATGGATGGATGGATGGATGGATGATGGATGGATGATGGATGGATGATGGATGGATGGATGGATGGATGGATGGATGGATGGATGGATGGATGGATGGATGATGGATGGATGGATGATGGATGATGGATGGATGGATGGATGGATGATGGATGGATGATGGATGATGGATGGATGATGGATGGATGGATGGATGGACGGATGGATGGATGATGGATGGATGATGGATGGATGGATGGATGATGGATGGATGATGGATGGATGATGGATGATGGATGGATGGATGGATGGATGGATGGATGGATGATGGATGGATGGATGATGGATGATGGATGGATGGATGGATGGATGATGGATGGATGATGGATGATGGATGGATGATGGATGGATGGATGGATGGACGGATGGATGGATGATGGATGGATGATGGATGGATGGATGGATGATGGATGGATGATGGATGGATGATGGATGATGGATGGATGGATGGATGATGGATGGATGGATGGATGGATGGATGATGGATGGATGGATGGATGGATGGATGATGGATGGATGATGGATGGATGATGGATGGATGGATGATGGATGGATGGATGGAAGGATCCATGTATGGACGCAGGGATGTGGTGACACCATCAGGGCACGCTGTTACCCCCAATTCCAGCCCATCCCAAGTCCCTCCTGCATTCCCTCATTGCTGTCACCATTGATGTCCAGGAAGTCCTCGGCCATCACCGGGGGGCCGCTGTCGATGGGTTTGGCGGAGCCGTTGAACACGCGGCCTGTGGGGACACGGGGACTGTCCCTCCTGAGGCCACCAGCCGGGGGTGGCACCTGCTGGTCCCATGGCCCTGGGACATGGTCCCCAACCTGATCCCGGGATGTGCCTCCCACCCCCAGAGGGGACACAGGCACCGGGGGGCAGTGGGGCAGGAAGTGTCACCTGCAGGCTGGGGGACACCGCAGCTCCTGTGGCAGGAAGGTGCTGGCACATGAGCACAAGATCCCCATGTCCCCCCCACGTCCCCATGGCCCTGTCCCCGTGTCCCCATGCCCCCAGCCACCTCCATCACCTCCCCCTTGTGTTCCCAGGCAGGGGGATGACACTGAGACCCCCATAAAGGCACAGGGGACAGGACCTTGTCCCCAACATCCTTTCCATGACCCCATGCCCCCAGTCACCCCCATCACTCTGCCCTTGTGTCCCCATGTCCCCATCACCCCCATCACCCTGTCCCTGTGTCCCCATCACCCCCATCACTCTGTCCCCCTGTCCCCACGTCCCCAGTCACTCCCCTCTCTCAGTCCCCATCACCCCCATCACTCTGTCCCCGTGTCCCCATGTCCCCATCACCCCATCACCCTGTCCCCATGTCCCCATCACCCCCATTACCCCCATCACTCTGTCCCCCTGTCCCCACGTCCCCAGTCACTCCCCTCTCTCAGTCCCCATGTTCCCATCACTCTGTCCCCCTGTCCCCACGTCCCCAGTCACTCCCCTCTCTCAGTCCCCATGTTCCCATCACTCTGTCCCCCTGTCCCCACGTCCCCAGTCACTCCCCTCTCTCAGTCCCCATGTTCCCATCACTCTGTCCCCCTGTCCCCACGTCCCCAGTCACTCCCCTCTCTCAGTCCCCATGTTCCCATCACTCTGTCCCCGTGTCCCCACGTCCCCAGTCACTCCCCTCTCTCAGTCCCCATGTTCCCATCACTCTGTCCCCGTGTCCCCACGTCCCCAGTCACTCCCCTCTCTCAGTCCCCATGTTCCCATCACTCTGTCCCCGTGTCCCCACGTCCCCAGTCACTCCCCTCTCGCAGTCCCCCGCTCAGTGGGGTGACACCACCCCCCCTCTAAACCATCCCCAGGGAGGGGACACGGCCTCACCGCTCCCTCTCAGCCTCATCGACCGTCTCGGAGCCGCGGTGGCATCGATCGCCACAAAGCCACGGTTCCCTGACCTCGCCTCGGTGGCTGCTGTCCCCTCCCCGCCCCCCCTGTCCCCCACGGGACGCGGCGGCGGTGCGGGGACACGGCGGCGGTGTCACAGCGCATCAGGGTGATGGCAGCGCCGAGCGCCGAGCACGAAAGGTCAGCGGCCACGGCAGCGGCGACTCCCGGGGGACACCGAGAGCGGCAGGGGGGCGACACCGGGGGGGGGGGGGGGGAGGTGACACCGCCCCCTGCCCTTTGCGGGAGCGGGACGGGATCGCGGCGGACACGCGGCCCCCGTGGGTGAGGGGACAGCGCAGGGACAGGGCCACCCCCCGGGCCGACCCCGAGTGACCCCGGCGGGGTCTGGGGGGCTCGGGGGACATGAGGGGAAGGGGGGGGGGGGCTCAGAGCTGGATCCCAGAGTGGTTTTGGGGGGAAGGGACCTTAAATGGCGTCGATGTCACCTCCCTGCCATGGGGACACGTTCCACCTACAGGAGGATTCAGGCGCTGGCCAGCCCGGGCTGGGACACTGCCAGGGGTGGGGTGACACCGCCAGGGACGGGGTGACACCGCCGGGGACGGGGTGACACCGCCAGGGACGGGGTGACGCTTTCAGGAATGAAGTGACCCGCCGGGGGTGGGGTGACACCGCCAGGGACAGGGTGACACTTGCAGAGATGGGGGGACACCTCCAAGGATGCGGTGGCACCGCCAGGGACAGGGTGACATTTGCAGAGACGGGGGGACACCTCCAAGGATGCGGTGGCACCGCCCGGGACGGGGTGATGCTTTCAGGGATCGGGTGACGCCTCCGGGGGTAGGGTGACACTTATAGGGGTGGAATGACGCCTCCAGGGATGCGGTGACACCGCCAGGGACAGGGTGGCACCTCCAGGGAGAGGGTGGCACCTCCAGGGATGCGGTGGCACCTCCAGGGACAGAAGGACGCTTTCAGGGATGGGGTGACACTTATAGGGACGGGGTGACACCGCCAGGGACCCAGTGACACAGGGAGAGGGGGACACTTCCAGGGGTGGGGTGACACCCCCAGGGACGAGGTGACACTTTCAGGAACCCGGTGCCACCTCACCTGGCCTCCTTTCCCCCCCATCCCAGGCGGGATCACCGCGCACAGAGGACGCGGGGACGGGTCCCGCCCTGTCCCAGGTGACTGTCACAGCTCGGAGGTGACCCAGGGACGTTCTCAGCCCCGGAGCTGAACCCCAAACGCCCGAACCCCCCCGGATTTCGGTGCCAGCCGTGCCCGCGCTCACCCAGCATGTCCTCGGACACCGGCGTGCGCAGGATGTCCCCCGTGAACTCGCACGTTGTCGCCTTGGCATCGATGCCCGATGTGCCCTCAAACACCTGCGGAGTGCCCGCCGAGGCCAATTAACCAGGATTAATTAAGGCTTTGGGGGGCGTGATGTGACCCGCGCTCACCCCAACCCCCCCCCCCCCCGGGAGGGGACATAAAAGAGGGGACAAAGTTTGGGGTTAAAACCCCCTTCTTGAGGGGTTTTGGGGGGATTTTTTTGGGGTGGGCGGTGAATGCCGCACCCGCGGGAAAAGCCTTTTTGATCCGGATAATATTTGGCATAATTTGCGTTAATTAACCCCCGGCTCGCCGCTTTAATTAGAGCCGGGTGGCCCCTGGGAGCAGGGGGAGCTGGGGGCGGTGACAGGTGACACTTGGAGCCCCCCAGGTGGCTGCGGGTCACCCCCAACAACGCTGAGGCTGCAAAAATCCCCTTCTCTCTCTTTTTTTCCCCTTCCTTTTATCCCTTTTTCCTCCCTTTTTTTCCCCCTGCCCGAGCCTGACTCCCTAATAGGATTAAAAGGGCATCCCCGAGGCGCAGGTGGCATCAGAGCCGCGATTCTGGGGCAGCTGCGCGGCCCCCCCGACCCGAGCCCCGCGGGGCCACCTGGGGGGGATCCGGGCTAATCAGGGGGGGTTTGACCCCAAACAGCCCCGGGGCTCGCGGCTCTGGGGACACCCCGGCAGCCAACGCTGTCCCGGGGCTGGTGGCTTTGGGGACACCCCGGCAGCCAACGCTGTCCCGGGGCTCGCGGCTCTGGGGACACCCCAGCCAGGTCTGGTGGCTTTGGGGACATCCCAGCCAGGTCTGGTGGCTTTGGGGACACCCTGGTAGCCCCTGCTGTCCCAGGGCTGGTGGCTTTGGGGACACCCCGGCAGCCAACGCTGTCCTGGGGCTGGTGGCTCTGGGGACACCCCAGCCAGGTCTGGTGGCTTTGGGGACATCCCAGCCAGGTCTGGTGGCTTTGGGGACACCCTGGTAGCCCCTGCTGTCCCAGGGCTGGTGGCTTTGGGGACACCCCGGCAGCCAACGCTGTCCTGGGGCTGGTGGCTCTGGGGACATTCCAGCCAGTCTGGTGGCTTTGGGGACACCCCGATGGCCGCTGGTGTCCCGGGGCTGGTGGCTTTGGGGACACACCAGCGGTCCCTGCTGTCCCAGGGTTTGTGGCTTTTGAGACATCCTGGTGGTCCCTGGTGTCCCAGGGCTGGTGACTTTGGGGACACCATGGCCAGGGCTGGTGGCTTTGGGGACACACCAGCGGTCCCTGCTGTCCCAGGGCTGATGGCTTTGGGCTTTGGGGACAATGGCCTCGCTGTCCCAGGGCTGGTGACTTTGGGGACACCCCGGCCAGGTCTGGTGGCCTTGGGGACACCCCGATGGCCGCTGGTGTCCCAGGGCTGGTGGCTTTGGGGACACCCCAGCAGCCACTGCGGTCCCAGTGCTGGTGGCTTTGGGGACAATGGCCGGGCTGTCCCAGGGTTGGTGGCATTAGGGGGTGGTGGCAGCGCAGTCCTGGGATGGAGGGGGGGCCAGTGTGGGGTTGTGGGGTGAGGGAGGGGACACGGCCTGTCCCAGGACACCCCTGACCATCCCAGGACACCCCTGGCCATCCCAAGATGTCACTACCAGTCCCGGGACACTGTCCCCTGTCCCAGGTCACCCTTGACCATCCCAAGACATCCCTGACCATCCCAGGACACTGTCCCCTGTCCCAGGACATTTGTCCCAGGACACTGTCCATCACAGGACCCCATTATCTGTCCAAGGACACTGTCACCTGTCCCAGGACCCATCCCAGGACACCCAGGACACCCCTGGCCATCCCACGACACTGTCACCTGTCCCAGGACCCATCCCAGGACACTCTTGGCCATCCCAGAACATCGGTCCCGCCTCTAAAGAGCACAGGGACACGAGCCCGACAGCCACCACTGGAGGGGGACAGAGCCACGGGACAGAGCCCTGGGACAGGGACAGAGCCCTGGGATACGGACCCGGGACAGGGACAGGGACCCGGGACAGAGCCCAGGACAGGGACCCGGGACAGGGACAGGGACCCGGGACAAGGACAGGGACCCGGGACAGAGCCCAGGACAGGGACAGGGACCCGGGACAGGGACCAGGGACAGGGACAGAGCTCTGGGATAGGGACCCGGGACAGAGCCCAGGACAGGGACCAGGGACAGGGACAGAGCTCTGGGATAGGGACCCGGGACAGCGACCCGGGACAGGGACAGAGCCTTGGGACAGGGACTCGGGACAGGGACAGAACCCCGGGACAAAGCTCCGGGACAGGGACTGGAGACAAGGACAGGGACCCGGGACAGAGACAGAGCCCTGGCCCGCGTGGCCCCCGCCTGTCGCAGTGCGGCGCTGTCGCCGTGTCCCCGCGGTGTCGCCGCGTCCCCGCGCTCACCTGCACGATGGCCTTGGCTCCCATCACCTCCAGCACCTGCCCGCTGCGGGTGGTGCCGTTGGGCAGGGTGAAGTTCACGATCTCGGCGTACTGGGCGAACTGTGGGGACAGCGACACTGGCAAACGGGGTGGCGGTGTCCCCTCTGTCCCCTCAGCCCGCCCCTGTCACCCCAGCCCCGCCTGCCCCGCTGGTGCTGTCTCAGTTTCCCTTCCTTTGGTCCTGAAGCCACCAAACTCTTGAGCGGGAGGGGACACCGGGTGGCAAAGAGGTGTCAGGAGGTGGCGCTGCCTGTGCCTGTCACTGTCCCATCCCGGAGCTGCCCCTGGGCTGTGGCACCGCTCCGTGCCTCAGTTTCCCCGATGTGGAGGGGATTTTCCACTCCCGAGGAGGTGACAGCAAACGCTGCCACAGCCAGAGCCACCAGGCTGCCACCACCAGGCTGCCACCACCAGGGTGCCACCGCCTCCAAGGCAGAGGCGTCCCCATGAGGCACGAGTGGCACTCATGGGGACACTGCGGGGCACGCGGAGGGGACGTTTGTGTTGAGGGGACACGTCCTGCTCTGGGGACAATGGCCGATGTCACTGCTGCCCAGCACGCTCAGGGCTCTCCTCCTCCTCCTCCTTTGATTGAGCTGATTAATTAATAAATTACAGGGGCCGTGGAAATGCGACACCAGGTGACAAAACCCTCTGGGTGTCACCCGGGTGGCCTCAGCCCAGCCAGGAGAGCGGGACAAGGGACAGGGAGGGTGACAGCGAGGGGACACGGCGGTTGTGGAGTGGCCCCGCTCAGAGAAGGGTCCCTGTGGGAGATGGGGCTGGGACAGGGGACAAGGGACAGGGGACAGAGCTGGGAAAGGGGACAGGGGATGGGGGATGAGGAACAGAGTTGGGAAAGGGTACAAGGGACAGGGGACAAGGGACAGGGGACAGAGCTGGGAAAGGGGACAGGGGATGGGGGACAGGTGACGAGGGACAGAGGACAGAGCTGGGCAGGGGGACAGGGGACAGAACTCAGGCAGGTGCACAGGACACAGGGACAGGAGCCAGAGCTTGGTCAGGGACACAGGGGACAGGGCACAAGGACACAGGGGACACGGGCTGAGCTCGGGCAGGGACACGGGGACACGGGGGACAAGGTGCCCGGACTGAGCGCACACACATCCCACGGAATGTCCCCAGTGTCCCCCGTGTCGGAGCACACGCCACCTGCGCGGGGGACATGGGGACGTGGGGACACCGGAACATGGGGACACGGGGACATGGGGACACAGAGACACGGGGACATGGGGACACGGGGACACGGGGACATGGGAACACGGGGACACCGGGACACGGGGACACGGGGACATGGGGACATGGGGACACGGAGGCACGGGGACATGGGAACACGGGGACACTGGGACATGGGGACATGGAGACACGGGGACACCGGGACATGGGGACACTGGGACACGCCACCCGCGCGTGCAGGCGGGGACAGGGCTCTGCTGCCGAGCGCGTCCAGAGGAGGGAGCTCGGACCCCGGAGAGGAGGGGACAGCCCAGGGGACAAGGGACAGGAGGGATGGCCCAGGGACAGCCCAGGGGACAAGAGATGAAGAGGGGACAGGGGACAGCCCAGGGGACAGGAGGGAGGGGACAGGGGACAGGGGACACACTCCCCCCATTGCACCCTCAGCACGGGGGTCCCCAGGCAGTCCCAGGTGCCACCGCCAAGCTGTCCCCATGTCACCCCAGGGCCCTACCTTGACGTTGTCCAGCACCACCAGGGGCCCGTTGACACCGCACACTGTCCTGTAGGCTGGGGGAGGGGACACCGTCAGTGCCCAGGGCCACGGGGCCACCCGGGCAGTGCCACCCCCACATCCTGTCCCTCTCTGCGTCCCTTTCCCTGTGCCGGTGACACCCCGAGTGACCGGCGGTGGCCCGACTGGACGCTCTGTCCTGCAGGAAATGTCACTCAGTGGTGACACGGTACTCGGGGGTTGTGTCACCTTCTGGAGGTGTCCCCAAGTGCCCGGCGAGGATGTCACCGCTGGGAATGCCAGCAGGGCCAGCAGGGAAGTGTCCCCTCGTCCCCTCCCAGTCACGCCTTGCCCGAGGATCCTGCCTGGCCCTGTGGGATGTGGGGACACTTCCCAAAGCCCCCACATTGGGGACAGGTGCTGGGGAGATCCTGGTGGCCCTGGGGACACCGCGGGGGTGACATTGGGGTGGGGAAAGGAGGGTGTGACCCCGCGGGGACAACCCCGGGACAGGCGGTGACAAAGGCAGACAGGGGACAAGGGTGACAAACGGGGGTGAAGCTGGGCAGGAACACAGGGAGAGGCAACAGATCCAGGGAATTTCGGGATTGGGATTCTGGGAATTCCGGGATTGGGATGGGATCCTGGGAATAATGGGATTGGGATGGAATCCTGGGATTGGGATGGGATCCTGGGAATAATGGGATTGGGATTGGATCCCCGGGAATGCTGGGGTTGGAATAGGATCCCAGGACTGAGATGGGATCCTGGGAAATTCCGGGATTGTGATCGGATCCCGGGGATTCTGGGTTTGGGATGGGACCCTGGGAATAACGGGATTTGGATTGGGTCCCTGGGAATAATGGGATAGGGATGGGATCCTGGGAACGGCGGGATTGGGATCCGCTCCAGGGAACCCTGGACTGGGATCGGCTCCCGGAAGTGCCGGATTTGGGATCAGCTCCGGGATTGGGATTGGATCCCAGGAGTGTCAGGATTGTGATCGGCACCTGGGACTGCCAGGATTGGAATCAGCTCCGGGGAACGCCGGGATTTGGATCAGCTCCGGGGAACGCCGGGTTTAGGATCAGCACCCGGGAATGCCGGGACTGGGATCGGCTCCCGGGAACGTCGGGTTTAGGATCAGCACCCGGGAATGCCGGGACTGGGATCGGCTCCCGGGAACGCCGGGTTTAGGATCAATTCCCGGGAACGATGGGGTTTGAGATCGGCTCCTGAGAATGCCGGGCTTTGAGATCGGCTCTCGGGAATGCCGGTGTTTGGGATCTCCGGGGTTTGGGATCGGCCCCCGGCGGGTGCAGGTGCGGGGGAGCTGATCCGGCTCTAAGCCGCGCCTTGATCCGCGCAGGAAGTGTCAAAGCCCCGAGCGCTGCCCCGGCCCCGCTGACCCCGCCGGGCCCTTTCATGCCCTGCCCCCTCTCCCACACCGGGCTCCGGCATTCCCACCTGATCCTAATAGGATCGGAGAGGCCGGGCCAGCTGCGGGGCGTCCCGCGGGGACGGGGGTCCCTGATGTCCCCGTGCTGACGGTGGCATTGTCCCCCGGCGGGGACAGCCCCAGGGAGCTCACGGCCACAGCCCAGTCCCCAGACACAGCCCCACGGGGCACTGTGGGGTCACCCCGGGGGCACAACGGGACCCTCGGTGTCCCCTCCCCTCAGCCAGGGCAGTGCCAGCGATCCCGGATATCCCAGCAATGGGATCATGGAATTCCAGACTGGTTTGGGTTGGGAATTCCTTAAAGCCCAGGATTTCCACCTCTGGCACCTTCCACTGTCCCAGGTGGACCAAACCCCAGTGTCCAGCCTGGCCTTGGGCACTGCCAGGGATCCAGGGGCAGCCCCAGCAAATCTGGGAATTCCAGCCCAGCCAGGAATTCCTTGCCAAGATCCCAGCCCCATCTCCCCTTTCCCAGTGGGAGCCATTCCCTGGCTCCTGTCCCTGCAGGCCTTGTCCCCAGCCCCTCTCCAGCTCTCCTGGAGCCCCTGCAGGCACTCTGAGGATTCCCTGGATTTTTCCCTTCTCCAGGGGAACATTCCCAGCTCTCCCAACCTGGCTCCAGAGCAGAGGGGCTCCAGCCCTGGAAACAGCTCTGGAATCTGCTCTGGATTTGCTCCAGCAGCTCCACACCCTCCTGAATTTGGGATCCGGGAGCTGGAGCAGCTCTGCAGGTGGGATCTCACCTGAACAGAGCACAGGGATGGAATTCCCACCTTTCCCAACTCCATCTTCTCCCAGGGCTGCCCCCAATCCTTTCCCCTCCAGTTGGATTTGTGCCCCATCCCAGCTCCTCCCGCCCTTGGCCCTGCTGAGCCCCACGAGGTGCTCCCAGCCCCACGGCAGGAGCTAATTAGCTAATTAGCCTTCTCTGCCCTTCCCCAATTAGGGCCGGCTCCTGCTGCTCGCCCATTCAGGCTCCGGAGGGGCTGGCACACTGGGAGCCCCCTCCCCGCCTTTTGTCCCCTTTATTCCCAAAGTGACCATCCGGCCTTTTATTCCCGTTCCCGCTTCCCTTCCCCCGGCTGGAGTTTCTGGGATTTTTATTTCCAGCAGCCCCAAAGCCACCACCGTGGGACAGGGACACTGGGAGTGTCACTTGTCCTGCCCCTGGGGTGACCCGTGAGGTCCCGGTGGCTGCCACCCCCTTGGGGACGTTCCTGGCTGCCCTCTGGCCCCACCGGGATGGCTCTTCCCACCGGGAATGTGGGAGCCTCTGGCAGTGCTGGTGTCACTGGGGGTGACATCGGATCATCGGCCGAGCTCTTGGGTGGTATGGAAATCCATCCTTCATCCATCCATCTGTCCATCCGTCTGTCCATCCATCCATCGTCTCCATCCATTGTCCCAATCATCCATCCATCCATCCATCCATCCATCCATCCATCCATCATCCATCCATCCATCCATCATCCATGCATCCATCCATCATCCATCCATCCATCCATCCATCCATCCATCCATCCATCCATCCATCCATCCATCCATCATCCATCCATCATCCATCCATCCATCCATCCATCCATCCATCCATCCATCCATCCATCATCCATCCATCCATCCATCCATCCATCCATCCATCCATCCATCCATCCATCCATCATCCATCCATCATCCATCCATCCATCCATCCATCCATCATCCATCCATCCATCCATCATCCATCCATCCATCCATCCATCCATCATCCATCCATCCATCCATCATCCATCCATCCATCCATCCATCATCCATCCATCATCCATCCATCCATCATCCATCCATCCATCCATCCATCCATCCATCCATCCATCCATCCATCCATCCATCCATCCATCCATCGGCAGGGACCTCTGGACATCCGGGAATCCTGGACTAATTTGGGTTGGGAGGGGCCTCAAATCCCACCTGGTTCCATCCAGGGACCCGTCCCACCACCCCAGGCTGCTCCAAGCCCGGTGTCCAGCCTGGCCTTGGACATTCCAGGGGTCATTCCAGCCCCTCATGCCTGCCAGGCTCTGGAATGTTCTGTCGGGACAGAGCGGGAAATCACGACAGCAACGCCGCAGGACAGCCTGGGAAGGGATCGGGGTGGGGAGAGAGGAGGAGGAGGAGGAGAAAATTGAAAAGAAGGAAAAGAAGGGAGGAGGAAGAGGAGAAATAGAAGAAGAAGACGTGGGAGGAGGAAGAGGTGGAAGAGAGGAAGAAGGATGAGAAAGAGAAGAAGAAGAAGAAGAAGAAGAAGAAGAAGAAGAAGAAGAAGAAGAAGAAGAAGAAGAAGAACAAGAAGAACAAGAAGAAGAAGAAGAACAAGAACAAGAGACGGCAGAGGAGAAGAGGAAGAAGGGGAAGATGAAGAAGAAAAAGAAGAGGAAGAGGAGGAGAAGGAGGACATGAAAGAGAAGAAGAAGTGGAGGAAGAGGAGAAAAAGACGAAGAAGATGTGGGAGGAGGAAGAGGTGGAAGATGTGAAGAAGGATGAGAAAGAGAAGAAGAAGAAAAAAGAGGAGGAGGAAGGGAAGGACGAGGAAGAAGAGGAGAAGGAAAAGAAGAAGAAGAGGGTGAGGACAGGAAGGAGTAGGAGAAGGAGAAGAAGAGGAGGAGAAAGAGAAGAGGAGGAGGAGAAGGAGAATAACAAGAAGAAGAGGAGGAAGAGGAAGAAGAGGAGGAAGAGAAGGAGGACGAGAAGAAGAGGAGAAGGAAGAGAAGGAGAAGAAGAAGAAGAAGAAGAAGAGGAGAGAAGAACAAGAAGAGGAGAAGGAACAGAAGGAGAGGAAGAGCAAGAAGAGGAGGAGGAGGGCCGAGAAGCGCAGGGGGAGCACCGGAAAGCCCCAGCAGCGATAATGAAGCCGCAGCCGCAGCAGCAGCAGCCGCGGGCTGGGTGGGCCGTGGCCGCCGGCCGGGGGCACGGCCGGGGGGCGGGGGGCGGGGGGCCGAGGGGGCAGCAAAGTCTTTCAACCTGGCCTTTCCACACCCCCAGCCCCAAATTCACAGCTGCTGTCACATGCGATCTCCGTCAGCGCTGACACTCACGCACTGCTGCCCGCGCGGGGGGGACCGCGGCCCCCGGTGACAAAGGGGACCCGAGCCGGCTCCACCCGCCGCTAATTGCTCCCGCTCGCCCGCCCTGCCCTCCGCAGCCCCCGCCGCCCCTCCCGGCCCCCCGGCACGTAGGGCTCGGCTGCAAAGTGCGCCGGGGGCTCGCTGCCACCTCCGATGGGGGGCTTGGGGTCGGGGAATGGAGCTTAAGGGCTGTCCCGTTCCGCCCCCTCAGGCGGCTCCGAGTCCATCCAGCCTGGCCTTGGGCGCTTCCAAGGATTCAGGGGCAGCCACAGCAAATCTGGGAATGCCATCCCAGCCAGGAATTCCTTCCCAAAATCCCACCCAAATCTCCCCTTTTCCAGTGGGAAGCCATTCCCCTTTTTTGTCACCTCATCCTCTGGGCTGGGTGTGGGGTGAGTGATGCTCAACCCCCGTCCCAAATTCCAGAGCTGGGAAGGAATGGGGACACCTGGAGCAGAGATGGGAAGCAGGAGGGATAAACAGCCCCCAGATCCCCCAGGTGCTCAGTCCCAGAGCAAAGCTGTGGGTGCAGGGCTGCCCCAGCAGCTCCAGAGCTGGTCCTGAGCCCCCCTGGGGCACGGGGAGGGTTCCCGGTGTCCCCCAGGGCACAGAGGGGGGACCCCACCCCTGGCACCCCTGGCAGGGGCAGGGAGGGGCAGAGGCTGCCGGGCACAAGGCTCTGGATGGGGCTGGGTGCATCCCCCATCCCTGGCAGTGTCCAGGGGACAGGGACAGGGCCGGGAGCACCTGGGACAGTGGGAGGTGTCCCTGAGGGTGGCACTGGGATTTAAACTCCCTCCCAACCCAAAATCCGGGACTTTACGCCCCCAGGAATGCCCGATTTCCAGAACCCACCCTACAAACCCACCACTCCTCTGTTTCCTCCTCCAACTCCTCCTCCCAGTCCCTCTCAGCCCCGAGCCCACCCTGGGACTTTTCCGACAATCCCTAAGTGACCGCTTCCCCCAATCCCGGCCGGCCCTGGTCGCCTCCCGAACCTGCCCATTGTGCCATGTGTCACTTTGTGCCGCGCTGTCAACCCCGCGGGGCTGGCCCGGGGCTGGCAGGGGCCGTGAAAAGCCCGGCGGGGGGTCACACTCTATGCCACTAATTAGGGCCCGGCGGCCGCGGGTTCCCAGACACACCTGCACAGTCATGTGGGGGCAGCCCCAGAAAAGGCGGCCCCAGCCAAGCGTGAAGCCAGCGAGGGAAAAAAAAAAAAAGGAAAAAAAAAAAAAAAAGAAAAAAAAGAGAGGGAAATTCAATCGTGTCTCGCTGTGGGTTTTGCTGGTGGAAAGAAAATCAGGGAGGGAGGAGAGGGGGAGAGCGGAGGGATCCTAAAGGATGTGGGATATGAAGGGTGGGGGTTGTTGTGGGGCAGTGGGGTCACAGCGCCCCGGGGCAGGGTGGCCGAGGGCTGGGAGTGTCCCTGGATCCTCCTCTGCTCCTGCCCATGTCCCAAACGGCACCAGGGACAGATCCCAAAGGGACCACACCGTGCCTGGAGCAGGAGGGGTGTCACCGATGGTGGGGACAGCTGGGACGTGGCAGCGTCCCACCAAAATCACTGCTGGGCTGGGGCTGCGTGGCACAAATTGGGTGTGCTGCCTCCTGCTCTGTCCATCTGTCCGTCCAACCATGGATCCATCCATCCATCATCCATCCAGCCATGGATCCAGCCATGGATCCATCCATCCATCCATCCATCCATCCATCCATCCATCCATCCATCCATCATCCATCCATCCATCCATCCATCATCCATCCATCCATCCATCCATCCATCCATCCATCCATCCATCCATCATCCATCCATCCATCCATCCATCCATCCATCCATCCATCCATCCATCCATCCATCCATCCAGCCATGGATCCATCCATCCATCCATCCATCCATCCATCCATCCATCCATCCATCCATCCATCCATCCATCATCCATCCATCCATCCATCCATCCATCCATCCATCCATCCATCCATCCATCATCCATCCATCCATCCATCCATCCATCCATCCATCCATCCATCCATCCATCCATCCATCCATCCATCATCCATCCATCATCCATCCATCCATCCATCCCTGCCCATCCCAGTTCTCCCAGTTCCAGGCACTGGGCTGTAGCTGGGGACAGTGACACCAGCCCTGTGCCCTGTGCCACACTGGGACCCCAAACTGGGACCTCAAACTGGGAAACTGAACTGGGTCCCCGGACTTGGACCCCAAACTGGAGCTCTTAATTGGGACCCGAAACTGGAACCTTTAACTGGGAACCTGAACTGGAGCTCTTAACTGAGATTCTAAACTGGAACCTTTAATTGGGACCCCAAACTGGGAACCCAAACTAGGAAACTGAACTGGGACCCCAGACTTGGACCCTAAACTGGAGCTCTTAACTGGGACCCTAAACCGGAACTCTTAACTGGGAACCTGAACTGGGACCCATAACTGGGACCCCAAATAGGGACCCCAAGGTGGGATGGCAAGCTAGGACTCCAAACCAGGACCCTAAACTGGGATCCCAAAATGGGACCCCAAACTGGGACCTCAAGCTGGGACCCCAAACTGGGACTCCAAACTGGGACCCTAAACCGGGACACTAAACCAGGAACGTAAACTGGGACCCCAAACTGGGACCCAGAATTGGGACCCAGAACTGGGACTCCAAACTGGGACCCCGAACTGGGGGAAACCCGCATCCCCTTGAGCTCAGGCGCCCACAGCCCCACGCTGCCCCTCCCCCATATTCAGGGATGTCCCCACCCCTCCGAATGTCACCGCCAGGTCCCCCCCCCCCTAATCTGTGCCACCCCCCTCTGTCCTTCCTGCCGCCTCCGCTGTCACCTCCCAGAACATTTCGGGACCCGCCTGTTCCAGCTGCCCACCTGGGTGACAGGGACACACCGGGGACAGGACTTTGTCCCCGCCTGGGTGGCGGTGCCGGGCTGGGCACAGGGAGGGGACAAGCGCGTCCCCCGAGGGGACAAACGCGAGCAGCGTGAAGAGACTGGGGCGGTTTTTTCCTGGCAAAGGGACACGCGGGTGACACCCGAGCCAAGGGCTGGCGCTCGGCCAGGCGACACGGGCAGGAGACACCCGCGGGTGGCCGCTGTTGACAGCAAACACGGCGGGTGGCCGGGCAGGGCCAGCTCGGCTCGGGAGGGACCGGAGCCACCCGGTTGGGGACATCGCAGCGAGGTGGCTTCCGAAGGGCGCCGGCAGCAGCGAAGGCACCAAGGTCACAAGGGACGCCCTTGGTGACAGGGGGGGCTTGGGGAAAAGGTGACAGGGGGGATCGTCCAGACCCGTGTGGCGCTGGCACGGTGCCAGGTGTCCCGATGTCGCCGTGGGATGGGGACACAGCGGGAAGGGCGCCACGGCGCCTCACAGGTGTCCCCAGGGTGGGGACGCTTTCTCCGGTCCTTGTGGATGCGGTGCCCAGGAGGGGACACCCCCGCAGCCCCCCAGTGTACCCCTGTCCCCCCGAGAGACACACGTGGCCCCTGTGCCACCCTGCCTGTCGCAGTGCCACCCAGCTGTCCCCTCCTGAGCCAGTGTCACCCGCCCATCCATCCCTGTCACCCCTGTCTGTCCCAGTGTCACCCGCCCATCCATCCCTGTCACCCCTGTCTGTCCCAGTGCCACCCCTCTGTCCCTTCCTGACGCGGTGTCACCCACCTGTCCCTGTCACCCCTGCCTGCCCCAGTGCCACCCACCCGTCCCTGTCACCCGTCTGTCCCAGTGCCACCCCTCTGTCCCTTTCTAACCCGGTGTCACCCACCCATCCCTGTCACCTCTGCCAGCCCCAGTGCCACCCGCCTGTCCCTGTACCTGCTCCAGTGTCACCCACGCACTCCTGCCCGGTGTCACCGCCTCGTCCCTGCCACCACTGCTCGGGGACAGAGCGATGTCCCTCCCCTCCCCGGGGCTCCCTCCTCGGTGTCCCCCCGGTGTCCCCTCGGTGTCCCCCACTCACTCAGCCGGGGGTTGCTGTGGAAGTCGCGGGTCACGGCCAGCCCGTGCTCGCGGGCGGCCGCCAGCTCTGTCGCCGCTGCTGTCACCTTGGTGGCGGCCATGGCCCTGTCCCTGTCCCTGTCCTTGTCGCCGTCACGGTCCCGGTCCCGCCGGGCAGGACACGGCAGCGCCGCGGGTTTTGTAGCCCCGGCCCGGCCCCGCCCGCGACACCGGCGGCAAAGGTGACACCGACAGCAAAGGTGACACCTGAGACACAGGTGGCACCGGAGACACAGGTGACACCGGAGACACAGGTGACACCGTGTTGGCTGTAAACAGCGGGAGGGAGCGGCCGGGGGCGGGACCGCGGGAGCCGGGATGGGGGCAGGGAATGGGAATGGGAATGGGAACGGGAACGGGAATGGGAATGGGAATGGGAATAGGAATGGGAATGGGAATGGGAACGGGAATGGGAGTGGGATAAGGGATAGAGATAGGAGTAGGGATAGCGATAAGGGGTATAAGATAGGGAATGGAACAGGGATAAGGGATAGGGATGGGAATAGGGATAGGGAGAGGGGGAGGGATAAAGAATAGGGGGATGAATAGGGGATGAGGGGCAGGGATAAGAAATGAGGATAGGGATAAGGGATGGGGCAGGGAATAGAGATAAGGGATAAGAATAGGGATAGGGATAAGGATAGGGATAGGGACAGGGACAGGGACAGGGATGGGAATGGTATAGGGATAGGGAATGGGATAGAGACAAGGGGGAGGAATAAGGAATAAGAATAGTGATAAGGGATTGGGATAGGGATAGAGATAGGGATAGGGATGTAGATAAGTGATAGGGATCGGGATAGGGAATGGGATAGGGATGGGGTTAGGGATAAAGGAGAGGAATAGGGATAAGGGGTAGGAATCAGGATAGGGTTAGAGAATGGGATAGAGATGGGATTATGGATAGGGGATAGGGATAGGGATAGGGATAGGGATAGGGATAGGGATAGGGAGAGGAATTGGGATATTCCCGCTCCTCAGCAGGGATAAGGGATACGAGATAGGGAATGGGATAAAGGATAAAGGCTCGGGAGAGGGAAAAGGAGAGGGAGAGGGATGAGGATACGGGATAGAAATGGGAAAAGAGATAGGGGTAAGGTAATGGGATGGGGGTAAAGGAATGGGATAGGGTTAGGGATATGGGATAGGGATTAGGGAATGGAATAGGGAAAGGGACAGGAATAAGGGATAGAGATGCAGATAAGGGATAGGGATCGGGATAGGGATAGGGAATGGGATTGGGAAAGGGACCGGGATAAGGGATAGAGATGTAGATAAGGGATAGGGATCAGCATAGGGATGAGGGGTTGGGGCAGGGATAAGGGGTTGGGATAGGGATAAGGAATAAGAATAGGGTTAAGGAATAAAAATAGGGTTAAGGGATAGTGATAAGGGATGGGGATTGGGGTAGCGATAAAGGACCAAGAAAAACGGGATAAAAAAATAGGAAAATAGGAAAAACAGGGACAAGGGACTGGAATAAGGAACAAGGATAGGGAGCAAGGGGTGCACGGCTCCTCGGGGACTCTGAGGACACAGCAGAGAGGGCAATGGGGGCCTTAGAAATGTCACCCTGTGATGTCTCCCACGGGGCCAATGACACCCGGAGCGGGGGAGGATGAGGAGGAGGCGGAAGGAGGCAGGACGTGACTTTTATTAACATTAGAAACCATTAAAAAAAACCAAACAAACCCATTTTTCCTTAAAATGTGACATCCAGTTGTTGGTTTTCCGGTCATCCCAGTCTGGAGGAGCCCCTGGCACCGAGTGGGACAAACTGGGGGTGTCCCCAAGCTGTCCCCGGCCCCCGCGACAGCTTCGCTTTGGCGAAAGGAGCTTTGGAAAAGCTTTGGATGGGATCTGGGGATTTTTGGGGTCAAACGGGCAAAAGGGGCAGCGCCGGGATTCCCGCGGAACCAAAGCAGGCAGGAAAACCCCAAGGATATTTCCAAGCTCGCATTCCCAAATCCAACCCGGGATTTGTTTTGCCCGAAATGTCCCCAAATCCCCTCCGGCCGCGGAGATTGAGGGGTCTGGGGTTCCCTTCTCCACCCGATTGTTCCCGGTGAGCCCGGGAATTTTCCGGGCTGGAAAATCCCTAAATCTCCTTGGAGTGGGGCTGGGAAAAGGGAAAAGCAAAATCCAAGCGAGGCCCGGGGGGGGGGTTGGGGACAGAATTCCAGGGGTGGGGACGCGGCCACTTCCCTGTCCTGGCTCCACCTGGATCGGGAAGAGGCGAGATCGACATAAATGAAAGGATTAGGGAATGATCGGGGGAAAAACCCCAAATATCGTTGGAGCAATTCCAGGCAAATTGTGCCATAATTAAAGGACAGGGGGACAGGCAGGATTGTCACTTGTCACCTGTCCCTGCCTCAGTTTCCCCGCCCGAGCCGTCCCCTTGAAAGGCTCCAAAGGGAGCGGAGCAAAAAATAACAATTCCCTAAAAACGGGGGAAAATTAAAAAAAAAAAATGACCCGAAGTTTCTCATAAAATCTTTTATTTTAAATATTTCCCTGCAAAATCCTGGGAATTCGGGGCCCCGGGGAATGTGGCCCCGTAGGGAGCAGCAGCCCTGGGATGGGGGGGGATGCTCAGTGTTAATGATCATTATTAATTAATTGATTGATTGATTAATTAATCAACAGCAGCGGGTTTGGGGGTGTGGGGGGAGCCCCCGGGGCAGGGCCTGGGTGTGGGGAGGGGGCTCGGGGTGTCCCCCTGGTGCTGCCACAGCCGCGTCCCTGCGGGGTGGGGGGGTGGCACTGAGGGGTGGTGACACCCCAGGGTGTCCTGGCCTGGGTGGTGACACCGTGGGGTACCTGGCGATGCCACCCCAGGGTGTCCTGGCAGGGTGGTGACACCGTGGGGTACCTGGCGATGCCACCCCAGGGTGTCCTGGCAGGGTGGTGACACCGTGGGGTACCTGGCGATGCCACCCCAGGGTGTCCTGGCAGGGTGGTGACACCGTGGGGTACCTGGCGATGCCACCCCAGGGTGTCCTGGCAGGGTGGTGACACCGTGGGTACCTGGCGATGCCACCCCAGGGTGTCCTGGCAGGGTGGTGACACCGTGGGTACCTGGCGATGCCACCCCAGGGTGTCCTGGCAGGGTGGTGACACCGTGGGTACCTGGCGATGCCACCCCAGGGTGTCCTGGCAGGGTGGTGACACCGTGGGTACCTGACAATGCCACCCCAGGGTGTCCTGGCAGGGTGGTGACACCGTGGGTACCTGACAATGCCACCCCAGGGTGTCCTGGCAGGGTGGTGACACTGCAGGACACCCGGACACGGTGACGCCACCCCAGGGTGTCCCACCAAGGTGACACTCACACCCCCCCCAGCAGCTGCTCCTGTCCCCAAGGGCCACCTCATGCAAAGTCCCCCTGGTCCCCAACCCCACCCTCAGCCCGAGTGGCCCCGCAGGAAGCCACTGTCACCCCCTGGGAGCCGGGAAGGGCCCCTGGCTGTGGCAGGTGACAAGGCGGGTGTGGCAGGTGCCAGTGCCGGCACGGGGTCACTGCGGTGCCGCCCCAGGGTGGGTCTGGGGGCGCTGCTGCTGGACCCGCCCCGCCCCAGCGCGGCAGATGCCACCGCTGTCACCGCTGTCCCCAGCTGTCACCCAGCGGCGCGGGACAGGGACCCACGGCCCCTCGGGGGGATCCCTGTGGGGACGGTCCCAAAAAGGGACAGGCAGGGGTTGGGGCCCCGCGGGTGTCCCCGGGGTGGCGGCAGCCGCTTGTTCCCAGCACGGCGACAACTGGGGACATCGCCCGGGACATCGGAGGACAAAGCCCCCTCCCCGGCGCAGGCGGGGAAACTGAGGCACGGGGACAGAGCCCGATGCCACCTCGCGCTGTCCCTTTTGTCCCCCCGGAGGAGACACCCCAGGGTGTCCCAGCGCCACCGCCCGCTGCTCCCGTCCCCTCCCGCCGATACCTGGAGCGGGGCTTTGGCGACAGCGACACCTCGGAGTGTCACCAGCTCAACCCTGGCCACATCCGCGCCTCCACCGGCCCGGGGAGGAGCCGCCATTCCCGGGGGCGCCCATTCCCAGCGGGAATTCCCAGTTTGGGGGGGGACGATCTGGGCTTGGTGTGGCGGGGGGGAGGTGACACTTTTTGATACTGGGTTTTTTTGGGGTTTTTTTTTGTTTTGTTTTTGGGGGGGTTTCTTTTTTAAGGGCTCGGCTTCTTGCTGGGTATAGAATTGTCCTTCCTCTCCAGCCGCGTGTAAGGCTCGAACGCGGATGCTCCGGGCGGGTACGAGGCGGGCAGATCGTGCAGGCTGCCCAGCAGCGGCCCCCCGAAACACAGCGGCCTCCCCGGCAGCCGCGGCGACGGCGACAACGAGGACGAGGAGGAGGATGAGGAGGAGGAGGAAGCGGCGAGGGAAGGGACGTGCAGGCCGAAAGGCGGCGGGGCCGGGGGGCTGCCGCTGCCACCGCCCAGCCCCGGAGGGGACGCGGGGACAGGCGGGGCCAGGCTGGCCGCGGGGCTGGCGACAGGGACAGGGTTGGGAGGGGGGGACAGGAGGCTCGGCGGGGCCGGCACGGACAGGAGGCGGCCCTGCTCCAGCAGCCGCAGGATGTTGCAGGTGGCGAAGGACTCGGAGGTGCTGGAGGAGCGTTTCTCAGAGTCCCTGCTCTGGTCCTTCTTCTGCTTCGTGCGGCGGTTCTGGAACCACACCTTGACCTGGGGACAGGCGGGGTTTGGGGTGGGGAAAGGGGGGGCGGGAGGGCACGGACGGAAAGAGAGCGCGGGGGGGGCCGGGGAGAGAGAGGCGAGAGCCAGGAGAGAGCGAGAGGTACGAGAGAGAGAGAGAGATGGATTAGAATAAACGGCCAAGCGAGATCCGCCCGCCCGGGATCCGGCCGCTGCCGGGGAGAGGGAGAATTCCTGCGGGGCCCGAGCCCGACGGGGGCACCCCGGGAATGAGAGCACCGGGATGGGAATCGGGACTGCACCCCAGGAACGGCACCCCAGGAATGGGACTTGGGACAGGAACCCAGGGATGGGAAGCCAGGGATGGAACCCCAGGAATGGGATCACAGGGATGCAACTCGGGACTGGACCCCAGGAATGGGACTTGGGACAGGAACCCAGGGACGGGATCTCAGGGATGGAACCCCAAGGATGGAACCTCAGGAACTGGACCACAGGTTTGGGAGCCTGGGGATGGATCCCCATGGATGTGACCTCTGGAATGGGACCCCTGGAATGGGACCCCAGGGATGGCACCCCAGAGATGGGACCCCAGGAATGGAATCCCAAGAATGGGATCCCAGGGATGCGACCCTAGGAATGGGATCCCAGGAGTGGCACCCCAGGAATGGGACTCGGGACAGGAACACAGGGCTGGGATCCCAGGGATGGAACCCCAAGGATGGAACCTCAGGAACGGGATGCCAGGGATGGGACTCGGGACAGGAGCCCAGGAATGGAATCCCAGGGATGGAATCCCAAGAATGGGATCCCAGGGATGGGACCTCAGGAATGGAACCTCAGGCTCCTGTCCCTGGAATGGGACCCCCGGAATGGGACCCCAGGGATGGAACTTGGGATAGGACCCCAGGAATGGGATCTCAGGGATGGTATCCCAAGGATGGGACCCCAGGAATGGGACCCCATGGATCCCAGGTTCCTGTCCCTGGAATGGGACCCCAGGGATGGGGCTCAGGACACGAGCTCAGGGATGGGACCTCAGGAATGGGACCCCAAGGATCCCAGTCTCCTGCTCCTGGAATGGGACCCCTGGAATGGAGCTGGGGACAGGAGCCCAGGGTTGGGAACCCATAGATGGACCCCAGGAATGGGACCCCAGGGATGAGACCCCAGGAATGGGTTCATAGAGATGGGACTCGGGACAGGAGCTCAGGGATGGGAACCCAGGGACGGGACCCCGAGGACGGGAGCCTGGGGAAGGAGCCCGGAGCTGGTGCCTGACCCGCCCTGTGCCGTGCTCGGCTCTCCCTGCGCTGCTTTTCCCGGGAATGCTGACAGGGACAGGCTGGATCCTCCTCAAATTCCCAAATTCCCGTCCCCGACTGCAAACCCTCCCATGGCCGGGGCGCAGGGTGACACCTGAGGGGACAGGGTGGCTTCTGGTGGCCCTGGATTGCTGGGGACAGACCCAGCCGGGGACACTCGCACCCCTGGCCGAGGTCAGGAGGGAATCCAGGCTGAGCCCCGCGGGATCCCCGCACCCCAAACCCGCCCCTGCCCACCGCAGACCCCCCTAAACTCCCCCTGCCTCCCTCCCTCCCTCCCTCCCTGGCAGAGCAGAGGGGCAGGAGAGGCAGAGAGAGAGACAGAGAGAGGCGGCAGGGACGGACAGACGGACACGGGGTGAGGGAAGGACACACGGGTGGGAAGACACTCGGGTTAGAGCGCGGCGGCGACGAGCGGGAGGGACCCCGAGCCGCGGGGCCGGCGGTGCCGGGCTCCTGCCGGTGTCACCGGCGGCTCCTTGGGGACACGCCGGGCCCGCGGTGACGCGGCACAAAGGAGCCCCAGGGCGGGAACCGGGGGACACCGCGGGGACACCGCGGGGACATCGCGGGGACATCGCCTCCCGCCACCGCCGGGCGCTGCCGGCCCGCCGCTCCCCGCGGGGACAGCCGCGACACCCGCACGGGGACATGGAGGCACTCACTGCCACCGGGCACGGCCGGGTGCCCAGGGAGGGGGTCCCCGTGTCACTGACCCCAGAGCTGTGTCCCCATCCCACTGACCCCAGAGTGGTGTCCCCGTGTCACTGACCCCAGAGCTGTGTCCCCATCCCACTGACCCCAGAGTGGTGTCCCTGTCCACTGACCCCAGGGCTGTGTCACCGTGCCACTGACCCCATTGGTCACTCCTTGCTGACCACTAGGATGGTTTTGGGAACAGAGCTGGGTGCCCAGGGCTGGTGTCCCCATCCCACTGACCCCAAAACCATCTGAGTCCCCATCCCACTGACCCCAGAGTGGAGCCCCTGTCTCACTGACGCCAGGGCTGTGTCCCCATGTCACTGACCCCTCTGGTCACTCCATGCTGACCACTGGGATGGTTTGGGAACAACGCCTGTCCCCAGGGCTGGTGTCCCCATCCCAGTGACCCCAGAGCTGTGTCACTGTGTCACTGTGACCCCACTGGTTGCTCCGTGCTGACCACTGGGATGGTTTTGGGAACAGTCCCACGTCCCCAGACACAGTGACTTGACACAGAATTGTCCCATCCCCTGGAGCAGCTGAATCCTGGGAATTGCAGATCCCAAACCCGCAGTGGTGGGGCCAAAGAGGAACCAGGTGCCCCAAACCCATCTAATTAGCGCCACCTTAACAAAGATCCAGAGTGGACCCGAACAGATGGACATTCCCAGAACTCTCCTCTCCAAATGTTCCCCATCCAGCAATTCAGGAGCAGCAGGAATTCAGGAAAATCCCTCAGTGGGATTTAATCCTTGGGGATGGGCACGATGAGCCCATGGATCAGGTTTGGAACTCCAACCCCATCCCTGAACCCCAGACCAGCGGCTGCTCCAAAATCCAACTGTCCCAGGTGGATCCAACCTGGCCTTGGGCACTGCCAGGGATCCAGGGGCAGCCCCAGCAAATCTGGGAATTCCAGCCCAGCCAGGAATTCCTTGCCAAGATCCCAGCCCCATCTCCCCTTTCCCAGTGGGAGCCATTCCCTGGCTCCTGTCCCTGCAGGCCTTGTCCCCAGCCCCTCTCCAGCTCTCCTGGAGCCCCTCCAGGCACTCTGAACATTCCCTGGAATTTTCCCTTCTCCAGGGGAACATTCCCAGCTCTCCAGTCCACCAAGGAAATGGGAATATGAGAGAAAGGAATCACGGCACAGAGACCCCAAAGCGCTGGGAAAAGGGAGCTCTGAAATTGTGTAAAATATTAAATACTAATAATTCAACATTTATATTAAATAATAACTAATGTAATATTTTTATTTGGGAAATATAATAATGGGATATTGAAGATATAAAAATTAAATAGATACACATTATTTTAGTGTATATAAATACATAATTATTGTTTTCTATTATATTTAATAACATCTTTATGTTTTCTGTATTGTATTGAATGACATCTTTATATTTTTATTGCTTTTATTTTATGTTGTATATTAAATATTCTATAATGGAGATATTTTATATTAATTAATAACTATAGTAATAGCTACTATTAATATACACCTATAAAATATAGCTTACTAATATATAATACATAATACATATGTACATATATAGTATATAATGTATTTAATGTAATTATAATGTATTACACCTTTTATATTATGTATTACATTATATTTTAGATTATATGTTTATATATTGTGATATTGATGGTTTTCCTTATTTATTTTTTCTTTTATTATTTAATTATTTAATTATTTTTAAATTTTTTATTTTATTCTTTAGTAATTTAATTGAATTTAATTTTAATTTTTAAAATTGATTTTTAAAAAATATAATTTAATTGAATTTAACTTAATTATTTCACTCCCTTGTCTTCTACCAAATTTTTAGAATTCTCCTATACTTATTTTGTTTTCTCCTACTGTATTTTATTTTGCTTTATTCTACTCCATTTTATTTTCCCATCTTTTATTCCATTCTATTCCTTCTCCCTGAGCCAATTTGCTTTCATTATATTCTATATTTTATATTTTATATTTTATATTTTATATTTTATATTATTTTATATTTTGTATTTTAGTTTACATTTTATTTGACTATATTTTATTTATTTATTATTTTTATTTTATAATGTTATATCCTAATTTTATTTTATTTTTTATAATATTTATTATTTTTATTTTGTTTCCTATTTCGCTTTGTAATATTTTATATATTTTATTTTATTTTCATTTCCCACTCCCTATTCCACAACTGGATGAGTCCCTGAGATCCCCCCGGATTTCTCCTCCTACCACAGATCCTTTCCCTAGGGATTCATCCCTCTGACCCAGGAAGGCAGGGCTGTGTCCCCTCCCCTGCTCCTGGCACCTGGAATGTCATCCCAAATGTCACCGTGCTCGGAACGCTGCAGCCCAGTGCCCTGGGGAGTTCTGATCCCGGAATCCCAGTTCCCGGATCCCCAGCAGGGTGCGGGGAGCGCATGAAGACAGGAATAAAATGGGAACACGGCGTTATCCGGAGCCTACGGAATCATCTGGAACCTGCAATGTCGGCTCCATCCTGGTTTTCCACGGCTGTTGGCACTGGGATGGAGCCCACAAAGTGTTTGATCCCTGGAATCCCTGGGATGGAGCCCATGAGGGGTTGGATCCCTGGAATCCTGTGCCGTGATCTCGGATAGCGCTGAATCCCGGGATTCCTTCTCTGGAGATGCGGGGCTGCTGTTCCCATCCCTGCCCTTCCCCAGATGCCTCTGAGCCACAGAAGGAATTATTCCCAAGAAGGGAATCCCGATGGAAACCCCTTATCTGGGAAGGCAAAGGATGGGAGCTCATCATTCCACGGATCTCAGTGATCCGGGGATTTGTGCACGTTTTCAGTCCAGTAACTGCCCATCCATGTATGATCCATCCATCCATCCATCCATCCATCCATCCATCCATCCATCCATCCATCCATCCATCCATCCAGCCCAGCATCCCGAAGCACCGCATGGATGGAACTGGAATTTTCCTCCTCTCATTTACAGCTCCCGTTTTCCATCCTCATCCACTGCTTCCTGCTGCACTGTGGCCGAGCCATGGTGGGAATCGCTCCTGACTGGGATCACAACCCCGCCCAGGCAGATCCTGGGAATATCAACACTGCACACTCTGGCACTCCCACATTCCCAAAAAACACCGGAGCGCGTTCTCCCAGCGTTTATGCACCCAACAGGACAATCCCGACCCCGGCGTGCGGCTGCGGGGCCGGGGCCGTGTTTGGGGTTTTTAGCGGTGTTTGTTTTGGGCGGCCCTGCCCCGGCGCTGACCCCGGCTCCGTCACGCACTCCTGGCACACGTGTGGCCCCCGGCTCCTCCATCCCGCGCTATTCCTGGCTGCCGAGCGGGAATTGGCCGGGATTAGCTCCCGACCGCCGTCAGCTGACGCTCATTGGGAGCCTGCACTCCGCCATCATCCTGCGCCACCTTCCTCCTCCTCCTCCTCCTCCTCCTCCTCCCCTTCCCCCTTTTCCTCCTTTTCCTCCTCATTCTCCTCTTTCCAGCCCCACTGGGGCTCGGATCCCGGATCCCGGCGTTGTGCAATCCGTCAGGATCGCTGCCCGGACCCGCGGGTTTCGTAACGGCGGCTCCGTGACCCTCCCGCCTCTCCCTGTTCCGAGTGGATGGATCCCATTCCAGCTCATCCCGCTGCGCCAACCATTCCAAACCCTCTGCCGCTCCCTTGGGAATGCGCTTCCAGCCACCAGCGCGGTGGGAATTGTCCCTGACCCTCATCCGGGAGCCCATTCCCAGCACAGCTCCTTTCCCACCACTGATCCAAAATTCCAGCCAGCAGCCAGGCCTGTGTCCAGCTCCTGCTCCAAAATTCTGGATAGTCCTGGCTTGGGAATATTTGGATATTGGGAATTCTGGGTATTGCAGCCAGGGAATCTTGCGGGCGCTCTGGCGCCCTTTGGAAATGGAAAATTTGGAGATGCTCGTGAAGCTGGAGGGGAATTCCTCCATTTTTGGGGTTTTGGGAAGTGCTGGGGACACCACTCTCCATGAAATCCCAAGGGTCTGGATGGGACCCGTGGATGGGAATTCCAGCCCCAGCATCAGGATCAACTTATGAAAACCATCACCAAACCCAAATCCCGTCATTTTTTTCAGTAAAACATTTCAATTACATCCACTTGGAGGATGCTGGGATTGCTCTGGGAACACCCAGTCCGGCTTCATCAGGAGCCAAAACTTTCCATCAGAAATTCTGAAATCCCAGGATTTATTTTTTGGGGAGGAGGGGTTTGTAAATCCTTAATTATACAAATCTCAGTGAGTTTTTCCCTATTTTTTTCCCCATCAATCATTTCACTCCATGCTTGGAGAATCTTGGAAGTACCTGGATATTTTGGAAATCCCAAACATCCAACTCCTCTATCCCAGAGCACACCCCAATTTCCCTCTCCCCTTTTTAGGAACACTCCCCAGAAATCCCCAATTCATCCCCCCCAGCTGGGATTTTGGGATCCCGACGCCGGAATTCGGGAATCTCGGGGGCTGTGCCAGCCTGGCCCTGCCACCGCGGCCTCCCCGCTTAGGCCCGGCTTTGT
Source organism: Molothrus aeneus (assembly GCF_037042795.1). NCBI lineage: Eukaryota > Metazoa > Chordata > Aves > Passeriformes > Icteridae > Molothrus > Molothrus aeneus. Next base: position 72,236,357 of record NC_089649.1, read on the forward strand.
TGTCCCCCCCACGGCCCCGCTGCCAGGAGGGGCCGGGATTAGCGGGGCCACGTGAGCTGGGCTTGCTCCAGGAACGAGCTCTGACGCAGGCTGGGGTGTGGGAATGGGATCCAGCACCTGTTGGAGGTGTCCAAATCCTGGGAATCTCTGGTGGGTAGCAGGATTTAGGATCTTCCTCTTTTCCAGGTGCTTTCAGCATCCCGGTGCGACCTGATCCCGTTAAATGTGGGATGGTTCAGGCTGACGTTGCCTGTTGGCACTTATTCCCAAGGATTTGGCAGCTGTAGGATGCTGTTCCCAGGTCCTCTGGAACAGCCCAGATCCCTCCTGGAAGTGAGTCAGGGAAGTGCTCCAGGAAAACAGGGTGGGAGAGTTCATCCCATCCCGAAAAACCTTGGGCAGAAGGGATGGAGAGAGGGATGGAGGGATGGAAAGATGGGGGGGGGGGGGATGGAGGCCCCTCAGGAAAGAATCCCTGAATCCCAGAATTCCCAACTGGTTTGGGTTGGGAAGGATCTTAAAACTTTTCTTCCAAGGACAGGGACACCTCCCACTGCCCCGGGTAGATCCAACCTGGCCTTGGGCACTGCCAGGGATCCAGGGGCAGCCTCAGCAAATCTGGGAATTCCAGCCCAGCCCCTGCCCACCCTCCCAGCCAGGAATTCCTTGCCAAGATCCCAGCCCTGCCCGTGGAAGGTTCCAAAATCACCTGGTGTGGGTCCTGTCCCTTCCACCGTGTCCCAGGCCAGAGGGAAATGGGAATTAAGGGGTTTTGGGGCTCCCAGCTCTTCCCAACCTCATCTTTCCTGCTTTTCTTTTTTTTTTTTCCCCAGGAGAGGAAAACCTGTGGCAGCCCCAGCCCTTGTCCCCTCGTTCCGTCCCTGCGGGGACCAGGAGCCGTTAACGAGCTGAGGTGATTAATTTTTAACGGCCTCCTCTTAATTGCTGGGCTATAAATAGACCTTCCCGGCCTTCCTCGGCTTTCCCAGATGTTTTTCTCCATGCTGGGAATCCCGGGATGCTCTGGGGGGTGTGGGGCCATGGGTAGTGATGGAGTTGTAGGGTGGCCCAGGAGCTGTCCCCAAGGTCTGGATGGAGCCCGTGGGGACACCTGGAGAATCCCATGGATTTCCAGCAGCCAGGCAGGCAGAAATCATGGAATTGTGGGATCAATTAGGTTGGAAAAAACATTGGAGACTCCTGAATCCAGCCAGTCCTCCCAGCACTGCCAAGGCCACCAGCATGTCCCCAAGTGCCACACGCACAGGGCTGGTGAATCCCCCCAGGAATGGGGATCCACCCCTGCCCAGCTGGAAAACCCTTTCCATGTAGGAATTTTCCCAAAAATCCAACCTAAACCTCCCCTGGCACAATTTGGGACTGTCCCTCATTCCGAGTGTCACTTCCCTGTCCTGGCCCTAAAAAGGGCTGGAAAACACCAGGGTCACTTGAACCTGAGCCTGGCATTGAACTCCAGACCCTGAGAGCAAATCCCATCCCATCCTAATTCCCATCCCATCCCATCCCATCCCATCCCAATTCCCATCCCATCCTAATTCCCATCCCATCCCATCCCATCCCATCCCATCCCATCCCATCCCATCCCATCCCATCCCATCCCATCCCATCCCATTGCATTTCCTCCCCATCTCATTTTATCCCACCCCATCCCCGTTTCATCCCAATTCCATCTCATCCCAAATCATCCCAATTCCTTCCCATCCCAATTCTGTTCCATCAATCCCATCCCATCCCATCCCAATTCCCATCCCATCCCATCCCAATTCCCATCCCATCCCATCCCATCCCATCCCACGAGGGATTTATGGGAATTCCACCCTCTCCACTGTCCCCTTTTTGCCTCCTCCACCTGGGATTTTCCATCCCATAATGACACTGGAAAGGGGCACTTTTCCCTTCAGGATTCCGGTGGGTTTTCCCATAAAAAGCCGGATCTGTGGATATGAGCTGCCCTGGGGATTTGGGATGGGTTTGGGATGCTCCCGCCACTTCCCAGCTAATCCCAAGGACCTCAGAGCTCTCCTCGGCACCTCCATGGAAATATTCCCCCATGGAAACATTCCCCAGGTTAATTAAACTCATTGAACATTAATTATATCTGTGGATTAATTAGGAAAAGCACTGGGAGGTGGAGTGGGGACGTGGATCCCGCAAGGGAAAGGGAATTCCCTGGATGGGTGGAAGGAACTTTGGCTCTGAAATTCCCTCCTGCTCTCCTGACAAGATCCCTCCTCTCTCCTGGGTGACCCCACCCTCACTTCCAGGGGATTCCCATAATTTCTGGGTCATCCCAGCCTCAGTCCTGGGTGATTCTCATAATTTCTGGGTGATTCCCATAATTTCTGGGTTATCCCCCTCTTCCCTGGCTGATCCTTCCTCTCCCTTGGGTGATCCCCATCTTCTCTGGGTGATCCCTGCTTTCCTTGGATGATCCTGCCTGCACTTCCAGGTGACTCCCATCTTTTCTGGGTTATCCCACCCTCAATTCCTGGGTGATTCCCATCATTTCTGGGTGATCCCATCCTCAGATCCAGTTGATTCCCATAATTTCTGGGTGATTCCCATCATTTCTGGGTGATCCCATCCTCAGATCCAGGTGATTCCCATCATTTCTGGGTGATCCCATCCTCACTCCTGGATGATTCCCATCTTTTCTGGCTGATTCCCATCATTTCTTGGTGATCCCATCCTCATATCCAGGTGATTCCCATAATTTCTGGGCGATTCCCATAATTTCTGGGTGATCCCACCCTCACTCCTGGATGATTCCCATCTTTTTTGGATGATCCCTCTCTCCCTGCCTGATCCCTGCTCTCCTCCCAGCGATTCCCTCTCTCCCAGCCCGATCCCCCATTCCTGGAACACCACTCAGAGCCAAAAAAAAATCCCAAATCCCGCTCTCCCCAACCCATCCTCCCTCCAACTCCCCCAAACAGCTTCCAGGAGAGTAAAACCAGACCCTAAATCCCCCTTTTTAACCCCATTTCCAGCAGGATTTCTGCAAGATCCTGGCCCCGCTCCCAGGAATGCTGCAGCATTCCAGCTGCGATCACACCGCGTCTCTTCCCATCTCGTCACATTCCCTCCTCGCCGGGATGAATCATCCTTCCCCCTCCCTTCCCAAACATCCACAGGCACAAAAAACAAATCCCAGCCCTGGTGGCCCCTTCCCTTTCCTTCAGGGTTCCCGCCACATCCACATGGAAAAGTCAGGAGCAGCTTCCTCGGAATTAAAGATTTAATCGCAAGAATTCGTCTTGGAATTAAAATCCAGCCCAAGGAGGGGCTGGAAAGGATTTGTCCCCTGTCCCAAAAATATAATAGAGAGCCAGGAGATGCTGTTGATTGGGATTCACCCCCAAAATTCCCTAAAATTCTGGGAGTTGCTCTGGGAATGAATCACCAGAAGCAGCCAAAATCCTGGGATTGCTGCAAAAGTTGGATTTATCCCAGTTTGGAGGAGCTGGGTGGGGACAGGAGGGGCTGGCGGTGACTTTTCCCTCTCCAGGTCACATCCAGGTGGGATCAGCACCTTCCAGACCCAAAGGGGCCTTGGAAAAGTCGGTTTAAAGCTCTTGGAATCCCCGAGGAAAACATCCTGGCCGTGAAAAACCAGGAATGAGGAAAAGGGAGACGCCCGAGTGTGAAACCATCGCTAGAGAGAGGAAGGGGAGGAATTTGGGAATTCTGGGTGGCTGGGAAGAACTGGGGAGCCAAGAAGGTTCTGGAAACTGGGAATTGGCTGCAGGGAAGGAAAAATGGTGTGAAAAGCAGGGAAAGGAATTTAAGGAGACAGGGATGAAGGAGGGAAGGGGGAGAGCAGAGCAGAAGCGACAGCACCCGGCCCACGGGGTGGGAATTTTCTCACCCAGGGATGGAGGCAGCAGCCGGGCTCCAGAGAAAAGATGGGAATTTCATCCCTAAGGAAAGGCTGTGACCTCCTAGCCCTGGCACCCTGCTGGGCACATCCTCTGTGCCCAGGGGACAAACGCTGACCACGGAGAGAGCCTGGGAAGGGGGATTTGGGAAAGGGGGGATTTGGGAAGGGGGGATTTGGGAAAGGGGGGATTCGGGAAAGGGGGATTTGGGAAAGGGGGATTTGGGAAGGGAGGATTTGGGAAAGGGGGATTTGGGAAAGGGGGATTTGGGAAGGGGAGATTTGAAAAGGGGGATTTGGGAAGGGGGAATTGGGAAGGGGGATGTGGGAAGGGGGAATTGGGAAGGGGGAATTGGGAAGGGGGGATTTGGGAAGGGAGAATTGGGAAGGGGGATGTGGGAAAAGGGATTTGGGAGGGGGGATTTGGGAAGGGAGAATTGGGAAGGGGGATGTGGGAAGAGGGATTTGGGAAGGGAGATCCTGGGAAGAGCAATTTGGAAGGGGGGATTTGGGAGGGGGGATTTGGAAAGAAGGATGCTGGGAAGGGGGATTTGGGAAAGGGGGATTTGGGAAAGGGGGGATTTGGGAAAGGGGGGATTTGGGAAAGGGGGGATTCGGGAAAGGGGGATTTGGGAAAGGGGGATTTGGGAAGGGGGGATTTGGGAAAGGGGGATTTGGGAAGGGAGAATTGGGAAGGGGGATGTGGGAAGAGGAATTTGGGAAGGGGGATTTGGGAAGGGAGATCCTGGGAAGAGCAATTTGGAAGGGGGGATTTGGGAGGGGGGATTTGGAAAGAAGGATGCTGGGAAGGGGGATTTGGGAAGTGGGATCCTGGAAAGTGGGATTTGGGAAGAAGGATTTGGGAAGTGGGACTGGGGAAGGGAGATTAGGGATTTGGGATTTGGGAAGAGGAATTTGGGAAGAAGGATTCTGGGAAGTGGGATTTGGGAAGGGGGATTTGGGAAGGGTGATTTGGGAAGGGGGATGTGGGAAGGGGGATTTGGGAAGTGAGATCCTGGGAAGAGCAATTTGGAAGGGGGGATGTGGGAAAGGGGATTTGTGAAGAGGGATTTAGGAAGGGGGATTGGGGAAGGGAGATTTGGAATTTGGGAAGAGGAATTTGGAAAGTGGGATTTGGGAAGTGGGATTTGGGAATTGGGATCCTGGGAAGAGCAATTTAGGAAGGGGGATGTAGGAAGAAGGATTCTGGGAAGCGGGATTTGGGAAAGGGGGATGTGGGAAGGGAGATTTGGGAAGGGAGATTTGGGAAGAGGGATTTGGGAAATGGGATTTGGGAAGGGGGATCCTGCGAAGAGCGATTTGGGAAGGGGGATGTGGGAAGGGGAATTTGTGAAGAGGGATTTAGGAAGGGGCGTTCGGGAAAGGGGATGTGGGAAGGGAGATTCGGAAAGGAGGATCCCATGCCAAGGACGCACAGGTTGTCCCTTGTCACCTGTCTCTCCCGGCTCTGTGGAGGTGACACCGGGACCCCAGGAGGAGGAATCCTGGGAAAAGGGAATTGCTGTGCAGCTCCAGCTCCCTGGAATCCTCTGCTCCCACTTTGCACAATTCCCTCCCCACGGATCTGTGGAGGGGACACTGGGACAGTGGCAAGAGGGACCTTGAGGAAGGGACCCCTCACCACGGGACAAAGCTGTCCCTGCAGTGTGACACGGCCAAGGCCACCTGTGACAGTGCCAGCTCCATGGGAGTGACACTGGGACCTCGGGAAGAGAAATCCCGGGAAAAAGAACCCTGGGAAGAGGGATTACAGGAAAAGGGACTGACCCCAAGAATAGGGACACGTCAGGGGCTGCCTGTGTTGGGGACAAAGCTGTTCCCACAGAGTGACACGGCCAAGGCCACCCGTGACTCTCCTGGCTCCGTGGAGGTGACACTGGGACCTTGGGAAGAGGAACCCTGGGAAGAGGAACCCCAAGAAGAGGGATTCCAGGAAAAGGGAACTCCTCACCAGGGGGACCAAGCTGTGACACTGCCAAGCCCATCCATGACCCTCCTTGCTCCGTGGAAAGAGGAACCCCAGGAAGAAGGACACTGGGCAAAGGGACCCCTCATCAGGGGGACAAAGCTGTTCCCACAGAGTGACACAGCCAAGGCCGCCTGTGACCCTCCTGGCTCCGTGGAGGTGACACTGGGACCTCGGGAAGAGAAATCCCAGGAAGAGGAACCTCAGGAAAAGGGATCCAGGGAAAGGGACCCCTCACCAGGGGACAAAGCTGTTCCTGCAGTGTGACAAAGCCAAGGCCACCCGTGACCCTCCTGGCACCATGGAGGTGACACTGGGACCTCGGGAAGAGAAATCCCGGGAAGAGGGACCCCAGGAAGAGGAATCCCAGGAAGAGGAGCCCCAGGAAGAGGAAGCCCTCATCAGGGGACAAAGCTGCTCCTGTGTGTGACACGGTCACCTGTGACCCTCCTGGCTCCACAGAGGTGACACTGGGACCTCGGGAACAGGGAACACAAGGCCACTTTTCTCCCGACCACAGCACAGCCAAATCCCACTCCAAATCCTCCTCCTCACCAAAATCCTCCTATTCTACCCCCCAAAAAAATCCCGGAGTGCCGATTTCCCGCTCACCCAGCAGCAGGATTCCCCCCAGTGCCAGCCCTCAGAGCCAGGGCCTGGCTGCCCATGGCTGGGATGGGTTTGTTCCATAAAAAGGGTTGGAAAAATTGGAATTATTTCCTGTACAAATGCCATTGCCAGACTTGGCAGGAATGGGGTGGACAAGGCAGAATATTAATAATTATTCTATTATTATTATTATTATTACATAAATACCATTATTAATATTATTTAATTAATTCTGATTACTATTTAATAATACATTTCTAAGCCAAAACCATCACGACCCATCAGGGGCACCAACCTCAGAGCTCACCCCACCCATTCTCCCAGCTCTCCCCAGCACAGGAAAACCAGGAAAATCCCTTCCCATCATCCAAGGAAGGCGATGGAGAAGAGACCCAGGGCTAATTCCTGGATTGCTGGGATTGGGGTGCTGGAAAAGCGGGAGCAGCCCCCACAGACCCCAATCCCCACCATATCCCACCTCAGGTCACTGCTGTCACCTCCTGCTCCTTCCTCTTCCCGCTTTTCCCGGGATCATGGAATGGGTTGGGTTGGGAACAACCTCAAAGCTCATCCAACTTTGGGTCCAACCTCTCCTTGACGCTTTGCCGGACATTTGAGGGGAGACACCACCAGCCTGGGGGTGTCCCCACAGACCCCTCAGGGCTGTTCCCAACCGTATCCCAACCATTCCAAGGACGCGATGGAGGAAAACCATCGCCGGGAACGCCGCGCGCATTCCGTCGCCGCCTCGCTCCGCGCATCTGACGGCTCGGGGACGCGGCCACCAGCGCGGGGACACAGCCACCAGTGCGGGGACACGGCCACCGCGATGTCCCCAGCCCCGAGGAGCCCCCGCGGGTCTCACCTGCGTCTCGGAGAGGTTGAGCTGCCGCGCTAACTCTGTCCTTTCCCGGCCCACCACGTACTGGCAGCGCTGGAACTCCAGCTCCAGGCGGTAGAGCTGCTCCGCTGTGAAGGACGTCCGCGTCCGCTTGGGCCGGTCCAGGTCCAGCCCCTTGGGCAGCACGATCTCACGGATCGTCCCTTTGGCATCTGGGTGGAAAACAGAGAAAAACGGTCAGGAAAAAAAAAAAAAACAACCCAAAAAAGTGAAGAAACCCATCCAAAAATCCAAAAGTGCGGTTAACGGGAGTTGGGAAAATGCAGCATTTCATCCTGGGAATAATAATTTGCAAAGCCAGGAGCAAAAAGGAGATTGATGCCAAGGAAGGACTCAAAGATAATTTGATTATTTTTAAATGTAATTTTTATTTAATTTTTGATGGGGAGATCCATCAGGGAAAAAAATAAGTGAAGGAATCTGTCCAAAAATCAAAAAATGTGGTTAACAAGTGTTGGGAAAAAATAGAGTGCTTAATCCTGGGAATAATAGTTTGGAAAGTGTGGAGCAAACAGGAGATTGATGCCAAGGAAGGATTCGAATTAAAGATTTTTTAAATGTAATTTTTATATAATTTTTGATGGGGAGATCTGTCAGGGAAAAAAATAAGTGAAGGAATCTGTCCAAAAATCAAAAAATGTCGTTAACAAGTGTTGGGAAAATGGAGTGCTTCATCCTGGGAATAATAGTTAGGAAAGCCAGGAGTAAACAGGAGATTGATGCCAAGGAAGGATTCGAATTAAAGATTTTTTAAATGTAATTTTAATATAATTTTTGATGGGGAGATCCGTCAGGGAAAAAAATAAGTGAAGGAATCTGTCCAAAAATCAAAAAATGTGGTTAACAAGTGTTGGGAAAAAATAGAGTGCTTAATCCTGGGAATAATAGTTAGGAAAGCCAGGAGTAAACAGGAGATTGATGCCAAGGAAGAATTTGAATTAAAGATTTTTTTTTTCTGTAACTTTTATATAATTTTTCACCGGGAGAACCGTCAAGGAGAAAATAAAGTGAAGGAACGAGTCCAAAAATTAAAAAATGCAGTTAACAAGCGTTGGGAAAATGGAGCATTTCATCCTGTGAGTAATAGTTAGGAAAGCCAGGAGGAAACAGGAGATTTATGCCAAGGAAGAATTTAAATTAAAGATTATTTTTTCTGTAATTTTTAAATAATTTTTATATAATTTTTGACAGGGAGAACCATCAGGGACAAAAACAAAATGGAAGGAATTGGTCCAGAGAAAAAAAAGCAAAACTGAAGGAATCGGTCCAAAAATCCAAAAACAGGGGGGAAATGGAAAATAAATGGAATTAAAGAGTGGCTGGATGTGGATAATCCATGGAATTCCCACAATCTGGAGCTAAATTGTGGCTTGGTTCTTCCTTCCAGCCCCAAATGCTGAGAGTTTATAAATATCCAGGGAAAGGTGACAAATCTCCATGAATTAGGGGTTTTTAAAAGACATAAATAGAAGCCATACATTTTTTTTTTTTTGGAAAATGGAGTGCTTAATCCTGGGAATAATAATTTGGAAAGCCAGGAGCAAACAGGAGATTTATGCCAAGGAAGAATTTGAATTAAAGATATTTTTCCTGTTATTTATAATATAATTTTTGATTTCTGTCCTTCCTTGGGAATACTGGAAAAAATTCCTCTCTATTACAATTCCCATCTCTCCAGAATTATCCTCACTGCAGGAATATTTCCTTGGAAAGCTCAGCTCCCATTTTGGGGCGGTTTCCTATTAAAGAAAAAGTTTGGGAAGTGCCGTGGGCGCCGAGCTTCTCCCGGCTGTGGATTTTATGAGGTTGGGAATATCCAGGGAAAGAAAACTTTAAAGGTTTGGGTGTGGGAAGTGGCTCGTGGCCATTCCAGAGGAGCCCCCGTGGCTTCACTTCCCACCAGGAAAGGACAAACTCCACCAAAAAAAAATCCACAGGAATCCTGTCCCAGCTCCCAGGAATTAAAATGAGCCTCGGGAATCGCCCACTGGGATCTTCCCAGATCCCAAATCCCAACTGGGTTTGGGTGAGCCCTCCCTGCAGAGCTCATAGGGGCTTTTCCAGAGGGTTAAAATCCAGCCAGGAAGTCGCTCCAAGCCCTGATTTTGGGATGCTGGATCCCAATTCCAGAGGGATCCTGGTTGGAGGTCAATGGCTCTCCCTCCATCTGGCTGAGTTGGGAATGAAGGGGTTACAAAATTCCTGGGGTAGGAAGGAGGAAAACAGCGAGGAAAAGCTGGGAATGGGGTGATGGAGATGGGGTGGGGATGGCAGAGATGGGAATGGTGGCACCGGGATGGGAATGGCGGTGCTGGGATGGGAACGGTGGCATTGGGATGGGAATGGTGGCACCGGCATGGGAATGGTGGTGCTGGGATGGGAACGGTGGCATTGGGATGGGAATGGTGGCACCGGCATGGGAATGGTGGTGCTGGGATGGGAACGGTGGCATTGGGATGGGAGTGGTGGCACTGGGATGGGAACAGTGGCACTGGGATCAGAATGGTGGCACTGGGATAGGAGTGGTGGCACTGGGATGGGAATGGTGGCACTGGGATTGGAATAGCAGCGCTGGGATAGGAATGGTGGCACTGGGATGGGAATGGTGGCACCAGGATTGGAATAGCAGCGCTGGGATGGGAAGGGTGGCACCGGGGTTGAAATGGCGGTGCTGGGATGGGAGTGGTGGCACTGGAATGGGAATGGTGGCACTGGGATGGGAAGGGTGGCACCGGGATTGGAATGGCGGCACCGGGATTGGAATGGCGGCACTGGGATGGGAGCGGTGGCACTGGAATGGGAATGGTGGCACTGGGATGGGAATGGTGGCACCGGGATTGGAATGGCAGCGCTGCCATAGGATCAGTAGAACCAGGATGAGGACAGAGGGGCTGGGATGTGGGCGGCGGGTCCGGCACTGGGATGGGAATGGGGGAATGGGGACCAAACACCGATTTGGGAAAGGGACCCCAATCCCGGAGCTGCGCTCCCACTGTGGAGCTGCGGGACACGGCGGAGGCGCCACCCCGGAATGCGGCACCGAAGGAGTCCCGAGGGCTTGGGGACACCCAGGGTGGCACACGGGGTGGTGACACCTGACCCACACCCCAAACCCCACGGGCTGGCGTGGAGCTGCCGGGAAGCAAAGGGGCTGTCGGCGGATCAGCGGCTTTTCCGGCAGGATCAGAGCTGGGAACCATTTTGTGTGGGAAGCGCCGTGGTGGTGACGATGCCCAGACCACGTCCGCACTCCCGTGCCCACATCCGCGCCCACGTCCGTGCCCACGCCACGGCTCCGGCACAACAACAGCCGGGAATGCCGGGGAATGCCGGATCTGGGGCCGCAGCTGCGGCCTCGGCTCCAGCTCGGGCATTATTTATTGTTATTCCCTGGCAGCTGGAGCAGCTCCGGAGGGATGGCAGGGAAAAGGGCACGGCCACGGTGCCAGCTCGGCACGGGGGACACCAAACCCCTCGTCCCACCCCACTGACCTTCCCCAGTGGAGGTTTTGGGGTGCTCAGACCATCCCCCCATTCCAGCCTTTGGAATGCCCTCCTGAGAGCCTTTTCTGGAGCCCCAAAAATTCCCAGCTCCTGCCTGAGGGGTTCCGGAGCCTTGGGCCTCGCTGGTGACACGTCCTGCTCTTGGGGACCAGGGCACTCCTGGTGGCTCTGGAGCCGGGACACAACCGGGATTGAAATCTCCCAAAAGAGCAGAGAGCACCCAAATCCATGGGGACACCTCACCCCGGCACAGGGACACCCCACCCTGGCACAGGGACACCCCACGCTGGCACAGGGACACCTCACACTGGCACAGGGACACCCCATGCTGGCACAGGGACACCTCACACTGGCACAGGGACACCTCACACTGGCACAGGGACACCCCACGCTGGCACAGGGACACCCCACACTGGCACAGGACACCCTGTGCCCACCTGGGTTCCCGCACCAACACAGCTGCCAGGACCTTTTGGGGCTCACACCCGCCCTGCCAGCCCTCAGGGTGTCCCCTCAGTGCCACGGGGTGGCCATGGTGGCACCAAACGCCACCGCGGTCCCTCCACGTGCTCTGCGGCCACCGGGCCCAGCACTGGGCCAGCCCCGGGAGGGGACCCGGGGGAGCATCCCGGGATGTGTCCCCAGCCCCGTGGGGCTGCAGTGGCCCCGGTGACACCGGGACCGGCCCCGGGGTTGCCCAGGTCCCTCCTTGTCCCGTTTATCCCCGGGAGCCACCCCCGGCGAGACGGGGACGGCCGGGAAGTGACCGGGAGGTGACCGGGAGGGGACCGGGAGGGGACCGGGAGGCTCCGTCCCGCACGGACCATCCCCGGTACCGCGGGATCATCGAGCGGACCGAGATCCCGAGAGGACCCCGTCGGTGTGAGGGGGTCACCAGGACCCCCCGACTTCACCGAAAGCACCGCGGGCGAGCACCGGGGCTGCACCGGGGCTGCACCGAGGCTGCACCGAGGCTGAACCGAGGCTACACCGGGGCTGCACCGGGGCTGCACCGAGGCTGCACCGAGGCTGCACCGAGGCTACACCGGGGCTGCACCGGGGCTGCACCGAGGCTGCACCGGGGCTACACCGAGGCTGCACCGAGGCTACACCGGGGCTGCACCGAGGCTGCACCGAGGCTACACCGGGGCTGCACCGAGGCTACACCGGGGCTGCACCGAGGCTGCACCGGGGCTGCACTGAGGCTGCACCGGGGCTGGCGGCAGCTCCGCGGCCTCCGCTCCTCACCGAGGCCGGGGCTGGCGGGGCCCCTTTCCCTGGGCAGGCAGCGAGAGCGAAACTCAAAATATTAAAAAAGAATCATTTTAAAACATAAAAATGAGCATTTTAACGTCCCGCTTCGCAGGGAACCCACCGGGAGGCTCTGCCCGGGCCCAGCCGCTGCTCGGCCCCGGCCCTGCCCGGCTGCGGGACCGGGTGGGGAGCGGCGGCTCCGTGTCCCCGCAGCCCGGGTGGCCCCGCCACGTTCCCCCCGCTTCATTTCGGCTCAGGCCCCGGTGATTTGCGGCGTTTTCTCCCCGCCACCATTTTGTCCGCACCGTGGCGGCTGCAGCAAGATGGTGAAACCGGGCGCTCCCGGTGAGGGTCCCCGGGGTCGGCGGGAGCGGAGACCCTGCCCCGGCCTTGGGCACCGACCCTCGCCCCTCTCCCGGTGCCGGCACCGTCGGGGCGGCCTCGGTGGGGCTGGAACCGGCGGAGGAGAGGCCTGACCCCAGCCTGACCCCGGCGGGACCGGCGGCAGCCCCGCTCGGCGACCCCCGGGGACGCGGGGACAGCACGGGCGGGACCCCGGGGCTCGTGGCCGAGCGCTGCCCGCTGCTCGGCCGCTGTCCCCGGTTCGGGACTGGGATAACCGAGCTGTCGGCGAAGGGCGCCTATCGCGACAACCGGGAGAGAGGCTTGGGTGATGCCCGAGCCCGGGATAACGACGGGACAGGGACCCGGCTCCGGTCCCCGGCAAAGAGGACGGAGGTCACGGCCGCCGCTCCGCTCCCTGCCCGAGCGCTGCGCTGGGCACCGGGAGGCCTCGGCCCTGATCGCCGAGCGGCCGCCGAGCCGCTCTGGGCTCCGGCAGCGGCGGAGGAGCGGCGGGGACGCGGAGCATCCCCGGGATCCCGGGACCGCGGAGCGCTCGGGACCCGCCCGCCTGCGACAGCTGCGCCAGGGCGCCCCAAACTTCTCGGGGTTCGCCACAAGCCAGAAGTGATCCTGGCGAGTCCCGGGCCGGCGGGGACTGCGCGCGGGCGGCGGGATGCGGGATGCGGGATGCGGGAGCGCCGAGCCGCAGCCGGGGCCGAGCCGGTGATTTTATAAAGGGGAAAGAAAAAAAAAAATAACCCCCCCCGTCGCCCGCCGCCGCTCCGTGACGCTTTTCTCCTGCGACATCGCTCCCAACGCCGAGCGATGCTGTCCCCCCTCTCCCGCCACCCGCGCGTCCCCCGCGGGGCTCCGCCGGCCCGGCGGCTCCGTGACCCCGGGGCCGTTCCCCCGGAGCCCTCCCGGCCGCCCCCGCTGGGCACGGCCCCGCTCCGAGCCCGCTGCCGGCGGAGCCGGGGCTGGGGCAGCGGGCCCGGTCCGTGCCGCGCTCAGCGGAGCCAGGGCAGGAGCGGCGGGGCCGGGAGGCCGGAGGTCGCAGCCGGGAAGCGCCCGGGATGCCCTGGAAGCGGTGCCGGGGATGCCCCGTGCCCGCAGCGGGAATCCCGGGGGCGGGGGAAGCGGGGAGCGGGGACGGGAGCGGGGAGAGTGCCCGTACCTCGCACCAGGATGCGGCGGCAGTAATCCGCCTCGCCGGTCCCCGACGGGCTCTCGGTGTCCGGGGCGCACTGCTTGGAGGAGCCGGGGCTGACCGCCGACGTTCCCGGGATGTCCTTGAAGCCGCCGGCGGCTCCGCCACTGCCGCCGCCGCCGCCGCCGCCGGCGCGCAGGGCGCTCTCCAGCTCCGCCCGGGTCGGCAGCTTCTCCCGGGCCCTCCCGCTGGCCGCGGGCTCGGCCAGCAGCACGGGGCTCCCGCCGGGCTCGGCCCCTCCATCGCTCATCCCTGCGGGCGCCGCGGCGGGATCAAACATCAGGAGGCAGAGAGAGACACGGGGAGAGGGAGAGAGGAGGCAAGGCTGGGCGGGGGGGATGGGAGGGAGCCCCCCCGCCCCCCCCACCCTCCGCAGACCCCTTCCCCTCCCCGCCCCTCCCCGGCCCCCCCGGGGCTCCGCGCCCCCGCTCACCCCCATGGCCGGGGACCGCCGGGGGCCGTCGCCTGTCGCCTGTCGCCCTCTCCCAACCGGGGGCCCGGCATTTAAAGCCCGCACCCCCCCCCCCGCCGCTCCCCGCCCCGCCGGCCGGGGGTGGTACCGGGAATGGGGGGGACCCGTCGGGGCGTCCCGAGAGGGTGCGAGGCTGGGGGGGAGAAGGAGTTTCAAACTTTGACAGGCGGCCGAGCCCCCCAGCGCCCCCTCCCCAGCTCCACCTCCCGCAGCACCTCGCTCCGGGCAAACTTCAGGCGCTCCGGCCGCCGCCGCTGCCCTTCCATGGAGCGCCGGTACCGGTGCCGGTGCCGGTGTCGGTGCCGGTACCGGCGGGAGCGGGCGACGGGAGAGCCGCCGGCGGTGCCAGGGCTCGCCGCGCCGCGCTTGGGATTCGCGTGCGGGGGAAATCAATACCGGGAGATTGGGGGCGATGATTTTAGGGGGGTGGTGGGGAGGGAGGGGTGCGGGGGGCGGGAGGGGAGAGGGAGGCCGAGGGGAGGGAGCTGCGGAGGAAGCGGCCGGGGGTGGGACCGGCGAAGAAGCCGGGTCCTTATTCCTCCGGCCCGGCCCTCCCCCGCCGCCGCGCTCCGCTGCGCATCCCCCGGCGGCCGCCGCCGCCGCAGCCGGCAGCGGGGAGCGGGCGGCCGAGCCCCCTCCGCGCCGGGGAGCGGCTGGGGGCGAGCGGGGGGCGAGGAAAGAGCCGATTTTAAATTAACGGCTCGGTACAGACGCAATTTCCTGCCCTCCCGTTCCGTGACACCGATTGGTAAACAAAGAGCCCCCTCGGCGGCCGCTGCCCGGCTCCGACAGCGGCGGCGGCGGCGGCTCCGGTTCCCGGTTCCTTCTCGGGGGGGGCTCACCCTGGGGACCCCCGCCCAGCTCGGGCAGAGGTGGCAACGAATAAAGGAATCCCTCGGCCCCGGCGGGCGCTGCCCCTCCCCGGGCCGGGCGGGGGTCGGGGGGCTCCGGTTCCGTTTCCCCGCGCTGCCCCGCAGCTACCGGAGAGTCCCCGCTGCTCCCGGGGTTACCGCACTGCCGCCCCGGGATGGGGCAGCGAGGGAGCCCCGAAATTCCCTGATCCGGCACAGCCGCTCCCGGGCACCGGCACCGGGACCGAGCGGGGCGGCTCCCGGTTTCCAGCTGGGAGTACCGGACCCGGTTGTGCGGGGGTGTCCCGGGGGTCTCCCCCGCCTCGAGGGGCTCCGTTCCGCCGCTGTGGCCGCGACGGGGCAAAACCGGGCGGAAAAAGCGGCGGCGGCGGCCGCGGTGCTTCCCCGGGGGCGGCCGCCCCCCTCCCCGGTACCGCCTCGGATCGGAACGGTTCTAACGGCGGCGGATTGAAAATAAATAAATTAAAAGTTTAAACACAAGCAACCCTGAGATTTCGCAGCCCCTGCGTTCCGTCGCACCCACGGCTCGGTACCGGGCACCGCCCCGGGCTGGGGAGCCCGCAGGGGTCTGGGTAGGGCCCGAGCACCGGGTAGAGCCCGGTAGAGGCGGGAGGTGCCCGGTTCGGGCTCTGGAGGGCACCGGGAGTTCAAGGCCTTGGGCTGCAGCGGCCTCTGGATGTCCGAGCCTGCCGCGGCCTGGGCCCGTCCCTGAAATAACCGGAACAGCGCGGGGAAAACAGCAGGAAAACCAAGAAAATTCGAAAGGGAAAAAATAAAATTAAAAGGCGAAGTAAACCTGCAGGGATAAGGAAAGTAAAAGGAAAGAAATCAAAAGGGCGAAAAGGGGAAGGAAATAAAGCGAACGAAAAGGGCCGAGCGGGGAGAGCGCAGGGGACGGGCCCTGCTCAAGGCCGGTGGTCCCGGGCCGCAGCCCCGGTTCTGCGGGGCCCGGAGGGGCGAGCGGGGACGGAGCCGCCGCTCCGGGGAAGGTGCTGGCGGTCGGAAACGATTCCCGGCTCCCCGTTCCCGGTTCCCCGCTGCCGCTTCTCCACTCCCGGGGCTGCGGCAGGCCGGGGCCGGACAGCCGGACAGCCGGACAGCCGGACAGCCGGACAGCCGGACAGCCGGACAGCCGGACAGCCGGACAGCCGGGCTCCGCCGTGCCCCGCCACCGGGCCCGGTGGTGGGTGCGCCATTAACCAACGATTTTTAACGAAAACGAGGAAAATTACCCCAAACCCAGCCCGCCCTGCGGCCTCAGCCCCTCGGGGCCGCGGGGAAAGGCTGCGGGCCGGTCCCACCGGGAAGACGGAGGGCGGCGATCGCCCGGGAGCCGCTGGAACGAAAATTCCTCCTTTCGCCGAGCCCCGGCCCCGAGCGGCGGCTGAGGCCGCGGAACG
Organism: Molothrus aeneus; assembly: GCF_037042795.1. Classification (NCBI taxonomy): domain Eukaryota; kingdom Metazoa; phylum Chordata; class Aves; order Passeriformes; family Icteridae; genus Molothrus; species Molothrus aeneus. The sequence continues at coordinate 72,252,806 of NC_089649.1, forward strand.
AGCGGCGGAGAAGCCGCCCCGGTGCCCGCTAAGCCGCCGGTGCCCGCTCAGCCCCCGCCGCCTCCTCACGGCTCCCGCTCCTTTCCTGCTGTTGTTTTTTGGTTTTTTGTTTTGCTTGTTTTGATTTGGTTTTTTCCCGTTATCCCCACGATTAACGTGAATAATAACGAGAAGGGATTTGCTTCGGGAGAAGGGGAAACGGGGAAAAGGGGAAAATACCGGGGGCGAGCTGCCGGGAAGGAGAGGCGAGGAAATCCGCGGGCTCCCAGATCCTCAAAAAACAACAATATTAGAAAAATAACCGTAATTTAAAAATCCCATTTTTTGCTGCATGATTGTTGTTGTTTTCGGGGCGGGTTTAGCGCTGTTGTTGTTGTTTTAATTAGCGTTAATATTAGCGGTATTAGTGTCGCTATTAGCCTTGCTATTATTAGTGCCGTTCCTATTCCTATTATTAGTCCTATTAACACCATAATTAGTCCTTATCAGCACCATTTATCGGTGTTTTTATTATCGATATTCCCGTTTTTTCTCGCTGCCGAGCACACCCAGCCCAGCCAAGCCCTGCCCGGGGTGGGAGCGGCCGCGCTCTCCCGGTGCATCCCCGTTCCCGCCGAGCCCCCGGGCCCGCCCCGCCGCATCCCCCGCTTCTCGCCGCTCCGGGAGCGAAAAAACCCCGCGGAATTCCTCGATTTTCCCGGTTTAGAGCCGGATCCGCACCACCCCCCTCCCCGGTTCTCCCGGTGCCCCGGAGATGGAGGTAAGGCCAGGCTCGGTGAGCTCGGCTCGGCCCCGGGCCTGGCTGCGGGGAGGGTGCGGGAGCGGAGCCAGGGCTTCCCCCGGTACCGGACCGGCCGCTCCCGGTGGGTCCCGGGCTCGGAGGGCACCGGGAGTCGGGGGGGGGGACATTTCTGCTTGTCCCCGCCAAGGAACGGCTGCCCCGGGGACAGCTCCCGGTGGGGACCCCGCCGAGGGACCCCCGGGGCCGGGCTGGGCCGGGAGAGAGCGGCGGAGCCCGGGAACCGTGCGGGGCCTTGGCGGGAGCGGGGACACCGCGGGGACACCGGGGGACAGCGTGGGGACACCCGGGGAGTGTGAAAACACGGGGGGACACTGAGGGGACACGTGGGGACACGGGGGGACACTGAGGGGACGCGGGGCTGAGAAGGGACACGGGGGGAATGTGCAGGGACACGGGGAGACCGTGAGGGGACACGAGGGAACCGTGAGGGGACATCGGGGACTATGAGGGGACACGAGGGAACCGTGAGGGGACACCGGGGACTGTGAGGGGACATGGGGGGACTGTGAAAACGCGGGGGGACACTGAGGGGACACGTGGGGACACGGGGGGACACTGAGGGGACACGGGACTGTGAGGGGACACGGGGGGAATGTGCAGGGACACACACGGGGAGAATGTGCAGGGGTGGGACATCGGGGACTGTGAAAACACGAGGGGACACTGAGGGGACACGGGAACTGTGGGGAGACACCGGGGACTTTGAGGGGACACCGGGAACTGTGAAAACGCGGGGGGACACTGAGGGGACACGTGGGGATTGCGTGGGGACACGGGGGGACATTGAGGGGACACGGGGGGACACTGAGGGGACGCGGGGCTGAGAAGGGACACGGGGGGACTGTGAAAACGCCTGGGGACACTGAGGGGACACGGGACTGTGAAGGGACACGGGGGGACTGTGAAAACGCCTGGGGACACTGAGGGGACACGGGACTGTGAGGGGACACGGGGGGAATGTGAGAAAACACTGGGGGAATTTTGTGGGGACACGGGGGGACCCTGAAGGGACGCAGGGGGACTGTGCAGGGACAGAAAGGGACAGCGTGGGGACACGGGGGGGCTGTGAGGGGACGCGGGGAGGAGTTCAGGGCTGTGGGGGAGCCGTGAAAAACACGGGGGGACGGTGTGGGGACACCGGGAGCTGTTTGGGGACACAGGGGGACAGTGTGGGGACACGGAGGGACTGGGGACAACACGAGGGAGTCGTGAAAAACACGGCGGGACTGTACGGGGACGCCGGGAGCTGTCTGGGGACACCCCAGAACTGTCTGGGGACACAGAGGGACTGTGTGGGGCTGGGCACGGATACGAAGGGACCGCGTGGGGACACGCGGGGCACGAAAACACGAGGGACAAGGCAGAAACACGGGGGGACCGTGAGGGGACACGGGAATTGTGTGGGGACACGGGAATTGTGTGGGGATACCGGGAATTGTGTGGGGACACGGGAATTGCGTGGGGACACGGGAGCTGTGTGGGGACACGGGAATTGTGTGGGGACACCGGGAATTGTGTGGGAACACGGGAATTGTGCGGGGACACGGGAATTGTGTGGGGATACCGGGAATTGTGTGGGGACACGGGAATTGCGTGGGGACACGGGAATTGTGTAGGGACACGGGAATTGTGCAGGGACACCGGGAATTGTGTGGGGACACGGGAGCTGTGTGGGGACACGGGAGCTGTGTGGGGACACGGGAATTGTGTAGGGACACGGGAATTGTGCGGGGACACCGGGAATTGTGTGGGGACACGAGAATTGCGTGGGGACACGGGAGCTGTGTGGGGACACGGGAGCTGTGTGGGGACACGGGAATTGTGTAGGGACACGGGAATTGTGCGGGGACACGAGAATTGTGTGGGGACACGGGAATTGCGTGGGGACACTGGGAACTGTGTGGGGACACCGGGAATTGTGTGGGGACACGGGAATTGTGTGGGGATACCGGGAATTGTGTGGGGACACGGGAATTGTGCAGGGACACCGGGAATTGTGTGGGGACACCGGGAATTGTGTGGGGACACTGGGAACTGTGCGAGGACACGGGAATTGCGTGGGGACATGGGAGCTGTGTGGGGACACGGGAATTGCGTGGGGATAGCGGGAATTGTGTGGGGACACCGGGAATTGTGTGGGGACACGGGAATTGTGTAGGGACACGGGAATTGCGTGGGGACACCGGGAATTGTGCGAGGACACGGGAATTGTGTGGGGACACCGGGAATTGTGTGGGGACACGGGAATTGTGCAGGGACACCGGGAATTGTGTGGGGACACTGGGAATTGTGCAGGGACACCGGGAATTGTGTGGGGACACAAGAATTGTGCGGGGACACGAGAATTGTGTGGGAACACGGGAACTGTGTGGGAACACGGGAATTGTGCGGGGACACGAGAATTGTGTGGGAACACGGGAATTGTGCGGGGACACGAGAATTGTGCGGGGACACGAGAATTGCGTGGGGACACCCGGAGCTGTGAGGGGACACCGGGAGCTGTGAGGGGACACGGGAAACCGGGCAAAAACCCCAGGGACTGTGAGGGGACAACGGGGACACTGTGAGGGGACACCGAGGGGACTGTGAGGGGACAGCAGGCAAAAACCCAGAGGGCTGTGAGGGGACACGAGGGGAGAGGACAGTGCGTGACAAACAGAGACGGTGCAGGGACACGGGTAAAGGTGAGGGGACAATCGGGACTGTGCGGGGACACCAGGGGACAGTGAGGAGGCACAAAGGGACACAGGTCAATGGCCACGGGTGCCGTGGGGCGGTGTCCGGCTGGTGTGAGTGGACACGGCCACACGGCCCACGGGGCAGCCACGTGGGCAGAGCGTGACCGGCCACCCCTCCTGTCCCCGGGGTGGCGGGTTTGGGGACATCAGGGTGGCCGCACCCGCGCTCACACGCGGCTGGGTGCGAGTGGCACCGTGTGACCGTGCCGGGTCACCCGAGCAGTGTCCCCACCCCGCGGGGTCCCGTAGGTGCCTTTTGTCACGGGGTGGCTGCCCCGAGGCCACCCTCGGGGACATCCCCGCGTGTCCCCAGCCCCGTCGGGCCCGCGCTGAGCTCGGGCAGCGCCGGTTTCGTTACCGGAGCGGCCGCGCCCGGGGAGTCCGGGGTGTCCCCGGTGCGGGAGGGCTGGGGACACCCCCCCAGGCCTTGGGGACACCCCAGCCCCGGGCCTGGCTGTCCCCAACCCCGCCAAGGTCGCCCGAGGGTGGGCGCGCTCCTCCCGGCCCGGCCCGGCCCCGCCGCGCCCGCTCTGGCAAAAAGGAATTAAACGAAATTAAAAGGAATTAAACGAAATCGGGGGGCCCCGGTCCCGCAGCCCCCCCGGGAGCCCCTGCCCCGACACCGAGCCCGTGGCCGAGCCCGCCCGCACCGGGGGGACCCGGCCAGCGCTGCCACCCGGGCTGTCCCCACCCCGAACGAGCGCGGGGCCGCGGGGACAGCTCCGTGCGCGGGGCGGCGGGGCCGGGCAGCCCCGATCCTAAAGCCGGGATCCTAAACCGGGATCCTAAACCGGGATCCTAAAGCCGGGATCCTAAACCGGGGATCCTAAACGTGGGATCCTAAACCGGGGATCCTAAACCGGGGATCCTAAACCCGGGATCCTAAAGCCGGGATCCTAAACCGGGGACCCTGAACCCGGGATCCGAAACCGGGGACCCTGAACCCGGGATCCTAAAACGGGGATCCTAAACGTGGGATCCTAAACGTGGGATCCTAAACTTGAGGTCCTGTTCCTGGGATCCTAAACCTGAGGTCCCGTTCTTGGCGTCCTAAACCTGGGGTCCTGATACTGGGATCCTAAACCTGGAATCCTAAACCTGGGATGCCACTCCTGGATCCTAAACCTGAGGTCCCGTTCCTGGGATCCTAAACCTGAGATCCTAAACCTGGTATCCTAAACTGGGGATCCTAAACCTGGGATCCAGATCCTAGGATCCTAAACCTGGGATCCCAAACCTGGGATCCCGTTCCTGGGATCCTATGCCTGAGATGCCACTCCTAGGATCCTAACCCGGGGATCCTAACCCGGGGATCCCGCTCCTGGATCGCCTCCTCTGGTGTCCCCGTGCGTGTGATCCTGATCCTGGGATCCTAAACCTGGGGTCTCCCCCTCAGCCATCCCTGTTCCTGGGATCCCGCTCCTGGGATCTCCTCTGGCATCCCAATCCTGCGATCCCGTTCCTGGAATTTCCTTTCCTGGCACTCCTGCTCATCGGATCCAGCTCCTGGGATCCTAAACCTGAGATCCTAAACCTGGGATCCTAAACCTGGGATCCTAAACCTGGGATCCTAAACTCGGGATCCTAAACCTGGGATTCAGCTCCTGGGATCCTAAACCTGGGGTCCTAAACCTGGGGTTCCGTTCCTGGGATCCTAAACCCGGGATCCTAAACCCGGGATCCTAAACCTGGGATCCTAAACATGAGATCCTGCTCCTGGGATCCTAAACCTGGCATCCTAAATCTGGGATTCAGCTCCTGGGATCCTAAACTCGGGATCCTAAATCTGGGGTCCTAAACTCGGGATCCTAAATCTCGGGTACTGCTCCTGGGATCCTAAACCTGGGGTCCTAAACCTGGGGTTCCATTCCTGGCATCCTAAACCTGGGGTCCTAAACTGGGGATCCTAAACCTGGCATCCTAAACCCGGGATCCTGCTCCTGGGATCCTAAACCCGGGATCCAGCTCCTGGGATCCCCCCCCAGCACCCCAATTCCCGGGATCCCCTCTCCCTCCCGATCTCCGTGATCCCTCAGGGATCCCAGCTCCAGGAATCCCTCTCCGGTCCCTTGGGCCCCCTCCCGCCCCCCTTGTCCTCCCCGTGTCCCCTCCCATGGCGGGGGTGACGCCAGGGTCCCCAAGAGCAGGGACGCCAAAGGAGAGGATAAACCGAGGGGTAAACTGAGGCACACAGCAGATTTGGGGGGGCAAAACCATGGGGGACCCCCCCCCCCCCCGCTTCCCAATTTGGGTTTTGGGGTGACCCCGGGCAGAGAAGGGAGGAGGGGACAGAGCCCCGAATTCCTCCCGGTTCCCACGGCAGGGCAGGGTCTGGAGTGGGTGACAGGGACACCCCGACCCTATTGTGGACACCCCGACCCCACTGGGGACACCCTGACCCCACTGGGGACACCCTGACAGGGACACTCCGACCCCACTGGGGACACCCCCCGGCAGGAGGGGACCACGAGGAGCAGCCACGTGTGACAAGGGGACAGGGAGGTGGTGGCCTGTCCTGTCACTGCTGTCACTGCCACCCACAGAGGGGTGGCAGAGAAGGGGGGATGTCCCTGCACGGTGTCCCCACAGGGCCACCAAGCTGTGCTGTCCCCAGGCCACGGGTGACAAGGGACGGGCGGGATGGATTTAGAGGGTGTGGCTTGGGGACACGGCTGGGGACACGGCTGGGGACACGGCTGGGGACACTCGGGCGGGCTGTGGTGGCAGGGGGAGTCCTGGGAATCCTGGGGGATCCTAAAGGGGACAATGGTGTTGTCCCAGGATGTCCCCAGAGAGTTCCCACATCCCGGCCAGGGAGGGACACGGGTGTCACATCGGGGTGGGGACAATGTGACACTGCTCACAGGAGTCACACCTGCATGGGGACAGTGTGACACTGCTCACTGCATGGGGACAATGTGACACTGCTCACAGGGGTCACACCTGCATGGGGACAATGTGACACCGCTCACAGGGGTCACACCTGCATGGGGACACTGTGACACTGCTCACTGCATGGGGACAATGTGACACTGCTCACAGGGGTCACACCTGCATGGGGACACTGTGACATTGCTCACATGGATGTCACACTTGCATGGGGACACCAAAACAATGCTCTCAAGGGTGTCACCCTGCATGGGGACACAGTGACATCGTTCACAGAGGATGTCACACCTGCATGGGGACACTGTGACACCACTCAAAGAGGGTCACCCTGCATGGGGACACCAAAACAAGGCTCTCAAGGGTGTCACCCCTGCGTGGGGACACTGTGACACCATTCACAGGGTGTCACCCTGCATGGGGACAATGTGACACCGCTCACACGGTTGTCACCCTGCATGGCACCACCACATACAGCCATCCCAACCAACACCTCCCACCCCTCCAGCGCGGTGACAACCCCACCAGGGGCCACCAGCTCTGCTGTCCCCTCCTGTCCCCAACCCCACCAGGATCCCCCAGCCCCTCTGTCCCCTCCTGTCCCCAACCCCACCAGGAGCCCCCAGCCCCTCTGTCCCCTCCTGTCCCCAACCCCACCAGGATCCCCCAGCCCCTCTGTCCCCTCCTGTCCCCAACCCCACCAGGAGCCATCGGCTCCTCTGTCCCCTCCTGTCCCCAGCCCCACCAGGATCCCCCAGCCCCTCTGTCCCCTCCTGTCCCCAACCCCACCAGGGGCCACCAGCTCTGCTGTCCCCTCCTGTCCCCAACCCCACCAGGGGCCACCAGCTCTGCTGTCCCCTCCTGTCCCCAACCCCACCAGGATCCCCCAGCCCCTCTGTCCCCTCCTGTCCTCAACCCCACCAGGAGCCATCGGCTCCTCTGTCCCCTCCTGTTCCCAGAAGCCACCAGCTGTGCTGTCCCCTCCTGTCCCCAACCCCTCTGTCCCCTCCTGTCCCCTCCTGTCCCCTCCTGTCCCCAACCCCACCAGGAGCCACCATCCCCTCCTGTCCCCTCCTCCTGCGGGCCGGGATTAGGGGCGGGCAGCAAATCCGGGCCCCGCTCGCTGCACCGGGAGGCGCCGCGCACGTTCCCGGGCCCGGTGGCAAATCCGTGACCTCCCGTTCACCTCCCGACCTGGCCCCGTTCCGCCCGGCCCGGCCCCACGTGACGGGAGGATTTGGCTCAACGTGCCAGGCAGGCAGGGCGGGGGCACGGGGGGAGCTCAGAGAGAGCCCCGAGGGCACCGCGGGCACCGCGCCCGGCGCACGGGAGCTGCTGCAGCGCTGGCACGGCTTAAGGGAGGCTGGCACGGGTTACAGCAGCCTGGCACCGAGATTCCTGCAGTGCTGGCACGGCTTAAGGGAGGCTGGCACGGGTTAAGGGAGGCTGGCACGGGTTACAGCAGCCTGGCACCGAGATTCCTGCAGTGCTGGCACGGGTTAAGGGAGGCTGGCACGGGTTACAGCAGCCTGGCACCGAGATTCCTGCAGTGCCTGGCACGGGTTAAGGGAGGCTGGCACGGGTTACAGCAGCCTGGCACCGAGATTCCTGCAGTGCTGGCACGGCTTAAGGGAGGCTGGCACGGGTTACAGCAGCCTGGCACCGAGATTTCTGCAGTGCTGGCACGGGTTAAGGGAGGCTGGCACGGGTTAGAGCAGCCTGGCACTGAGATTCCTGCAGGGCTGGCACGGGTTAAGGGAGGCTGGCAGGGGTTAGAGCAGCCCTAGTATGGGTTAGGGAGGCTGGCATGGATTACAGCAGCCTAGCACGGGTTAGAGCAGACTGGCACGGGTTAGAGCGGCCTGGCACCACAATACCTGCAGCGCTGGCACGGGTTACAGTGGCCTGGCACAGGTTACACCAGCCTGGCACGGGTTAGAGCAGCTTGGCACGGCGATTCCTGCAGGGCTGGCACGGGTTACAGCAGCCTGGCACGGGTTAGAGCAGCCTGGCACGGCAATTCCTGCAGCGCTGGCACGGGTTAAGGGAGCCTGGCACCACGATTCCTGCAGCGCTGGCATGGATTACAGCGGCCTGGCACGGGTTAGAGCGGCCTGGCACGGGTTACAGCAGCCTGGCACGGGTTAGAGCAGCCTGGCACCCCAATTCCTGCAGGGTTGGCACGGGTTAAGGGAGCCGGGCACAGCAATTCCTGCAGCGTTGGCAAGGGTTAGAGCGGCCTGGCATGGGTTACAGTGGCCTGGTATGGGTTAGAGCAGCCTGGCACGGGTTAGAGCAGCTTGGCGCCGTGGTTCCTGCAGTCCTGGCACGGGTTACAGCAGCCTGGCACGGGTTAGAGCAGCTTGGTGCTGCGGTTCCTGCAGTCCTGGCACGGGTTAGAGCAGCCTGGCACTACGATTCCTGCAGCACTGGCACGGGTTAAGGGAGCCAGGCACCCCAGTTCCTGCAGGGCTGGCACGGGTTAAACCCTCCGGGCACCCCAATCCCGTTCCCAGCTGCTCCCCGCCTTTCCCAGCTCCTCTGTCCCCGTGGCTCCGGGCTGGATGGAGACCCCAGAGCCGCTGGGGTCACCCCCAAAGCCCCTCCCTGCCCCCCAAACCCCGGGATCCCTCCCTGCCCTGCTGGGAACAGCCGGGATCCCTTCCCGCTCCCGCTGCGGGCTCAGGGAGCCGATCCCGATCCCGATCCCACTCCTGGTCCCCATTCTGCTCCTGATCTCGACCCCAATCCCAATCCCAATCCCAATCCCAATCCCAATCCCAATCCCAATCCCAATCCCAATCCCACTCCTGCTCCCCAATCCCAATCCCAATCCTGATTCCAATCCTGCTCCTGCTCCCCATTCCACTCCCAATCCCAATCCCGCTCCCTATCCCGATCCTGCTCCCGATCCCGATCCAATCCCAATCCCAATCCCAATCCTGATTCCAATCCTGCTCCTGCTCCCCATTCCACTCCCAATCCCAATCCCACTGCCAATCCCGACCCCAATCCCGCTCCTGATCTTGATCCCGAGCCCACTCCCCATCCTGATCCCAGTCCCACTCCTGACCTCGACCCCGACCCCGATCCCAGTCCCGATCCTGATCCCGCTCCCTGGGGAATCCAGGCTGGAATTCCCGAGCTCCGGGCCGGGAAAGCGGGAGGAGGTGGAGGAGGAGGAGGAGGAGGAGGAGGAGGAGGAGGAGGAGGAGGAGGAGGAGGAGGAGGAGGAGGAGGGACGGGACCCTTGCCGGGGGCTCGGCGGGCGCAGGTGGCCAAGGAGAACGAGGGGTGATGGCACTGGGGGTGGTGGCACTGGGGTGGTGGCACTGGGGTGGTGACGCTGGGGGTGGTGGCACTGGGGGTGGTGGCACTGCGGGGGTGGCACTGGGGGGATGGCACTGGGGGGGTGGCACTGGAGTGGTGACGCTGGGGGTGGTGGCGCTGGGGGGGTGGCACTGGGGGGGTGGCAATGGGGTGGTGGTACTGGGGTGGTGGCACTGGGGTGGTGGCACTGGGGGTGGTGGCACTGGGGGGTGGCAATGGGGTGGTGGCACTGGAGTGGTGACACTGGGGTGGTGGCACTGGGGGTGGTGGCACTGGGGGTGGTGGCGCTGGGGTGGTGGCGCTGGGGCGGTGGCGCTGGAGCCGAGGGTGCTCGGAAAGGTGAGCGCCAGCCCGAGGGCGGGAGCGGCCGGGTCACCTCTGTCACCAGCCGGGCGCAGGTGACAAAGTTTGACCCCGCTGCCCCTCAATGCCCGCGGGGACCGCGTGGAGGAGGGGTGGTGCCACCGCCCTGTCGCCTCCACGCTGTCACCACCCCGCCAGAGAGATGTCACCGCACTGCCACCCTGCCCGTGACCCTGCCACCACCCTGCTGGCCCTGGGCAGGGGACAGAGATGGGGACAGAGATGGGGACGGGGATGGGGACAGGGATGGGAATATGGATGGGGACTGGAGATGGGAATGGGGACAGGGATGGGGACAGGGAAGGGGACAGGGATGGGGACACAGGAGGGGATAATGAGAGAAGAGGGGATGGGGGTGGGGACAAGGATGGGGACAGACGTGGGGACAGCAATGGGGACAGAGATGGGACTGGAGACTGGGATGGGGACACGGGTGGGGACATGGATGGGGACACAGATGGGGATGGGGACAGGGATGGAGACTGGGACGGGGACAGGGGTGGGGACACGGGTGGGGACATAGATGGGGATAATGAGAGAAGAGGGGACAGGGGTGGGGACAAGGATGGGGACACGGGTGGGGACAGCAATGGGGACAGAGATGGGACTGGAGATGGGGACAGGGACAGGAGTGGGGACATGGATGGGGACAGAGAAATGGGGACAGGGATGGGGACACAGACAGGGACAAGAGCTGTGACAGGGATGGGGACAGCCCAGCACCTGCTCTGGCAGCAGAACGGGCACAGAAGGGGGGATTGAACACCCACGGGAGCCCCCGATCCCAAATCCCCCCCGATCCCAAATCCCCCCCGATCCCAAATTCCCCCCGATCCCAAATCCCCCCCTTTCCCGGGAAGCTCCAGCTCCAATCCCAAAGCCCCATCCCCGCGGCCGAGGCCAGGTCTGGTGGCGAGGTGGCCACACAGTGACCTCTAACGGCAGCGGGGACACGGCCGGAGGGGACGCGGCCGGAGGGGACACGGCGCCGCTGCCACCAGCAAGCAGAGTCCCCATGCCCAGGTCCCCTCGTCCCGGGCGCTGAGGGGACACGGGTGGCTTGGGGACCGCAGTGTCCCCCCCTCTCCAAGGGGCCACCGGGATGGATGGCAGGGAAAAGGGACGGGTGGTGACAAACAGGACGTTCCCAGCACCGGGAGGTTGGGTTTTATTCTTGTCCCGGGGTTTCCCAGCCCGGAGGTGTCACCTGGTGGTGACAAGGATCCATGGGCAAGGGACGAGGGGCTGGAATGCGGCCGGGGGATCCCCGGGGGAGTCCCTGGGTCCAGCCAGGATGGGGAAATTCCAGCGGCCACAGCTGGCCTGGGGTCTGAGAGCCACCGGGTCAGGATGCTCCATCCATCTGGAAAAGGTTGGGAGTGCCTGGGGACACCTTGTCCTTCTCTGGGGACACCCTGCCCATGGCTGGGGACACCCAGCTCATGTCTGGGGACACCCTGTCCTTGTCTGGGGACACCCTGCCCATGGCTGGGGACACCCAGCTCATGTCTAGGGACACCCTGTCCTTGTCTGGGGACGCACAGTCCATGGCTGGGGACACCCTGTCCTTGTCTAGGGACACCCTGTCCTTGGCTCGGGACACTGCTGGTGTCTGGGGACACACTGTCCATGGTTGGGGACACACGGTCCATGTCTGGGGACACCCTGCTCATGTCTAGGGATGCCCTGTCCACATCTGGGGACACCCTGTCTGTGTCTGGGGACATCCTGTCCATGTCTAGGGACACCCTGCCCTTGGCCGGGGACACCCTGCCCATGGTTGGGGTCACTCCATGGGGACATCCCGTCCATGGCTGGGGACACCCTGTGCTTGTCTGGGGTCACCGTGTCTGTGTCTGAGGACACCCTGCCCATGGTTGGGGTCACTCCATGGGGACAGGGGACATCCTGGGAGGGGTTGCCACCCCTCTGTGCCATGGAGCCCCTCTGGAATGAGGCTGGCACGGGCATTTTGGGTCCCCTCAAGGCTCTGTCCCTCCTGTCCCTGGGACAGTGACAGCCACGGCTGTGGTGGCACCACGGGGCCACCAGGCTGGGCCTGATCCCAGATCCACGTCCCATTCCCACACTGGGGATTCCTGGATAGGAGCCCCCGAGCGCTCAGGGGACCCCAGCGCTGTCCCAGTGATGTCCCCAGGGCTGTCCCCAGTGATGTCCCCACCTGTGGCAGGTCCTGTTTGCTCCTCAGCTCCAGGGTGTCCTCGGCACGGGACCAGCTCCGGAACTTCCTGATCCTGCCAGGGAGCACAGGGAGCTGCCACCACCCCGGGGTCATTGTCACCGTGCCAGGGTCCCTGTCCCACCGCCCCCAGGGCCTTGTCACCACTCCAGGGTCACTGTGCCACCACCCCAGGGCCTTGTCACCGTGCCAGGGTCACTGTCCCACCACCCCGGGGTCATTGTCACCGTGCCAGGGTCCCTGTCCCACCACCCCAGGGCCTTGTCACCACTCCAGGGTCACTGTCCCACCACCCCCGGGGTCCTTGTCCCCGTGCCAGGGTCACTGTCCTACCCTGGGGTCCTTGTCACCACCCCAGGGTCCCTGTCCCACCACCCCGGGGTCATTGTCACTGTGTCAGGGTCACTGTCCCACCCTGGGGTCCTTGTCACTGTGCCAGGGTCACTGTCCCACTGCCCCCAGGGCCTTGTCACCACTCCAGGGTCACTGTGCTGTCACCCCCAGGTCCTTGTCACCATGCCAGGGTCCCTGTCCCACCATCTCAGGTGTCCCTGTCCCCTGATCCTTGGTCCCTGTGCCACCCTGGTGTCCCTGTCCCCCCATCCCAGGTGTCCCTGTCCCCCCACCCTCCCCCATCCAGGACGTCACCTGGGCCACACCTTCAGGGCCAGCAGGGCCACGGTGGCGATGGCCACGATGGCCATGAGCAGCCCGGACAGGACACGGAAGGTCCTCAGGTGGCTCAGAGCTGGGGACAGAGATGGGGACAGTGCCAGCAGGGACCCCCCGGACCTCGGGGTGCCCCAAAAGGGGTGAAGGGGACACTGGGGGGTGACAAAATGGGGGACAGGCAGCATTTGGGGCAAGGACACACATGGGGGGAAGTCACAGGTGGGGACAATTGCTGCTTCTGGCTGCCACTGTCTCCTGTCCTAAAGGCCACCCTACCAGGGACAGGAGATGTCCCCAACACAGCCACAAGTGCCACCCTCATATTTTGCCACTTGACCCCATTCCATGTCCCAATTCCTGGGATTTTTTTGGGATTCCTCCGTCCCCACTCACTGTGGACATCAAAGTCAGTGCTGGCCGTGGCGTTGCCCAGAGCGCCACTGTCCCCTGTCCTAAAGGCCACCCTACCAGGGACAGGAGATGTCCCCAACACAGCCACAAGTGCCACCCTCATATTTTGCCACTTGACTTCATCCCGTGTCCCAATTCCTGGGATTTTTTTGGGATTTCCTCCATCCCCACTCGCTGTGGACATCAAAGTCAGCGCTGGCTGTGGCGTTGCCCAGAGTGCCACTGTCCCCTGTCCCCAAGGCCACTCTACCAGGGATAGATGTCCCCAACACAGCCAAAATGCCACCCTCATATTTTGCCATTTGACTTCATCCCGTGTCCCAATTCCTGGGATTTTTTTTGGGATTTCCTCCATCCCCACTCACTGTGGACATCGAAGTCAGCGCTGGCCGTGGCGTTGCCCAGGGCGTTGGTGGCCACGCAGACGTAGCGTCCCCCAGCCCCTGTCCCCAGGGCCGCCAGCTCCACGCGCAGGGCGTTGTGCGAGGGGGTGGCCCGCACCCCCGGGGTGGCAGCGGGGGACAGGCTGGTGGCCAGGAGGTGGCCGTGGTGCAGCAGGGCCAGCGAGGAGGGCGGGTGGCTCTGGGCCGTGCACAGCACGATGGCCCCGTGTCCGTTCTGGTTCTCCAGGAAGGTGCTCACCGAGACGGCCCGAGGGGGGTCTGTGAGGGGACAGCGAGGGTGGCACTGGGGACACGTGGTGGGACAGCCTGGCCTGGCTGTCCAAAAGTGCTTTAAAGTGGCCCTGGGTCTGTCCCATGCCGCTCATCCCGGTGCTGGGGGATTCAAACCCTCTCCAGTCTTTGTTTTGCCAACCCAAAGCTGGAGAATCTTCCTGACTTGGAGCTTCTGGGCTCCAAATCTGATTTTTGGGGGGCAATTCTAAAATAAAAACCCCAAATCCCTTTCCCAAAAGCTTCCTAACGCATCCCTCCTCCAGCCTGGATCATCGCCTCACCCTCTGCTCCCACCTCCAGCTGGAGAACCCCTCAGGTTGGAGCTTTTTGGCTCCAAATCCAACTTCTGAAGGACCAATCCTAAAAATCCCCTTAAAATCCCCTTCCCCAGGTCACCAAGAGCTTCCTGACTCATCCCTTCTCCATCCTGGATCATCCTCACCCCATCCATCCCTGCCCTGGTGGCTTCCCACGTTCCCCAGCCCCTCATTCCACACCCAACCAGAAAATTCCTCAGCTCTGGAGATTTTTGGTCCCAAATCTACCTAAAAAAAAACCCCCTAAAATCCCCAAAAGGAGAGGAGCAGGACAGGAAGAGGAAGAGGAGGAAACTCCCCTTGCCCTTGCGGAGGTGACACGGGTGACAGGGGCTGGGGACACCTGGCTGTGTTGTGCCTGGTGGCGCTGGGGACACTCACAGAGGACACTGAGGCTGAGGGGGACGGAGGTGGCCGTGCCCCATGTCCCGCTGGCCTGGCACTGGTAGGAGCCGGCGTCGGCGCTGGACACGGGGCTGAGGACGAAGGAGCCGGACGGTCCCTCCCAAAGCCACCTCCCGTCGCGGTACCACGTGTAGTTGACACCTTTGTCCCCCCAGGCGGTGGCCGAGCAGCTCATGGTGGCCTTGGTGCCCTCGGGCACTTCCTGCGAGGGCTCCACCGTCAGCGTGACCCCTGAGGAGCGACATTGGGGGGCTCCAGGAATGCCCGGCGAGCTCCCACGGGGACAACCCCGCTCCTTGGCCGCTCGGGGACACCTCACCTGGCACCTGCAGCCGCAGGGACGCGGTGGCCGAGCCGCGGCTGTTGGTGGCCGAGCACAGGTAGAGCCCCGCGTCGCCCGGCTCCAGCCCCGCCATCCGCACCCGCAGCGACGTGGGGGTGGCCCGCACCTCGAAGCGGGGGTCAGAGGGCCCGAGGCTGGTGGCCAGGGGCGGGTGGCCCTGTCCCCTGCTCACGGCGATGTCCGGCGGGGGGACACCGTCGGCCGAGCACAGCAGCACCGCCTGCCGCCCCCCGCGGGGCTCCACCAGCGCCACAAAGCTGGGCTCCTGCGGGGCATCTGCGGCGACAAGGACAGCGCTGCGTGTCCCCCCCACGCCCCGCCGGGCGACGAGGAGGCCACCCCCGAGCGGGGGCTGCGCTGTCGCCGCGTGTCGCGGGGTGGCGACACAGGACCGGGCAGCGATGTCCCCGCGGGGGTGGCGCGTCCTGCTGTCCCCTCCCGCCCTCCCGGAGGTGTCGCCCCCCACTCACAGAGCACGGCGAGGGCCACGGGCGGGGCGCGGCGCCCCCGGCCCGCCCGGCAGCCGTAGAGCCCCGCGTCGGAGCGGTGGCCGCGGAGCGCCAGCGAGGGCTCGGGTCCCTCTGTCACCCACCGCCCGTTCTTGAACCACGTGTAGAGGGTCCCCGGCTGCGCCTGAGGGGCCTGGCACGTCAGGGTCACCTCTGTCCCCTCCGCCACCTCGGCCGAGGGTCGCACCAGCACCCTGGTGGCTGCGGGGAGCGGGTTTTGGTCACCTTTTCCCTTCGAAACCTTCAGCCCCAAATTGGTGTCCCCAATCTCCAGCTCCTCCAAAACTGGGTACCCCAAATCCAGCACCCTTCAACGCCCCCCCTCCCCCCCCCCCCCCGGCCGGCAGTGTCCCCAAGCCCTTGTCCCCCTTCTCACCTTGCACCCGGAGCGTGAGGGACGCGCGGGTGTCACCGAGGGCATTCTGTGCCTGGCACTCGTATTCACCCTCGTCCTCCTCGGAGGCTTCCCGGAATTCCAAGCGCAGCGCGTTGGGAGAGGGGGACACGCGGGTGCTCGGCCGGGGGCTGTCACCTCCTCTGGGGGGGCTGGAGGCCACCGGGTGTCCCCCCCTGAGCAGGGTGAGCTGGGCCGGGGGGTGGCTGTCCACGGCGCACAGCAGGATGGTGGCCGTCCCCTGGCTGCTCTCCATGAAGGATTGCAGCCGCAGGTTCCTGGGGGGGTCTGCGGGGCGGGAAGAACGTGGAGAACGGGATAATCATGGAATTGGTTGGGTTGGGAAAGACCTCTGAGCTCATCGAGCCCAAGTGTCCCCCCCCAGCGCTGTCCCAGGCCACCGCTGAGAGCGTCCCCAGGTGCCGCATCCCAAGGATGGAACCCCACCGCTGCGCTTTCCAGGAGGAAAATTCCCAATATCCAACCAAAATTCCCAATATCCAACCAAAATTTCCAATATCCAACCAAAATTCCCAACATCCAACCAAAATTTCCAATATCCAACCAAAATTCCCAATATCCAACCAAAATTCCCAATATCCAACCAAAACCTCGCCTGGCACAGCTTTAGGCCGTGTCCCTTTGTCCTGTCCCTGTTCCTGACCCCCCCCAGCTGTCCCCTCCTGTTGAGTTGTGCAGAGCCACAAGGTCCCCATTTATCCAACCCTTCTGTCAAACCTTAAAACTTTGCTACAAATCCATTTCCCACAGCCCCTGATCCCCCTTTTCTCCGGGCTGAGCCCCTTCCCAGCTCCCTCAGCTTTTCCTGCTGCTCCAACACTTCATGCCAGGGATTCCCCATGCTCCAGAGCTTCCGTCCCACACTCATCAGGAAGATTTATAAATTAACACCATCTTTTTCTCATAAAAAAAGGGGAAAAAAATTCTCACGTTCTGACTTGCAACAACATTCTTGCCCTATTTTTTTTTTTTTAAGCAAAATCTGGTTTTAATTTTCCCAGTTAGGTATAAAAAAAAGTCCTAAATCCAGCATTAAAGCCGAATATTTTCCTGCTGGGTTTGGTGCGGAGCACAAGGAAACTTGGAGAAGGTTTTGGGGTCTCTGGGCAGGTCTGGGGTGTAAATCTTGGCTTAATTATCCTCTGGAATACATTTTTTGAGCCCCTCCTAATTAATTAATCCCCCTGAATTAAACCAGGCCTTACTGCCCCATCTCTCCAGCCATGGGGAGGGGTGACACCAAGTGACACCAAGTGACACGAAGGTGCCCTTGGGGACTCACAGAGGACGTTGAGGGTGGCAGGGGTGGCACTGTGGTTCCGGGCTGGGGTCCATATGGAGCAGTGGTAGGAGCCGGCGTCGGAGGCGGTGACTCCAGGGAAGGTGAGGTTTTGGGAAGAGCCGGTGCCCAGCCACACCTGGTTCCGGTACCAGGTGTAGCTCAGCACGTCCCGGTCCCCTCCTGCCACCGCACAGGTGAGGGTGGCACTGTCCCCTTCCCGCACGTCTGGGGACGGCCAGATCCAGACCCGGGCGGCTGCAGGGGAGGGAAGGAAAAATGGTGATCCTCAATTTCCAGGAAAAAGTGGGGATCCCTCAATTTCCAGGAAAAAGTGGTGATTCCCTCAATTTCCAGGAAAAAATGGTGATCCCTCACTTCCAGGAAAAAGTGGTGGTCCCTCAATTTCCAGGAAAAAGTGGTGGTCCCTCACTTTCCAGAGTGGGAAAAATCAGGGAGTTGCAGGGCAGTAAAAAGAGGGAATGGCCACTACAACCCACAGGTGACACGATTCCCGTGGTGTTCCCATGGATTTGTTTGGGATGCTCCATCCCTGGAAGTGTGCAAGGTCAGGTTGGACAGGGCTTGGAGCAGCCTGGGATAGTGGAAGGTGTTCCTGTCCATGGCAGGGGTGGGATTGATGGGATTTAAGGTCTCTCCCAACCCAAACCATTCCATGGTTCCATGATTCCATGATTCCATGATTCCATGATTCCTGGGGTGATGGCAGCAGGGCAGTGCCATGGATGGACACAGCAAAGCCAGCCCTTGGAATCACATCCAAGCAGAGCCCTGTCCCTTCGCCACATGCCTGGGACACCTGCAGCTCTCTGGGAATACCTCCATCCCCATAAACACGGATTTTCCCAAATTTTTTTTTTCCATTTTCATCCTCTCCATCCTATTCCGGCTGCTCTCCACACTCCCTCCCCCATTCCCATCCCTTCACCTCATCACCATAACCCCAATCTCATCATTCCATCTGCTGCCTGCAGCTCTCCATCCCTTTCCCATTCCCATTCCCATTCCCATTCCCATTCCCATTCCCATTCCCATTCCCATCCCATGGATCCCATCCCATCCCATCCCATGGATCCCATCCCATCCCATCCTATGGATCCCATTCCATCCCATGGATCCTGTCCCATCCCATGGATCCCATCCCATCCCATGGATCCCATCCCATCCCATTGACCCCATCCCATTCCCATCCCATGGATCCCATCCCATTCCATGGATCCCATCCCATCCCATCCCATCCCATGGATCCCATCTCATCCCATCCCATGGATCCCACCACATCCCATCCCATCCCATCCCATGGATCCTGTCCCATCCCATTGACCCCATTCCATCCCATCCCATCCCATTCTATGGATCCCATCCCATGGATCCCGTCCCATCCCATGGATCCCGTCCCATCCCATTGACCCCATCCCATCCCATCCCATGGATCCCATCCCATCCTATGGATCCCATCCCATCCCATCCCATCCCATCCCATCCCATCCCATCCCATCCCATGGATCCCATCCCATCCCATCCCATCCCATCCCATCCCATCCCATCCCATCCCATCCCATCCCATGGATCCCATCCCATTCCCATCCCATTGACCCCATCCCATCCCATCCAATGGATCCCATCCCATCCCATCCCATTCCATCCCATCCCATCCCATGGATACTGTCCCATCCCATCCCATCCCATCCCATCCCATTCCCAGTGACTCACCGCCTCCGGAGAAGTTCCCGCTGGCGCTGGCGTTGCCGTGGGCGTTGGTGGCCACGCACCGGTACTCGCCCTCGTCCTGCAGCAGCACGGGGTGGACGCGGACCCGCAGCACGTTGGTGGCCGAGGTGACACTGAGCCGTGGCCGGGGCACAGGCAGTGACAGCGCTGTGGAGGCCACCAGGGCCCCGTCCTTGAAGAGGGCCAGCTGTGCCGGCGGGGAGCTGTCCACGGAGCACTCCAGGATCCCGCGCCGGCCCCACGGGGGCTCCAGGAAGGTGCTGAGCACCAGCGCCCGCGGGGCGTCTGCCCGGAGGGTGGGACAGACCTGAGGATGCACCCAGGGACCCCCGGGACCCAGCGAGGTGCCAGCGCCCAGCAGGGTCATCAGTGCCAGTGTCCCCTCAGTGCCATCCCATCGGTGCCATCCCCTTGGCACCATCCCATCCCAGCACCATTCCAGTGATGCCATCCTGTTGGCACTATCCCAGTGGCATTGTTCCAGTGGTATTATCCCATCCCAATAGCACCATCCCATCCCATCCCATCCCATCTCATCCCATCCCATCCCATCCCAATTTTCTCTCATCCTGTCTCATACCAGTTCAATCTATCCATCCCATCCCACTTCCTTCCCACTCCATCCATTCCATCCCATTGCATTTCCTCCCCATCTCATTTTATCCCACCCCATTTCATCCCAATTCCATCTCATCCCAAATCATCCCAATTCCTTCCATCCCAATTCTGTTCCATCCCTCCATCCATCCATCACCCATCCGTCCATCCATCCATCCATCCATCATCCATCCATCCATCCATCCATCATCCATCCATCCATCCATCCATCCATCCATCCATCCATCCATCCATCCATCCATCCATCCATCATCCATCCATCCATCCATCCATCATCCATCATCCATTCATCATCCATCCATCCCAGTGGCATCCCATCCCATTCTCCCATCCCATCCCATCCCATCCCATCCCGTCCCATCCCGTCCCGTCCCGTCCCGTCCCGTCCCCTCAGTCCCCTGGCGGGTCCCACTCACAGCAGACGCTCAGGGTGACAGCAGGGGACACGCTGGTCCCCGCGGAGCCCCGGGCCCGGCAGTGGTAGAGCCCAGTGGCAGCGCTGGTGACACGGGACAGCACGAGGACACTGTCAGGACCCTCCTGCAGCCACTTGCTGTCCTTGTACCAGGAGTAGACGGTGTCACCCGGTGGCTCTCCGGCCACCTGGCACAGCAGGGACACGTTGTCACCTTCCAGCACCTCCGAGGACGGTGAGATCAGGACTCGGGTGGCTGGAGCGGGGACAGCGCCAGCTCAGAGGGGACAGGGCAGAGCTCGGCACTGCCAGTGTCCCCTCGTCACTTCCATAACCTGTGGGGTGCGATATTCCCACTCTGTCCAAGGACTTGGGACAGCTCCCGTGTGATAGTGGTGCCCGCTGTCCCCTTAGGGTGTCCCCAACTCCTCCTGGAGATGCCCAGGGCTGAGGTGGTGGAATATGGGCAGGGGGTGGCACGGGGTGGGGGGTCTGGTGGCGCTGGCAGGGATCTGGTGGCATTAGGAGGGCAGACATGAAGTCATTCCCATGGAATGGACCCCTCTGATGCCCGGGTGGGATCTGGTGGCACTGGGAGGGATCTGGTGGCACTGGGAGCACAGACACATGGTCATTCCCAAGGGATGAGCCACTCTGATCCCTGGGAAGGACCTGGTGGCACTGGCAGTGCAGACACATGGTCATTCCCATGGGATGAACCACTCTGGTTCCTGGGAGGGATCTGGTGGCACTGGGAGCACAGACAGGAGGTCATTCCCATGGGATGGGTCGCTCTGATCCCTGGGAGGGATCTGGTGGCACTGGGAGCACAGACCAGAGGTCATTCCCATGGGATGAGCCACTCTGGTCCCTGGGTGGGATCTGGTGGCACTGGGAGAGATCTGGTGGCACTGGCAGTGCAGACGTTGTCATTCCCATGGCATGGACTGTTTTGATCCCTGGGAGGGATCTGGTGGCACTGGGAGAACAGAACGGAGGTCATTCCCATGGGATGGGTCGCTCCGATCCCTGGGAGGGATCTGGTGGCACTGGGAGCACAGACTGGAGGTCATTCCAATGGGATGAGGTGCTCTGATCCCTGGGTGGGACCTGGTGGCACTGGGAGGGATCTGGTGGCACTGGGAGCACAGACCCATGGTCATCCCCGTGGGATGAGCCACCCCGACCCCCAAATCCCCAGCTCCCCACCTTGCACGCGCAGGTAGAGCCGTCGCTCCACGGAGCCGTGCGCGTTGGTGGCCGTGCACCGGTAGCTGCCATCATCTGCCGGTGTCACCTCCCGGATCTCCACCCGCAGCGAGTTGGGGACGGCGGAGACGGTGACCCGCGGGCTGCTCCCGCTGGCGCTGGTGGCCACCAGCTCCTGGTCACGGAGCAGGGCCAGCTGGGCCGGGGGGTTGCTGGACACGGAGCACTGGAAGATGGCCAGGGAGCCCTGCTCGGCCTCCAGGAAAGCCGTCAGGAGAGGGTCCCGAGGGGGGTCTGCCGGGGGGAATGGGATGAGAGGCTGGGAATCACATCAGGAGAGGGGTCCTGGAGAGGGGTCACTGCTCTGGGGTTCTGGGAAAGGGTGGGAGGGGAGGGGAAGGGAAAAGGGGAAAGGGGAAAGGGGAAAGGGGGAAAGGGGAAAGGGGAAAGGGGAAAGGGGAAAGGGGAAAGGGAAAAGGGAAAAGGGGAAAGGGGAAAGGGAAAAGGGGAAAAGGAAAAGGGAAAAGGAAAAGGGGAAAGGGGAAGGAGGAAAGGGGAAAGGGAAAAGGGGAAAGGGGAAAGGGGAAAGGGGAAAGGGGGAATGGGGAAGGGGGAAGGGGAAAGGGAAAAGGGAAAAGGGGAAAGGGGAAAGGGAAAAGGGGAAAAGGAAAAGGGAAAAGGGGAAAGGGGAAAGGGGAAAGGGGAAAGGGAAAAGGGGAAAGGGAAAAGGGGAAAGGGGAAAGGGGGAAGGGGGAAGGGGGAATGGGGAAGGGGGAAGGGGGAAGGGGGAAGGGGAAAAGGGAAGATGGAAGAGAAAAGGGAAAGGAAAAGAAAAAGGGGAAATTGAAAGGAAAAGGAGAAGAGAATGGGAAGCACAGACATGAGGTCATTCCCATGGGGAAATTGAAAGAGAAAGGAAAAAGGGGAGAAGGGGAAGAGAAAGGAAAGAGAACAGGAAAGGGACGCACACAGCACATCCAGGAGGACGTCGGGAGAGCTCCGGCTGCCGCCCGCGGTGCTGGCCTGGCACCGGTAGAGCCCGGCGTCCCTGCTGAGCACTGGCTGCAGCACCAGCGAGGTGGCCGAGCCCGTGGAGATCTGCTGCCCGTTGTGGTACCAGGCGATGTTGGGCACAGCTGTGGAGCCGCTGCTCAGGTGGCAGGTGAGGGTGGCATTGTCACCCTCCAGCACGTGGGGGGACGGGGACACAGTGACATTGGCAGCTGTGGGCAGGAGGAAACGGGGTCTGGTGTCAACAGTGGGGTGACAACACCCCAAAGCCACCAAGGGACAGCGTGACTACCCCAGAGGGCAAATTCCAACTGATCCCACAGCGCCATGGCGGGGACAGCTCTGAGCCTGGCAGTGCCACCAGCCCAGGGACATCCCTTGACCGTGTTTTGCTCCATGTTCCTGTCACACAGAGCCAGGGAATCCCCACCAGGGGCTGGAATGTCATGGGAGAGCCACCATGTCTGGATTTCATGGACACGTGACATTTCCATGTGGTGTTTCCATGTCTGGATTTCATGGACATGCGACATTTCCACGTGGTGTTTCCATGTCCAGATTTCATGGAAATGTGACATTTCCATGCCTGGATTTTGTGGATACGTGGCATTTCCATGTGACATTTCCATGCCTGGATTTCATGGAAATGTGGCATTTCCATGCGACATTTCCATGTGGCATTTCCATGTCTGGATTTCATGGACAGACATGTGGCATTTCCATGTGACATTTCTGCTCCTCCTGCCACCATCTCCTGATCTTGCCTCCTTCCCCAGCATTCCCTTCCCACACTCCTCTCCCACAGGACATTACCAGATGCCACAATCCTGTCCCCTGTCCCCTGTCCCCTGTCCCCACTCACTGTCAGCCTTGAAATCCACCGTGGCACTGGCTCTTCCTTGGGAATTCTCTGCCTGGCACATGTAAATCCCCTCATCCTCCACCACCACATCCCGGATTTCCACCTTCAGGCTGTTGTAGGACCTGGTGACGTGGACCCTGGGACTGGTGGCTTGGGGACAGCCCTGGGTGCAGGCGATGGCATCGTCCCCTCTCCGGAGGGTGAGGTTGGACTCGGGGTCGCTCTCCACAGAGCACTGGATGATGCCCAGGTGCCCGCCCTGGCTCTGCAGGAACGAGCTCAGCACCGGCTGCCTCGGGGGGTCTGTGGGGGAAAACAGATCTGTGAGGTCGGGAAAACTCCCAGAATCCAAGGGATGGATGCTTCCAGCACTGCCTGATCATCCAGGCTGGATGGGGTTTGGAATAATGTGGGACGGTGGAGGTGTCCCTGCCAAGGGGAGAGGGGTTGGAATAAGAATGGCTTTGAGGTCCCTTCCAACCCAATCCAGGGACAAAGCACCACTGGATCCATTGGGGAAACCCTCAGAATCCAAGGGATTGATGCTCCCGGTGCTGCCTGGGAAACTCTTGAATCCACGTTGGACCTGGTCTAGTGGGAGGTGCCCGTGCCCATGGCAGAGGGGTCAGAACGAGATGGGTTTTGAGGACCCCTAAGCCCAAACCATTCGTGGTTCTTCAATTATTAAAATTCTTGGGAAGGTGGGAATGCTCCAAATTCCCCCTCCCCAGAACCCCCAGGTTTTACCTGCCAAAGGGAATTTTTCATCTTCCCCACATTCCTGCCCCGAGAGCTCCTTGGCCGTGGCTGGTGGGGATGGGGGAAACCTCAGGGTGGGACCACCCCCAGCCCAGCCCCAGGACCCTTTGGAATTCCCACGGGACGCTCACAGAGCACTCGGAGCGGGACGGCCTCTGATGTGTCGCTGCCATTCCTGCTCCGGACCTGGCACTGGAAGGCGCCGGCGTCGTCCCCGCGGACGGACGGGAATTCCAAGGTGGGGAATGAGCTCTCCTGGAGCCTCCGGCCGTTCCTGTACCAGGTGTAGAGCGGCTCCTCCTCCGTGTCCCCTGTCCCCACGCAGGTCAGGGTGACCGCGGTCCCCTCCGTCACCTCGGCCGAGGGCTGGATCTGGAGCCCAGCAGCTGGAGGAGGGGTGCGAGAGGGATTTCAGGGAAGGAGGGAGATCCAGCCCGTGGATACAACCAGCTACAATTCCCTGCTGGGCTTCCCGGAGTCCCCTCCCTCATCGTGGCTCTTTGGGGGGTGACATTCCCTGGGGACACTGCACAGGCCAATGGGGCCTTTCCTGACCCTTTCCTGCTTTTTCCAGGTGCCGGGTTCATCCAGGTGACTTTTTCCCAGGACAGTCTCTGTCCCCTTTTCCCACTGGTTGGGCCTTGTCCGACTTCCAGCTCCCCAATGGGACACCCAAATCCGGGTTTGGTTTCTCTGCAATTGGGCCTTGAGGTCTCTTTTGGGGTTTTTTGGGATCCTAAACGATGTTCTTCTTGGACATGGATTTGGGGGGACTTTTCTCTCCTGCTGCCTCTGTCACCCCAAATTATCTAGACTCGGGGTTTAGGGGACAGTGACTGGTGGGGATGGATGGGGCAGAAAAATTTGGATAAATTTACTGATTTTTGGCATTTTCTGAAACAAACCCCAGGAGCCTCTCCATCTCCAAAAGCAGCTCTGACCCCACACAGCCCCCAGGACACCGATGTCCCCCAGCGCCACCACAGGGGTCCCCCAAACTCTGTAAGCTGCACGTCCCCCCAGTTTTGGGGGTTCACCATCTCCCCAAACCCAGGAGTGGCCGCGTCACCCGGGGACTCACCGCGGGCCACCAGGACCTTGGTGGCACTGGCGTTGCCATGGACGTTGCTGGCGGTGCAGCCGTACTTCCCGCTGTCCCGGGGTCCTGCATCCCGGATTTCCAGCCGCAGGGAATTGCGGGAGGCGGTGACACCGAGCCGCTGGCCCAGGGTCACCTGTGCCCCGCTGGTGGCCAGCACGGCGCCATCGTGATCGATGGCCAGGGTGGCCGGAGGGTGGCTGTCCACGGTGCAGCGGACGATGACCAGCCGGCCACCCTGGGTCTCCTGGAAGAGCGTGAGGGTGGGAATTCGGGGTGGATCTGTGGGATGGGAGAGGATGCTGAGGTTGGGATGTCCTTGGTGGTGTGGTTACAGGGAAAAATCCAAAAAGTGGCTTGAGTTGGAGGGAACATTAAATCCCAGCTGGTCCCATGGGCAGGGACATAGCCCAGGTGGCTCCAAGCTCCATCCAACCTGATCTTGGGGTAAGAAACGTCCCCCTACCCAATTTGGATGTCACAATCTGCTTGTCCTGCGTGTCACCAGGTCAGATTTACCTCCAAAATGGTCACAACCAACCCATGGCTGGGTTATTTTCCCCCTGAAAACCTCCTGAGCTGTTCTTATCCCGCTGGATTCTCCATGAGAAACCTCCCTAGATCTTACGGAATGGAGGGGATTAGTGGGGGATGTTGCCATGGACACATCCCAGATGCCACTTAATGTCACCTTCACACCCGCCTCACAGCCAAAATTTGTTGTATTCCCATAAAATTCAACCAGCAGGGCTGACCCCCTTTATCAACCCTTGGGGTGCTCAGGAAGAGGCTTTGCCATGAATTTTTGGGGGGAGGATTTCCTGGATTTTGCGGGGTTCGCACAGCCCCATGTGGCAGGAGCTGGTGGCACTCACATGTCACGCTGAGGCTGATGGCCTGGGCCGTGTCACTGCCCTGGCTGTTGGTCACTTGGCAGGAGTAGTAGCCGGCGTCACCGGCGGCCACCGCGGGGAAGAGGAGGGTGTGGGCCGGGCCCTCCTTGAGCCAGGCGCTGTTCTTGAACCAGGTGTAGGTCAGCTCCTCGGGGTGTCCCTCCCGCCCGGGGACATCGCAGGACAAGGTGGTGGCCGTCCCCTCGAGCACCTCGGCTGCGGGGCTGGCCGAGATCTCTGCGGCTGAGGGAGAAGGGACACGTTCAGGATGGCCCCGGGGACAGGAAAACAGATCCCCCGTCCCAAATCCCCCGTTCCAGAGCCTGGGAGAAGATGGAAGCCCCAACAACAGAGCTGGGGGACGTTTGGGTTTGTCCCCTGCCACCAGCTGGGGACACCTGGCTTTAGAGCAAAGCCCCGAGGGCCAAGCTCATGGTGGGTGGGGAAGGGTCTTGCCCCTCTCAGGGTGGGATCAGGGGGGTTTTGGGAAGAGCACAGGGACCCATCTGGGGGGAGATAATCCCTGTGGGATTCCAGCTCAGGCAGGGAAGGATGGGATTTGTCTGTGATGAGGGATCTGGTGGGAGGAGGAAACTCTTCCCTTCCTGTGGGGGTGGAATTCCCAGAGAAGCTGTGGCTGCTCCTGGATCCCTGGAAGTGCCCCAGGCCAGGCTGGACACGGCCTGGATCCACCTGGGATGGCGGGAAGTGCCCCAGCCCATGGCAGGGGTAGGAATGATCCCTAAGGTCCCTTCCCACCACGGCTCTGGATCTCCACAAGCTCCCAACCCCTTCCCAGCTCTGCTCCCTGTCCTGGGCTGGAAATCCCTCCCTGTTTTCTGGGATCACCAAGAGATGGGACACAGGTGTGGCGCAACGGGGCCACCAGCCTCCTCCTGCACGGACACCCCAATTCCCAGACCTCCAGCAGCACCGGCCACCTCCCTCCCAGTCCGTGCCACCCCAGTGTGGGACACGCAGGATTTCCCACCCCGGCAGAGCTCCCTTGGCACTTACAGAACACGCGGAGGGTGACAGGGGGTGACACCCCGGTGCCCAGGGCGTTCTGGGCCTCGCAGTGGTACCGCCCATGGTCCTCACGGCGCACGCCCGGCAGGGCCAGCACCCGCTCGGTGCCCACGGCCACCCCATCCTTGTACCAGTGGTACCCCGAGACCGGGGGGTGGCTGCTGCCAACCTCACAGCTCAGGGTCACCGTGTCACCCACGCCGATGTTCCCCGAGGAAGGGCTCAGCGACACCTGCGTGTCCTTGGGGGCGTCTGCGGGGGACACAGAGGGACGCGGTGGGCACAGGGCGCTGTCACCACCCTGGGGAGGTGCGTGACAGGAGGTGGCACCTAAGGGACAGATGTGGCCAGCCAGCAGGAAAGGGAGGGAGAAGCTGGAGGAAAAGGCTGCAGGGAAGGAGGGGGTGGCGGGAGGGGGATGTGGCAGTGGTGGCCATGACAGAGGTGTCCCCTGTCCCCACCGCACGTACGCCTGACCCGCAGTACCACCTCCGTGCTCGCCCTCTTGGGTCCGTCGGAAACCACGCAGAGCAGCTTCTTGGAATGGTCCTTCCAGGTGAAGGAGCTGGTCAGGGTCACCTGGTGGCTGACCCCGCTGGTGTCCAGCTGGACGTGGCTGGACACCTCGGACACCTGGGGGTTGTAGCCCTCCCAGCGCAGGGCGGTGTCACCCCCGGGACAGAAGTAGGGCGTGGAGCACTCCAAGGTGGACCTCTGTCCCTCGGTCTGCTCCTCACTGCTGGTGACACTGGGAAGCTCCAGATCATCTGGTGTGGAGAGCAGAGGGCGGGATGACCTCATGGAATCGAGCAAGAAGGGAATTTTTGGGGAATTTTGGTGTTTTACCCACCCGAAACTCTCAGGGTCACATCCCGCGACGCTGACCAGCGGTCGCCGTCGAGGATCTCGAAGCGGAACCTGTAGAGGCCACTGTCCCCCGGTGTCACCCCCCGCAGCAACAGGGTGCAATTCCGGGCCATGGGGTCCCCCAGGAGCTGGGCACGACCCCCAAAACGGGGATCCACATCCTGGGGGGCAGCGGAGTGGAACACAACCGTCCGCTGGCCGTCGTAGTCCTTGTACCAGATGGCCACGATGCCGGCCCACGCTGTCACATCCGCGGGGTAGCTGAAGGTGCAGGGGACAACCAGGCAGGACCCCCCACTGGCCAGCAGGGACTCGGGGTAGGAGACCCCCCAGGAGCCGAGGGCTGTGCCAGGGAAAATCGGGATTAGGGAGCCAGAAGTGTCCCCACTTCCCCCAGGACACGCTGGGGACACGTCACCTGTGCTTGATGGGGCAGGATTTGGGATAAACCCCCGCAGGAGGAGGTTTTGGGGTGGAGGAGGGGGAGATATGCAGGAAAAGCTGGATCTTTTGGGCCTAAATGATGAAGAAAAAGGGGAAAGAGACAATCTGGGGTCCCAAATTTATTTCCTCACCCAGGTGCCTTGTCCTGGCTCCCATGGCCTGGCTGTCCCCTTGTCACCCCATCCCCGCCCATCAGGAGTGTGGGATCATGGCCAATCCCCCCAGGAACAGCCTTGGGATCCCCCAGATTCCTGCCTGGCTCCTACGCCCACCCACTGGGGCCAATCCCGGCCTCCAGTCCCCCCGGGGACAATCCCAAGGGTGTCACCATCCCCATACCTGGCGGGACGAGGCTGGCCAGGAGCACGAGGCAGCGGGGCAGGCGCATGGTGGCACTGCCAGGGGACATGGCGGACACGGCGTCACGCCAGCACAGGGGACCCTGGGGACAAGAGGAGGTGGCTGAGGACCTTGGAATGGGGGGGAAGGATCCCTGTGGGATAAATCCCGCTGGAATCAGGACAGTCCTTAACAGGAGGGAAGGAAGGAAGGAAGGAAGGAAGGAAGGAAGGAAGGAAGGAAGGAAGGAAGGAAGGAAGGAAGGAAGGAAGGAAGGAAGGAAGGAAGACTAAAGAAAAAGGAAAAAGGGAAAGAAAAAGAAAAAGAAAGAAAAAATGAATAATGGAATAAAAAAGAAAAGAGGAAAAGAGGAAGAAAAAGAAGAAGAAGAAGAAGAAGAAGAAGAAGAAGAAGAAGAAGAAGAAGAAGAAGAAGAAGAAGAAGAAGAAGGAAAAGAAGAAGAAAAAGAAACAAAGAAAAAGAAGAAGAAGAATAAGAATAAGAAGAAAATGAAGAAGAAAAAGAAGAAGAAAAAGAAGAAAAAGAAACAAAGAAAAAGAAGGAGAAAAAGAAACCAAGAAAAAGAAGATGAATACAAAAAATAAACAGAGAATTATTTAAAACATTTTTGCAGCTCCAGACGAACTCCTGACATTCCTTTCCGTTTCGCCCCTCATCGTTCCGTGACAAACCAGAATAATTTCACCCTGAACTTTTCCCAATATCCCGGATTGCTGCGAGCTCCGATCCTCCTCTGAGCTCTCCTGGGTCTCTCCCTGAGGAACGAGGCCTCTCCCAGCCCCCCTCTCCGGCCTTTCCCTCTCCACCATTCCCTCCTTCTCCGATACCTCCTTCTCCCACATCTGTATCCAATTTCCTCGCCGCTCCTTGGATTTCGGGCTGGATTTCCTGCTCTGGAGAGCTTTGCTTGGGATTTTTTTCCAGACTATGAGCACAGAGAATGTCTGGGGTGGCCCCTGGGTGTCGATGCTTGGAGGGGGGGGGACGATGTGAGGCCACAAATTGTCACGGGATTCGTCCCGGAAGAGGAAGGAAGAGCCGGGATCCAGCCCCCAACTGGTGCTGGTGCCAAGTTTCGTTTCTTCTGCTGGGTTTCTCCCGGTTTCGATTCCTGAGGGCCCCTGGGGGATCCCTCGGGATGGGGGACCCAGGGAGGTCAGTGGCCCCTGGTGGGGCTCTGCTGCTTGGAATTCCAAGGGTTGGAAAGATTTCTAGGAAAACGCTTTAGGGGAGACCCGGGGTGGGGAAGGTGTCCCTGGTATCCCTAAACGGGATTTAAGGAATTGGTTGGGATGGAAATGAAATCTTGTTTCATTTCCATTGGCAGGGACATTTCCTGCTGTCCCAGGTGGCTCCAAACCCTGTCCAGCCTGGCCTTGGACACTTCCAGGAATGGGGCAGCCACAGCAAATCTGGGAATTCCATTCCAGAACCTTCCCACCCTCAGAGGGAGGAATTTTTTCCCAGTCTCCCACCTATCCCTGCAGTTCAAAAGTCACTTTTTGGCACAGGAATGAGCACGGGGAGGGGACATTCCCAGTGTGGGACCCTTCAGCTCCATCACATCCCAAAAAACCAGAGAAACAGGGACCACGGGGTGGTGGGACACCATTCCTCGGGATAAGGGATGGATGTGACCCCCTCCAAGCCTGGATCTGATTCCTGGAGTTCTGACCACTTCCCTGGCTCCTGGCAGGAGATGGAGGAGGCTCATCCCAAAAGGATCCTACCAGAGCCACCCCCACCCCTCATCCCTGTCTCCAGAATTCCCATCCTTTCCCATCCCTGGAGAACCACGGCGTTACCTGGAAGTGGTGGTGGCTCTGGCAGTGCCACCTCCGGAGCGGTGGCATCAGGAAACCGCCTGTCCCTGCGCTCAGGGACGTCCCTTTATCGGCTGTGGGAGGAGGGTGAGGAGCCCCAGACCGCAGAACTTCCCTCTTCAGAGTCCCTGCTCTGATTTTGGGAAGTGGCGACCGCCGCGGCAGCTTTTCCCTAATTCCGTGTTTTTGGGGCCAGGGTGGGTTTGGAGCGCTCCGAGGCCTCTGGGTTTAGGGTCCTGCTGGTGGGACTGGGACAGGGCTGGTGTTGTTCCCTGTGGGAACGGTTTGGGATTTGTGCTGATAGCTCGGGAATGTTTTTGTTGTGTCTTGGAGGGAAGTAAGGGCGGCTCTGCCCTCACCCTGCCGGGAAGGGGTTGGGATTGCAACGGGAACTGGGGGGACACGGCCAGGAAAACTGATCCCAACTGATCCAGGAATATCCCGGACCATGTGGCTCCAGGATAAACTGGAAAAGGAAAGGGGGATGTTGGGAGTGATGGGGTTTGTCCTCCTGGGCCACCAAAAGGGATCCTGGCTGTCCTCGGAATGCGGAATGCTCCGAGGGCTGGGAGCACCTGAGCTCTGGCAGAGCTGGGAATGCTCCCCTGGAGAAGGGAAGGCTCCAGGCAGAGCTCAGAGGCCCTGGCAGGGCCTGCAGGGGCTCCAGGAGAGCTGGAGAGGGGCTGGGGACAAGGCCTGCAGGGACAGGAGCCAGGGAATGGCTCCCACTGGGAAAGGGGAGATTGGGCTGGGATCTTGGCAAGGAATTCCTGCCTGGGCTGGAATTCCCAGATTTGCTGGGGCTGCCCCTGGATCCCTGGCAGTGCCCCAGGCCAGGTTGGACATCGGGGCTGGATCCAGCTGCGATGGTGGGAGACGCCCCCAAAGGCAGGAGAGGGCTCTGCCAGAGAAAATTCCCAGAGGAATTCTCGGCTGGGCACCGCGGCTCTGGGGATGTAGAGGCCGATCCAGATCCAGCCTCTGCCCCCTGCAGTAAAGACACCCGGGCTGGTGGCACTGGTGGCACTGGTGGCACTGGTGGCACCGGTGGCACTGGTGGCACGGGGCGGGGCTGGCCCCTGGTGACCACGCGGGGTCAATGTCCGACCTTGTGCCCCAGCAGTGTGGGAAAGTGCCCTCGGCCCCTCCCGGCCGTGCCAGCGGGTGCTGAGTCAGCAGGGACATGCCCACGGCCCCCGGTGCCCCCACGGCCCCCAGTGCCCCCACGGCCCACGGTGCCCCCCTGGCTGTGCCCCAGACCCCACCAGGGGGTGCTGGTGTGGGGCTGTGCCAGGCCTGGGGGATCCATGGATTTGGGAGCTGTGGGATATTGGGTTTGGGAGCTGTGCCAATCCCGGTGGATTATTGGATTTGGGAGTTGTGCCAATGTCAGGGGGCTCTTGGATTTGGGAGCTGTGCCAGTGGTGGAGGGCTCCTGGATTTGGGAGCTGTGCCAGGCCTGTGGAATATTGGATTTGGGAGCTGTGCCAGTCCTGGTGGGCTCCTGGATTTGGGAGCTGTGCCAGTCCTGATGGCATGTTGGAGACAGGAGCTGTGCCGATCCCGGTGGGTTCCTGGATTTAGGAGCTGTGCCAGTCCCTGGTGACTTTTGGAACTGGGACCTGTGCCAGTCCTGGTGGGATCTTGGCCCTTGATTGGCTGTGCCAATCCCTGTGGGGTGTCGGTGTGCAGGTTGTGCCAATCCCACTGGTCTCTTGGAGCTGGGAGCTGTGCCAGTCCTGGTGGGCTCCTGGGTTTGGGAGCCATGCCAGTCCTGGTGGGACCATGGAATGGGAGCAGTGCCAGGCCTGTGGGTTCTTGGATTTGGAAACTGTGCCAATCCCAGTGGACTCTTTGAGATGGGACTCGTGCCAATCCTGGTGAGTTGCCAGTGTGGGGGTTTTGCCAGTCTGGGTGGGCTTTCGGACTTGGGATCTTCTGTCAATCCTGGTGGGCTCTCAGAAATGGGATCTGTGCCAGCAGCACCACGCACTCCCCTGGCACCGGGACAGCTCCATGTGATCCGTGCCAGGGCCGTGGCAGGAAAGGCTGGGGCAGCCTGACCCAGTTCCAGCCCCGCTCTCTGCCCCCACTTCCGCAGCCTCCGCTTCCCTTCCCCTTCGCCCCAGCAGCGCCGTGCCCGCCGTGCCCCCTGGCACTGCCGGGGGCTGGGGGTGCCCTCCCTCGAGCTCTGGGTGCTGCCAGCTCCGGGTGGGACCCCTGGATCTCCTGCATTCCTGTGGTGGGCTGCAGGATCCAGAAAGGGAAAGGCTCATCCCAATCCCTTTCCTGGGATACCTGCGCCCTTTTCCAGGACATCCAGGAGCCTCGTCCCGTGCCACGGTTGCCAGCCCACGTTGTCCCAGCTCCACAGAAGCTCGGGAGCTTCCAGAACTCTCCAGCCCCAGGCTGTGCAGGGCCCCATCCAGTTCCTCTTTCCAGGCCCAGGGTGGGACCAGCAGGAAAAGGGAAGCTAAAATTAATGGAATATCAGGGAAAAGTTGCAAAGGGATGGAAAAATCTCTAGGTGTGTCCAGGGGAGGGAGGGATGGCTGTGCCATAGCCTGGGGATCGGCTTCCTCCTGGGAGTGGGAATTCTCCTGGGAATGAGCAAATTCCTAGGGATGAACATCCTTCTGGGATGAGAATCTTCCTGGGGACCCGGATCTTTCTGGGAATGAGAACCTTCTTGGGGATGAGAACTTTCCAGGGCACTAGGATCCTCCTGGGAATGAGAACTTTCCAGGGTGCCAGGATCTTTCTGGGAATGAGAACCTTCTAGGAGACCAGGATCCTCCTGGGAATGAGAACCTCCCTGGAGATGAAGGTTTTCCTAGGAATGAGAACCTTCCTGGGGACCAACATCCTCCTGGTTCCAGCTTTTCCTGGGAATGAGAACCTTCCTGGGAATGAGAACTTTCTTGAGAATAAGAACCTTCCTGAGGATCAACATCTTCCTGGGACGAGCATTTTCCTAGGAATGAGAACCTTCCTGGGGACCAACATCCTCCTGGGACCAGCATTTTCCCGGGGCCAGCATTTTCCAGGGAATGAGCTTTCCCGGAGACCAACATCCTGCTGGGACCAGCATCCACCTGGGAATGGGAACCTTAGTGGGAATGAAAATTTTCCCTGGGGACCAACACCCTCCTGGTTCCAGCATTTTCCTGGGAATGAGAACCTTCCTGTGACTGAGAACTTTCCCGAGGACCAACATCCTCCTGGTTCCAGCATTCTCATGGGACAAGTATTTTCCTGGGAATGAGCTTTCCTGGAGACCAACATCCTGCTGGGACCAGCATTTTCCTGGGAATGAGAACCTTCCTGAGGACCAACATCTTCCTGGGACGAGCATTTTCCCAGGACCAGCATTTTCCTGGGAATGAGCTTTCCTGGAGACTAACATCCTGCTGGGACCAGCATCCACCTGGGAATGAGAACCTTCCTGAGGACCAACACCCTCCTGGTTCCAGCATTTTCCTGGGAATGAGACCCTTCCTGGGAGTGAGAACTTTCCCGAGGACCAGCATTTACATGGGACCAGCATTTTCCTGGGAATGAGAACTTTCCTGGCGACCAACATCCTTATGGAACCAACGCCTTCCTGGGACAAAGCGCCCCCATTGCCCCGCGTGTCCCGCTCTCATTCCCGGGGCGGGTGGAGCGCGGTCCGCGGGGGCCGCGGCTCATTCCGTGCCCGGGAGGAACGCGGGACGGACGGGAGGAATGCGGGACGGCCGGGAGGAATGCGGGATGGGCGGCGCGCCGCAGAGATAACCGGGAATTCGGCTGTGGGAGAGGAAAACAGTGATGGGAAGAGTGGGAATAAATCACTCGTCCCGTGGCGGCGAGTGCGGGCCGTGCCAGGGACCCCAAATCCAGCGCAAAATTCCCTGTTCCCAGGAAAACCCTTCCTTTCCTTTCCTGAGAACTTTCAGGCAAGTTCTCATTTCCCAACGCGGAGCAGCGGCCGTGGAGGGGGAGGAGGAAGAGGAGGCAGCGCTGTGGGATGGGGCCGATTTCCCTCCAGCCCCTCCCGCATTCCTCCCTTCCCTTTCCTGGCGTGAAAAGCTGAAGGAAAAGGACAAAACCAAATAAATCCGGGCTCGGCGGGGACACCGCGGTGACACCCGCGTCACCGTCCGGGCGCTGGCACCTGAGTCAACACAGACTGGTTTTCTTTGGCTGGGGACACTGGGAAGCGAGGTGGGGTTCCAAACCGAGGGAAAAACTTGGGAATCCCGGCCTGCTGGGACACTCCCGACGTCCCCACTGAGGCTTCTCAGCCCCGCACAGGTGTTGGGGACTCCCGAGCACACCTGGATTCCCTCCGGCTGGAATGCGCGGGGGTTCCAAAGCGGGGGGGGGGGGGGGGGTGGCAGGTACGGAATTATGGAATTGTCCCCTCCCCGCCCTGCCAAGGGTCACCCAGGCCTGGGAACGCGGCTCCAGGCAGCGCCAGGGAAATGTTTGCTTTGGCACGGGGGTGGCGATGAGGCCCCCGGTGAGGCTGGGAGGCTCCCGGCTCCGCTCGGCTCCTCCCGGATCCTGCTGGGCTCTCCCAGCCCTTCCCGGCTCCTCTGGCTGCCCCAAATCCCCTCAGTGCCCTCCCCGTCCTCCCAGTTCACCCATCTCACCCTGGCTCTCCCAGCTCCCCCCAGTCCCTCCCAGTACTCCCAGTTCACCCGGGTCGCGCTGGTTTCTGCTCTCCCCCCCCAGCTCGCCCTGACCCCAATCCCTCCCAGTCCCTCCCAGTCCCTCCCAGTTCCCCGTCTCCTCCTGCTCTCTCTGGTCCCCCCCAGCTCCCCTCAATCCCACTCCAGTACTCCCAGTTAATCCCAGCTCTCCCATTCCCCCCAAGTCATTCCAGTTTGCCCCGGCCCTGCTGCCTCCTCCTGCTCCTCCCAGCTCCCCCCAGTCCCTCCCAGTATTCCCAGTTCCCTGTGGTTGCTGCTCTCCCTGTCTCTCCCCAGTCCTGCTCAGCTCCCCCAAATTTCCCCCCAGTTTCCCAATCCGCCTCCCCCCAGTCCCTCCCAGTCTTTCCAGTTCCCCCTGGCCCTGCTGCCTCCTCCTCCTGCTCTTCCTGGCTCCCCCAGCTCCTCCTGGTTTTTCCCAGATCACCCCAATTCCCTCCGGCTCCCCCCAGTCCCTCCCAGCTCTGCCTGGCTCCTCCTGCTCCCCCCAGTTCCCCCCAGTCCCTCCCAGTCCTCCCAGTTCCCCCCAGTTTGGGCTCCGCAGATCCAGAGTGGGATCCCATGGAATGGGGGTGGGAACCCCTGGTGTGACCCCTCCCCATCCCAGGGCTGTCCCAGCCCCCCCCAGGGTCACCTCATGTCCCCAAATCTGGCCTGGGGGGCGACTCTCAGCCCCACAGTGCGGGAAGAGAGGAGGGAACGTGGAGGGGGAAGCACCAGCCTGGGGGGTTTGGGATCCCTGGGATGGGATCCATGGGATGGGATCCATGGGATGGGATGGGATGGGATGGGATGGGATCCATGGGATGGGATGGGATGGGATGGGATCCATGGGATGGGATCCATGGGATGGGATCCATGGGATGGGATGGGAAGGGTTGGCATGGGATCCATGGGATGGGATCCATGGGATGGGATCCACGGGATGGGATAGGATCCATGGGATGGGATGGGGGAAGGAGCTCCCTCTAATCTGGGGGAGCACAAGTCCAACCCAGTGTCCTGGGGGTGCTTGGGACCCCCAAAATCTGGGGGTTCACAACCTCCAGCTCATCTTTCCACCCTGGGGGTGTTTGGAATTTTTCAAATTTAGGGGTTCACAACCCCCAGCTCCAATTTCCACCCTGGAGATATTTGGGACCCCCAAAATTTGGGGGCTCACAACCTCTTTCCACTCTGGGAGTGTTTGGGACCTTTCAAATCCAGGGATTTACAACCCCCAGCTCCATATTTCAACCCTGGGAGTGTTTGGGATCTTTCAAATCCAGGGATTCACACCCCCCAGCTCCAATTTCCATATTCCACCCTGGGAGTGTTTGGAATCTTTCAAATTTTGGGGTTCACAACCTCCAGCTCCAATTTCCACCCTGGGGATGTTTGGGATCTTTCAAATCCAGGAAATCACAATGTCCCAGCTCCCTATTTCACCCGGGGGATGTTTAGGATCCTTCAAGTCCAGGGGTTCACAATGTCCCAACTCTAATTTCCACTCTGGGGATGTTTGGGACCCTCCAAGCCCGGGCATTCACAACCCTCCCACCCCAATTTCCACCCCAATTCCTGGCCTTATTCCAGCAGGAATTTCAGGCTGAGCTGGTGCCCGGCTCCGAGGAAACATTTTGGGTCAGATTCCTCTCATCCCGGAGCCTTGTCCATTCCCACGTGTGCGAGCTTCCAAGTGGAAAATCAATTCCTAATGCACAAACCTGACTTTTACATTTCGGGAGCGCCGGGACGGAGCTGTCTGGAGCCACTGATCCCAAACGCCTCATTAGCTCCGGAGCGAGCTGGGCTCCCCGAGGAGGAGCGGGATGTGAATTATTCCTGCGACACCGGGGGCGATGACGGTCCGAGGTAATGGGATATGACACGGCCCCGCTCCCGCCGCGCTAATTCCCCATTCCCTAAATCTGCCGCAGTGCCCAGGCCAGGTAGGGACGCTCTGGGCGCTGCAGGGGACTGGTGGCATTGCTCCAGATCCAGAATCCCAGGGTTTGCTTTTCCTGATCAGTGTCTACCTGGGCAGAGGTCCCTGTCCGTGAGGGGATCCCAAATCCAGCTGTCACAGCCCCATCCTGGCTTGGGATGATGTTCCATCTTCCCAGACCTGGAACCATGACAGCTCCATCCTGGCTTGGTCCTGGCTTGGGATGATGTTCCAACCTCCCAGGCCTGGATCCAGGACAGCCCCATCCTGGCTTGGGATGACATTCCAACTTCCCAGAATCATGACAGCTCCATCCTGGGCTTGGGATGATGTTCCAGCTTCCCAGACCTGGATCCCCAGGAGGACAGCCCCATTCTCCCTCAGGGTGAATCTCCATCTTCCCCATCCTCCTCCTCCCCATCCTGGAGCCATGACATTCCCATCCCTCCTCAGGAGGATTCTCCATCCGCCCACACGCAGAGACACGATGTCCCCATCCTGGCTTGATATGATGTTCCATTGTCCCAGGCCTGGAACCATGACAGCTCCGTCCTGGTTTGGGATGATATCCCAACTTCCCAGACCTGGATCCAGGACAGCCCCATCCTCCTTCAGGGTGATGCTCCATCCTCCCAGAACTGGAATTACAGCAGCCCTGTCCTGCCTTGGAATGATGCTCCATCCTCCTGGAGCCATGGCATTCCCATCTTCCCACACCCAGAGACACAACGTCCTCATCCTGGCTTGGGATGATATCCCAACTTCCCAGACCTGGAATTCTGACAGCCCCATCCTCCCTCAGGCTGATGCTCCATCCTCCCATCCCTGGAGCTATGACATTCCCATCTACCTTGGAATGATGCTCCAGCCTCCCAAACCTGGAGCCAGGATGTCCCTGTTCTTCCTTGGGATGATGTTCCAACTTCCCAGACCCAGAGCCATGACATTCCCAACCTCCCTTGGGATGATGATCCATCCTCCCACTCCTGGAGCTACAACATTCTCATCTCCCTTGGAATGATGCTCCAGCCTTCCAAACCTGGAGCCAGGATTTTCCTGTACTTCCTTGGGATGATTCTCCATCCTCCCACACCCAGAGCCACAATGGCCCCATCGTGACTTGGGATCATGTTCCATTGTCCCAGACCCAGAACCGTGACAGCTCCATCCTGGTTTGGGATGATGTTCCATAATCCCAGACCTCAATCCAGGACAGCTCCATCCTTCCTCAGGATGATGTTCCATCTTCCTGCCCCTGGAACCACAAAATTCCCACCTCCCTCAGGATGCTGCTCCAATCTCCCAAACCTGGAGCCTCGATGCCCCTGTACTTCCTTGGAATGATGTTCCAACTTTCCAGACCCAGACATTCCCAACCTCCCTTGGGGTGATGCTCCATCCTCCCATTCCTGGAGCTACAACATTCCCATCCTGGTTTGGAATGATGCTCCATCTTCTCACCCCTGGAACCACGATATTCCCTCGGGACAATGCTCCATCCTTCCTGGTGGCTCCATCAGGGACCACCCCACAGCAGCAGGGCTGCTCCAAGGGCATCCTGAGGAGAATTCCAGGAGCTCCCAACACCCTCCAGGCTCCCTGTCAGGTGACAAAGGCACTTGGGAATGTTTTGCTCCGAGGCCTGGGGTGGGATGTGGCCTCACTCCACCCTCACAGGCAGGATCTGGCTTTTCCCAGCTCTGGGGTGGGACCTGGATCTGGAATGGGGAGATCCCAGCCACTCCAGCATCCCACAGTGCTGGTTTTTGGCTTCTTTTTTCCACCTCTGTTGAGGGTGGGATTGAAGGCACTCAAGGCATTCAGGCTCAGATGTTTTTTATTTTTTATCAATGTTACAAAGTCTCACAGCCGCGAGTTCTGCAGCATTTCCCTGGCCAGGCACAAAATGGCCAATTATCTCTCACGACAAAGTTTTTAAGGCTTAAACTATCCTGTTAAGAAGTGACACCTAAATTATTTTCATTTTTAACCCAATAACTAATCACTCAAAGTCCTCAATGTGGACTTTTTTATCCAATTACAAAATACCACCCAACCCATTGAGAAGAAGGTGGAGAAGGAGGAGGAGGAGGAGGAGGAGAAGGAGAAGGAGAAGGAGAAGGAGAAGGAGAAGGAGAAGGAGAAGGAGAAGGAGAAGGAGAAGGAGAAGGAGAAGGAGAAGGAGAAGGAGAAGGAGAAGGAGAAGGAGAAGGAGAAGGAGAAGGAAGGACCAGCCTCCACCCCAAAACCTCCATCTTGCTCCACATATATCTCTATATTCTAAACCCTTAAACTCTGAGTTTCCCACCTTGTGATATCACACATTTCTGATCAACTCCACACCCACAATCCCAGTTCCATCATTCCATTCTGGAAGCTTCTCCATGCCCTCAGGTCAATGCAGTGCTCTCCTGGGGGGTCAGTGCCTGGCAGCACAGAAAGCCTGGAATTCTCAGCATCCAGAACGCCAACACCTCAGCCCATGGAATGCTGGAGCACAGGGATGCAGAGCTGCCCTTGCTCCATCCTGGCCCCAATCCTGAGGGATCAAACCCTCGGCTCCCAATTCAGCTCCAAGGGGGCCACTCCCAGCCTCTGGAGCTGCTTGGCACCATCAAAATCCCCACCTGAGGGCCTGCTGGGATGGGATTTTCCTGGTGGAAAATCATCCCGCAGACCCAAGGAGTCATTTCCCCCCAGGGTTGTGGCTGTGTCAGAGCCTGTCAGCACAGAAAGCCTGGAACTCTCAGCATCCAGAACTCCAACACCTCAGCCCATGGAATGCTGGAGCACAGGGATGCAGAGCTGCCCTTGCTCCATCCTGGCCCCAATCCTGGGGGATAAAATGAAGGATCAAACCCTTGGCTCCCAACTCAGCTCCAAGGGGGCCATTCCCAGCCTCTGGAGCTGCCTGGCACCACCAAAATCCCCCCTCATTCCCACCTGTGGTGCTGCTGGGATGGGATTTTCCAGATGGAAAATCATCCCACAGACCCAAGGACTCATTTCCCCCCAGGCTTGTGGCTCTGTCCCTTTTCCCCACGCCCTGGATCCCCGGGAGCTGCTCGGGATTTTTGGGATGAACCCCCCCGGTGCAAGGAGATCCCAGCGCAGCAATTCCAGAGGCTGAGGGATGGAGTGTGGGATGAGAAACGGCTTTTCCCACCCGTGGGAGGTTTGGTGAGGAACAACAGCAGCAGCTTTGGGTTGGAAACATCCCAGTTTGGCAGGAAAAGGCCATTCCTGCCAAAGCTCCTGGCAGGAAAACCGCGGCTTGGAGCTCCCGGCGCTCGCGGGGGAGATCGGGGAAAGCGGCTTGGCTGGGAATGTTTGAGGCATCCTCCCCCGTCCTGGGGTGCCCTGAGGGGTGCCCAGCTCCAGGGGGACACCCCAGGGCTGTCACCGAGTGGGACATGGGGACATTTCTCCCTCCCAAACCCCTCTCCAGCGCTCGGAGTTAAAACTTTGGGAATCTTTTTGCTGGGGGGGGGGGCGTCCAGGATGGTCCACCCCCTCCTGAACATTCCTGGGATAGGGATGAGGATCCCAAAGTGCAGGATGTGTTTAACATCACCCAGGGATGGCCGCTGTCACATCGATGTCCCCAACACCGCTCTCACTTCCAGCACTGCCGGGAACTCGGGAATTGCGGCGGCTGATCCGTGTTCCCAGTCCGTGTTCCCGCTTTGCGACACCGTTTTGCATTTTGCTCCTCGTTTTTGCACTTTTCACGCTTTTCAGGGCCTGAACCATCAGCCCTGGCAGCTGGAGGGGGCGGGAGCCCCCCCTTTTCCTGCTGCAGGGATGCGGGAGAATGGGAAGAGCTCTTTTCATCCCAAATCCTCCATTTTCCACCCCAAGGAGTGGCCAGAGCTGAGGGGGGCTGAGAGATCCTGGGGAATTCCCGGCCCCGCAAATCCCTCTGGCCTCATCCAGCCAGGAGGGATCCCTGAGTCTGGGGTGCTCCAGAGGGTGGGAGAAGCAGGGGGACAGGGAATGCTCGGGATTGTGGGGAGTGGGATATGAGGGACAATGGGAATGCTGCCGTGGGGTGGCAATGCCAGCACACAGTGGCACAATGGGGACAGATCCCAGACAGGGTGGGAGTCACTTTTCCCTCCCTCATCTCCAGGAGGGGAATTTCTGGGTTTAACCCCTCACAAGAGGTGACAAAGATCCCTGTGGGAAATCAAAATCCAGGCTGCAGCCCCCATTCCAAGCCATCCTGGCTCCTCCATTCCCAAATCCCGGCTCCTGCTGGAGAGAGGGGTCCCAGGGGTGTCCCTGGCCGTGCCATGGTGTCCCCCAGCCCCTCCTGTCCCTGTGTCCCCTCTCTGGTGTCCCCCAGCCCCTCCTGAGGAAGAGGAGGGTGAGGAGGAGGCAGCTGCAAACCATTACCGAGGGGCGGGGGCTGCTCCGGGGGTCCCTCAAATCCCTCTGGCCTCATCCAGCCAGGAGGGATCCCCGAGTTTGGGGTGCTCCAGAGGGTGGGAGAAACAGGGGGACAGGGAACACTGGAGAGTGGGATATGAGGGACAACGGGAATGCTGCCGTGGGGTGGCAATGCCACAGTGGGACAATGGGGACAGATCCCAAACAGGGCGGGAGTCACTTTTCCCTCCCTCATCTCCAGGACGGGAATTTCTGGATTTAACCCCTCACAAGAGGTGACAAAGATCCCTGTGGGAAATCAAAATCCAGGCTGCAGCCCCCATTCCAAGCCATCCTGGCTCCTCCATTCCCAAATCCCAGCTCCTGCTGGAGGGAAGGGTCCCCGGGGTGGCTTTGGTGACTCAGGCTGGCGACTGTCACTGCAGAGACACAGCTGGGCGCGGCGAGGGGGCCCTGGGGGACCCCAACTCCCCCCTTTGGGGACCCCAGAGAGGCAGCGCTGCCGCAGCCCCCCCGTGCCGTGCCCCTCTCGGTTTGTTTTCCTTTCCCGGAGAACTCGGCCTGACCCGGAGCCTCCGGAGCGGGGGGAGCCCGGCGGGACCCCCGGAGCAGCCCCCGGAGCAGCCCCCGGAGCAGCCCCCGCCCCTCGGTAATGGTTTGCAGCTGCCTCCTCCTCACCCTCCTCTTCCTCAGCAGGGGCTGGGGGACACCCCGAGAGGGGACACAGGGACAGGAGGGGCTGGGGGACACCAGGGCACGGCCAGGGACACACGAGAGGGGACACAGGGACAGGAGGGGCTGGGGGACACCATGGGACGGCCAGGGACACCCGGGAGGGGACACAGGGGGCTGGGGGACACCATGGGACACAAGGACAGGAGGGGCTGGGGGACATCATGGCATGGCTAGGGACACCTGAGAGGGGACAGGAGGTGCATCATGAGGGGAAGGGTGGAGGTGTGTGTGCACGTGGGTGTGTTTGGGTGTGCACATGTGTGTGTGTGTGTGTGTGTGTGTGTGTGATGCATGTCTGTGTGTGTGTGTGTGTGTGTGATGCATGTCTGTGTGTGTGTGCGCACATGGCTGTGGTGTGCACGTGTGTGTGCACATTGTGTGTGCTCATGGGGTGTGTGCACATCTGTGTGCACACGTGTGTGTGTGTGTGTGGGCACACGGGGTGTATGCACATCGGTGTGCACATGTGTGTGTGTGTGCACATGGCTGTGGTGTCCACGTGTGTGAGCGTGAGTGCACATTGTGTGGGCACATGGGGTGTACATGTGTGAGCGTGTGCGTGTACACTTGTGTGCTCATGGTGTTCATGTGAACACGTGCATGTGCACAGTGTGTTTGTGCACAAATGGGGTGTGTGTGCGTGGAGAGTGTGAATGGGTGTGCACGTGTGTGTGTGCATGTGTGTGTATTTGTGCGTGTGTGTGCATGCATGTGTTTGTGTGCACGTGTGTGTGCACGTGTGTGTGACTCTGTGTGTGTGTATTTGTGCGTGTATGTGCACACGTGTGTGTGAATGGGTGCATGTACAGCACGCGTGTGTGTGGGCATGTTTGCACGTGTGTGCACACGGAATGTGTGAATGGGGGTGTGGGGGTGTGTGTGTGCACACATGGAGTGTGTGTGAATGGGGGTGTGTGTGCACACGTGTGTGTGAACAGGTGTGTGTGCACGTGTGTGTGTGTGCACATGGGGTGTGTGCACGTGTGTGTGTGCACACATGTGTGTGCATGTGTGAACACGGGTATGTGTGTTTGTGTGTGTGAACAGGTGTGTGTGTGCACATGGGATGTGTGCACGTGTGTGTGTGCGTGCACGTGTGTGTGTGTGCACGAGGTCATGGGGGCTGTTTGTGCAAGACCACACATGTGTGCAAGAACCTGTGTGTGCGTGTGCAAGGCTGCCAACAGCACGTGTGTCCGTGTGTGTGTGTGTCTGTCTGTGTGTCTCTGTCTGTGTGTCTGTGTGTCTCTGTGTGTCTGTCTGTCTGTGTGTCTGTGTGCAGAGGCGTGGGGAGCCGGGTCCGTGTGTGTGTTCAGGAGCGCCCGCGTGTTCACCCGGGTGCGCACGGGGCTGTTCAGAGCCCGCAGCTCCTCACGGGTGTGCAAAGGACCCGCGTGTGCAGAGCTCCTGCGCGCTGAAGGGAAACTGAGGCCGGCGCGGGTGCCCGCGGGTGCCCCCGAGCTCGGTCGGGGCTTTCCGGGGGCTCCCGGGGCTTTCCAACCCCAAAATCCCCAAATCCCCGCATGGGGACAGCTCCGGGGTGGGGAGGGGACAGCGGAGGGACCCCGGGCGTGTGGCAGTGCCAGCTTTGGGATGGGATGGCCGCCGGGAATTATTTGGGAATTTGGGAATTCGGGTGGCACCGCGTCCCCCCCTCCCCGCGCTGGCACCGCGTCCCCGCGGGCGCCGTGCCCTTGGCGGGGCGGGGGAAGGAAGCGATCCAGCCCTTCCCCTTCCAGGGATCCAGCCCTTCCCCTTCCAGGGATCCAGCCCTGCTCCCGGAGCTCCGGGGTAGGGGATGGGGGGTATGGGGGGCTGCGCCCCCTCCCCGCAGGGTCCCCTCGGCCTTGGGGTCACCTCGGTGGGGTGGGGACAATGTCCCTCATCCCGGTTTATCCGCCCCGATCCGCCAGCTCCGTGCGGGACACCCGGGGTGGGAGTGAAGCTGATGGCGAGGATGACGACGATGATGATGATGGTGGTGGTGATGGTGATGATGATGAAGGTGATGATGACAATGATGATGAAGATTCCCCTCAACCCGCTGCAGGTCCCGCCCCAGGAATGCCCAGTTTGCCCCCAGAAAAGCTGGGAAGGAGCAAACTGGGAGCAAACCGGGCAGCAGGGGAGGGGCTGCCCGCGTCCCGTCCCCAGCTCCCCGGTTGGGGACGTGATGCCACCCCCATGTCCTGGTCGGGGACATCGCTGTCCCCACTGCTGTGGGTCCGGGCTGGGCGCCGGCCTCGCTTCCAGCCGCGGTTCTCCGTCCCCATCCCGCGTTTCCTGTCCCCGCCGCATTTCCATGGGCCGGGCCTCAATTCCCGGAAAGCGCTACCTCATCCCTGTCGGGGCGCCAGGGACGCAAACACGGGCGGAGCCCCCGCCCTTGTCCCTGTCCCCCCCCCTCCAGAACCTTCCCCGGCTCCGGGGCAGCGGTGCCAGGCAGGGCTGG
Organism: Molothrus aeneus; assembly: GCF_037042795.1. NCBI lineage: Eukaryota > Metazoa > Chordata > Aves > Passeriformes > Icteridae > Molothrus > Molothrus aeneus. The sequence continues at coordinate 72,297,494 of NC_089649.1, forward strand.
GGGGGCTGGACCCCCAAAAATCCCAGTACAGCCCCAGGATGATCCGAAACGCCGCTCCGACATCCCCCGCCGATCCCTTTAGGGGCTTGGAGGTGCCCTGGCTCTGGAGGTGACACTTTGTCCCCTCCCCAGTGTCCCCCACCGGTGTCACCCTCGTGGTCACAGCTGGCACGTCCTGCTCCAGGCCACCACATTCCCGGCCAGGGCCTTCCTGACCTTGATCCCAGTGATCCCAAGGGCTTGATCCCAATGATCCCAATGGTCCCAGGGGCTCGATCTCAATGATCCCAATGGTCCCGGTGATCCCAACAAACAAAATTATCCCAGGTCTCAATGATCCCAAACTCCCAATGATCCCAATGATCCCAGGAGCTTGATCACAATGATCCCAACAAACAAAATGATCCCAGCCCTCAATGATCCCAAATCCCCAATGGTCCCAGGGGCTTGATCCCAATGATCCCAATGGTCCCAGTCATCCCAACAAACAAAATGATCCCAGGTCTCAATGATCCCAAACTCCCAATGATCCCAATGATCCCAGGGGCTTGATCACAATGATCCCAACAAACAAAGTGATCCCAGCCCTCAATGATCCCAAATCCCCAGCGATCCCAATGATCCTGGCCATCCTGACAAACAAAATGATCCCAGCCCTCAATGATCCCAAACCCCCAATGGTCCCGGTGATCCCAACAAACAAAATTATCCCAACCCTCAATGATCCCAAACCCCCAATGATCCCAAACCCCCAATGATCCCAGTGATCCTGGCGGTCCCGGTGATCCCAACAAACAGAAAGTTCCCAGCCCTCAATGATCCCAAATCCCCAATGATCTCAGTGACCCCAAATGATCCCAACAATCTCAGTGATCCAAATTATCCCAATTTTCCCAACGTCCCAAACGGTCTCACCGATCCCAGTGTTGTCAGTGATCCCAGCGACCCCAATTATCTCAGCAATCCTAATAATTTAAACAATCCAAATTATCTCAGCGATCCCAACAATCTCAGTGACCCCAATGCTCCAAATGATCCCAATTATCTCAACCATACCAATTATCCCAGCATTCCCAACTACCTCAACTCGGTGATCCCAAATATCTCAGTTATGGGAACAATCCCAATGTTCTGCCTGTGCTTCTGAGGCTCCCACGGGTGGATTCTTCCCATTGTGGAGATTTTTGGGAATGACAGGACAGACCCTTTGTGTGCCTCCTTCCCTTGGGGTCTCCCTGTTCTGATCCCAAATCTGGATCCCAAATCTGGGATACCCCGGCTCTGCTCCCACCCTTGGGATCTCCCAGCTCTGATCCCAAATTTGGATCCCAAATCTGGGATACCCCGGCTCTGCTCCCACCCTTGGGATCTCCCAGCTCTGATCCCAAATCTGGGATCCCCGGATCAGATCCCACTCCTGGGACCTCCCGGCTCTGCTTCCCGGATCCAGGATCCCCCTTTGGGAACGGGAACGACCGCGGGGAGGAGAATCCCGGGATAACCCCGAGCTCTGGAGCCGGGATGGGGCTGGATGTGGGGACAGAGCCGATGTCACCTGGGACACGCGCGCGGTGACAAACCCGGCAGAGCGATTTACAAAATTCAGGGGGACACCGGGGGGCTCTGGGGGTGGCGCGTCCTCTTTGGGATCCTTGTCCCCCCTCGGTGGCCGTGGCCGGGCGGGGAGCGGAGGTTCCGCTGCCGGCGGGACTGGAGCTGGCCCTGCCTCCTCCTCCTCCTCCTCCTCCTCCCGCCGCTCCCGCTCCCACATCTGCAGCTGGAATTGCAATTTGAGGCGCTGCCTGGGCCGGGACAGGGAGTGGGAGGAAGCCGGAGCGCGGGGGGCTGCGCGGGGCCCCGGCGGGGACAGAGCCGCGGGGACAGAGCCGCGGGCAGGACGGGGACAGAGCCGCGGGGACAGAGCCACCAGCCCGGGGGACACGGCCCGGGTGACAAGGAGGGGGGGTCCCCAACCTGTGTCCCCCCCCACAGCGGTGAGTGGCCAGCGGGGGTGGCGGAAACCGGCGTGGGGACATGGGGGACAGCCCTGTCCCCTGGCCGAGGTGAAGGTGGCACCGGCCCTGGGGTCGCTGCCCGGTTTGGGGACACCGTGGGGTGCCAGGACACCGCGGCCTCTTCCCAGTGGGAATGGGGGGGCGTGGGCACGGGGGGGAGCGGGGATGGACGCTCGGACACTGTCCCCGTGTGTCCTGTCCGGGGGGACACCGCTGTGACCACTGGGGACACCGCAGGGACCATTGGGGACACCGCTGGGACCATCGGGGACACCACAGGGACAGCACCACAAAGTGCCAGCACCGTGCAGGGGACACCCCTGGGTGGCTCCCGTGTCCCAGCCATGGCCGAGGGGACAGGGAAGGGCTCCAGGGCACCCCAACAGCTCCTCGGGAGGGTTTGGGGTGTCCCCAGCCCCACAGCCATGCTCGGCCCTGGCACTGCGGGGATGTGGGGACAAACAGCTCCTTCTGTCCCAGCACATCTGGATTGGAGCCCCACAGCTGCCCTGAGCCTCCCAGGTGTCCCTCGGGGTCACCCCGAGTTTGTGGGGTAACCCCGAGTTTGTGGGGTCATCCCGAGTTGTGGGGTCATCCCGAGTTTATGGGGACACCCCAGTTGTGGGGACACCCCGAGTTTATGGGGTCACCCTGAGTTTGTGGGGTCATCCCCAGTTTGTGGGACACACCAAGTTTTGGGGTCACCCCGAGTTTTGGGGACACCCCGAGTTTATGGGATCACCCCGATTTTATGGGGTCACCCCGAGTTTGTGGGGTCACCATGCCCAGCCAAGCCGGTGTCCCCACGCCGCTCTCGGCCGCGGTGCCGCTCCTGGCTGCTCCACCCTGATCCCGTCCCAAACTTTGTTTCCTTTCCCCGTTTCCGTGAGCCCCCGCAGAGGCGGAAATGGTGGAAAATCCTCAAAATCGCTGCTGCGGCCGGAGGGAGCCCGGGAGGCACCGGGATCTGCCCCGGGAGGGACCCCCGGGGTCGGGGCCTTTGTCCCGCGTCCCCTGGGTGACAACAGCGCGGTCGCTGGGGGACACCCGGGGGCTTGGGGCCACCCACCCTCCTGGCCTGGGAGGGGAATGGCACTTTGGGGACAAAGGGGGCTGCTGCCACCCCCTGCCACCCTGGACAAGGAGGATTTTGGGAATGGCACCTTGGGGACAAAGGGGGCTGCTGCCACCCCCTGCCACCCTGGACAAGGAGGATTTTGGGAATGGCACCTTGGGGACAAAGGGGGCTGCTGCCACCCCCTGCCACCCTGGACAAGGAGGATTTTGGGAATGGCACCTTGGGGACAAAGGGGGCTGCTGCCACCCCCTGCCACCCTGGACAAGGAGGATTTTGGGAATGGCACCTTGGGGACAAAGGGGGCTGCTGCCACCCTGGACAAGGAGGATTTTGGCCATATAGAGCCTGAGGGTCAGCACAGACCCCACAGTGACCCCCTGGACCCCCCGTGGCCATGGAGGGACAGGGGACAAAGCCACGGAGCCACCAAGGGCTGGCGTGTCCCTCTCGGGGAGCTCAGGCCGCGGGGTTGGGGACATTGGGGACATCCTTGCTCATCCAAACCCACAACCTGAGCCCCAGGAAGCTGGGAAAGGGCACAAATCCCAGAGATGGGGGGTGATTTCCTGCAGGAAAACCTCCTGGAAAGCCCCATTTTGGTGGAAAAGCCCCATTTTGGTGGAAAAGCCCCATTTTGGTGGATTTTGACAGAAAACCCCCTGGACCACCCCCAGGACACCCCCGTGTGACACCCCAGGGCCACCAGCATGGCCTTCCCTGCCCACAGCTCCGGGGTGGCCTGGGCTGGATCCCCATTCCAGCAAAAGCCTCCCCACCCGAGGGGACTTCTTGGGAAGAGGGGAGGCTGTGGGGATTTTTTGGGAAGAGGGGAGGCCGTTGGGGCATTGGTGATTTTTGGGAAGAGGGGAGGCTGTCGGGCCGTGGGGATTTTTTGGGAAGAGGGGAGGCCGTTGGGGCACTGGTGATTTTTGGGAAGAGGGGAGGCCATGGGAACATTGGTGATTTTTGGGAAGAGGGGAGGCTGTGGGAATTTTTTGGGAAGAGGGGAGGCCACGGGGACATTGGTGATTTTTGGGAAGAGGGGCGGCTGTGGGTATTTTTTGGGAAGAGGGGAGGTTGTGGGGCCATGGGGATTTTTTGGGAAAAGGGGAGGCCGTGGGTATTTTTTGGGAAGAAGGGGAGGCTGTGGGGGTTTTTTGGGAAGAGGGGAGGCTGTGGGGCCGGCAGCTCGTGGGTGGGTTTGGCCGGTGGTGAGGCCTCTCCCGATGAGCTCAGCCCTGTCCTGAAGCTCTGGATTTGTGGGATGAGAGCGGCCGGTGCGGGACGGGGGGCTCGGGGCTGGTGGGAGGCTGTGGCCTCGGGAAGGCAGCCAGGAGCTGGGGTGTTATCCCTGGAAGGGGATTTGGAGCTGGTCCAGGCTGGGTTGCAATCCCTGGGAAGAGCCCAGGATCCCTTTGGACACCGTGATTCCAACAGAAAATAAATTGGGATTTTTCCTAAACGAGCCCTCCCCCAAAAAAGGGGGTTTGGTTGAGGATAAAAATGTTCAGGAACAGCGATTTCCACCCTGCACATCTGTATCCTGCACATCTGTCTGACCTGCTCGGTGACAGGAACTCAGGTCCCTGTCCCCACAGTGGCTGTGACAGCTGGGGACACCCTGGATGGTGACAATCGCGTGTGCCCCAAACTGGGACAGCCACACCCCATTGTGAGCTGAGGTTTGGGGTCCCCTCCTGCCAACCCTACAGATCCCAGCCTCGTGCCTGGTGTGGCTTTTGGGGGACACTGAGGGGACACTGAGGGGACACTGAGGCCACCCCACGCCACCGAGGGGACACGGGGATGGATTTTGTCCCTTCCTTTTCCAGGCGGGCAGCGAGGCCATGGCGATGCTCCTGGAGCCTGGGATGCAGAGCCTGCGGATGGGTAAGGATGTCCCCAGGGGGTGGCACTGGCTGAGGTGTCCCCTGACCCCACCAGACAATCACTCCGTGTCCGTGCCCCTGGCTGTCCCCCCTCTGTCCCCTCCACGGCTCCCACGCTGGGGGAACCAGAACCAGCTGTGGGAGGAAACCCGATCCCACCATCCCAAACCTGATCCCACCATCCTGAACCCGATCCCACCATCCCAAACCTGATCCCACCATCCCAAACCTGATCCCACCATCCCAAACCTGATCTCGCCATCCCGAACCCGATCCCACCATCCCAAACCCGATCCCACCATCCCAAACCCGATCCCACCATCCCAAACCCGATCCCACCATCCCAAACCTGATCCCACCATCCTGAACCCGATCCCACCATCCCAAACCTGATCCCACCATCCCAAACCTGATCCCACCATCCCAAACCTGATCTCGCCATCCCGAACCCGATCCCACCATCCCAAACCTGATCCCACCATCCCAAACCCGATCCCACCATCCCAAACCTGATCCCACCATCCCAAACCTGATCCCACCATCCAAAGTCTAAGCCCTCCATCCCAAACCTGATCTCGCCATCCCAAATCCAATCCTGCCATCCTAAACCTGAGCCCGCCATCCCAAACCTGCTCCCGCCACCCCAGACCCGATCTTGCCATCCCAAAGCTCATCCCTCCATCCCAAACTTGGTCCCGCCATCCCAAACCTGCTCCCACCATCCCAAACCCAATCCTGCCATTCCAAACCCCATCCTGCCATCCCAAACCTGAGCCCTCCATCCCAAACCCAGTCCTGCCATCCCAAACCTGCTCCTTCCATCTCAAACCTCGTTCCACCATCCCAAACCAAATCCCACCATCCCAAACCTGTTCCTGCCATCCCAAACCTGTTCCTGCCATCCCAAACCTGTTCCCAGCATCCCAAACCTCATCCCTCCATCCCAAACTTGGTCCTGCCATCCCAAACCTGATCCCACCATCCCAAACCTCATCCTGCCATCCCAAACCCAATCCCACCATCCCAAACCTGCTCCTGCCATCCCAAACCTGCTCCTGCCATCCCAAACCTGATCCCTCCATCCCAAATCCAGGAATGCAGAGGCCATGGCAGGAATTTTCCCCCCCTCCCCGACCCTTCTCCTCAGGAATGAGGTTTCGTGTCCGAGGCTCTCCAGAGCCCCCGGGGTGTCACCGTCCCCCCCGGCTCTGTCACACGCAGAGGCGGCGCAGGGACCGTTCCCATTTGTCTGGGATCAAATATTTATGGGACAGACACGGATACAGGGAAAGGCACTTAGGGAGCGGGTGTAGGGGACAGCAGACGTGTCACCAGCACAGCTCCGGGGAGGGGACACGGCAATCGCTGTCCCCAACTCTGTGATGTTGGGGACATCTTGTCTTCCCTAGACATAAAGTCAGGATCAAACCAATCCCAATCCCAATCCCAATCCCGCGGCGGCTGCTCTTGGGGGATCTCAGAGCATTCCTTGGGGCTCCTGAGCTTCCCAAGGGGGTCCCAGTGGCTGTCCCAGGGCAAACTGGTGGCACTGGGAGCCAGGGTGGGTTTGTCCAGACACGAGTGAAGGTGAGAAGGAGTTCTGTTCTTCCCGGAGGATCCTCTGCTGTTCCCAAATCTCTCCAACCACGGAACCTCTGCTGTTCCCAAATCTCTCCAACCACGGAGCCTCTGCTGTTCCCAAATCTCTCCAACCACGGAGCCTCTGCTGTTCCCAAATCTCTCCAACCACGGAGCCTCCTCTGTTCCCAAATCTCTCCAGAGCTTGGCTGGGGGTGGGCGCTGCTCATCCCCGCTCCCACGGCCCCGATCCCGGCAGGATCCCGGCAGGATCGGCAATCCCACAGCGCAGGTTTTAGGGCCAGCAGTCCCTTCACCTCACCAGTGTCACCGCCCGGACCCCACACCCCATTCCCCGCACTTTACCCCATCCCAATCCCTTGGGAAAGCCGCTCCGTCAGCTCCCCCAGCCCCTTCCAGCTGGGGCCGCTCCAGCGGCTCTGTCGTGGGCGGTGATTAATTAATGCCGGCTGCTAATTGGAGCCAGGTGCCCGGGGCAGCGCGGGCGGGACAGCCCCGTGTCCCCGGTGTGGGGCGGGGACTCTGGGGCTCAGCCCATCCCGGTTTTGGGATCATCGGGGGTCCCCAGGGCTGGAATTCTGCTGCTGGAAGGGAGAGGGACGGGTGGTGGCTTCAGGAGGAGGAAGAGGAGGAGGGAAAATTTGCTTTACCCATGGTCCCCACCCCCAGATTTTGGGATTAGCACGGGCCCACGGAGCTTCCAGGGTGTCCAGGAAACCAGGGTGTTCTGGAGTGTGGCCGAGGGTCTGAGCTGGACCCGCCCTCCCTCGCTGGTTCTCCATGGATTTGAAACACAGACAGTTCCTTTCTTTCTTTCCAAGTTTTCCCCCATTCCTACTGAATCCAAACCTTCCAGCTGCTGGCCTGGAGCAGCTTCCCCTGGAAGTGTCCCCTTGCACACATCCCTGGAATTGTCCAAGCCCGTGTTGGATCCGCCTGGGATAATGGAAGGTGTCCCTGCCCATAGATGGGGGTGGCACTGGGTGGGATTTATGGACCTTCCCAATTTCAACCATCCCACAATTCCATGATTTTGTGAACTCCACATCTGGAGACCCCACAGTGACTCTGTCCCCTGCACCCCCACATCCACTCCAGGTCTCCATCAGGATGTCTTGGGTGGTCTCTCCCTGGGGAAGGGTCTTTGGGAAGGCCTGGGATCCCTTCCCAAGTGGATCCATCTCCATCGGGATGTCCTGGGTGGTCTCTCCTTGGAGAAGGATTTGGGAAGGGCTGGGATCCCTTCCCACCTGGATCTGCCTCCATCAGGATGTCCCAGGTGGTCTCTCCTTGTGGAAGGGTCTTTGGGAAGGGCTGGGATCCCTTCCCACCTGGATCTGTCTTCATCAGATGTCCTGGGTGGTCTCTCCTTGGGAAGGGCTGGGATCTCTTCCCACCTGGATCTGTCTCTGCTGGGATGTCCTGGGTGGTCTCTCCTTGAGGGAAGGATTTGGGAAGGCCTGGGATCCCTTCCCACTCGTATCTGTCTCCATCAGGATGTCCCAGGTGTCCTTGAGGAATGGTCTTTGGGAAGGGTGGGAATCCCTTATCACCTGTATCCATCTCCATTGGGATGTCCTGAGTAGTCTCTCCTTGGGAAGGGCTGGGATCCCTTCCCACCTGCATCCATCTCCATTGGGACGTCCTGAGTGGTCTCTCCTTGGGAAGGGCTGGGATCCCTTCCCACCTGGATCCATCTCCATGGGGATGTCCCGGGTGGTCTCTCCTTGGGGAAGGGTCTTTGGGGTCCCCCAGACTCTCCCGTCTGTGTCCCCAGGTGCCAACGGTGAGCGGTGCCCGACGCCGTCCCCGCCCGGCTCCCCGGGGACACCCCACGACAGCTGCAGCATCGCCCCGCTGACGCCCTCCCAGTCACCGGTGAGTGCGGCACCAGTATGGCCAGTGTGGGCTCCCAGTAAGGCTGATGCGGGGTCTCAGTATGGCCAGTGTGGGCTCCCAGTAAGGCTGATGCGGGGTCCCAGTATGGCCAGTGTGGGCTCCCAGTAAGGCTGATGCGGGGTCTCAGTATGGCCAGTGTGGGCTCCCAGTAAGGCTGATGCGGGGTCTCAGTATGGCCAGTGTGGGCTCCCAGTAAGGCTGATGCGGGGTCCCAGTATGGCCAGTGTGGGCTCCCAGTAAGGCTGATGCGGGGTCCCAGTATGGCCAGTGTGGGCTCCCAGTAAGGCTGATGCGGGGTCCCAGTATGGCCATTATGGGGTCCCCAATAAGACCATTATGGCGTTCCCAGTAAGGTCATTGCAGTGTCCCAGTAAGGCAGTTTTGGGGTCCCATAAGGCCATTATGGGGTTCCCAGTAAGGCAGATTTGGGGTCCCAGTAAGGCCATTATGGGGTTCCCAGTAAGGTCATTGCAGGGTCCCAGTAAGGCAGATTTGGGGTCCCAGTATGGCCATTATGGGGTTCCCATTATGGCCAGTGTGTTGTTCCCAGTAAGGCAGTTTTGGGGTCCCTGTAAGGCCATTATGGGGTTCCCAGTAAGACCAGTGCGTGGTCCCAGTAAGGCCTCTATGGGGTTCCCAGTAAGGCAGTTTTGGGGTCCCAGTAAGGCCACTATAGGGTTCCCAGTAAGGCCAGTGTGTGGTCCCAGCCAGGCCATTATGGGGTTCCCAGTAAGGTTGGTATGAAGTTGCAGTAAGGCTTTTGTGGGACCAGTAAGGCCATTGTGGGGCTCCCAGTAAGGCAGATTTGGGGTCCCAGTAAGGCCACAGTGGGGTTCCCAATAAAACCATTACGGGGTTCCCAGTAAGGCAGTTTTGGGGTCCCAGTAAGACCATTATGGGGTTCCCAGTAAGGCAGTTTTGGGGTCCCAGTAAGACCATTATGGGGTTCCCAGTAAGGCAGTTTTGGGGTCCCAGTAAGACCATTATGGGGTTCCCAGTAAGGCAGTTTTGGGGTCCCAGTAAGACCATTATGGGGTTCCCAGTAAGGCAGTTTTGGGGTCGCCGTAAGCCCATTGGGGTCTGTCCCCCTGTCCTTTCCCCCTCTGGTCCTTCCCCAGTTCCTGCTCCCCCTCCCCTCCCAGTCCAGCCTCCATCCCCCCCAGTCCCACAGGATGGGTCAGTCTGTCCCCAGGACCTCTATCCATGGAATTTTCAGCATGGAGGGGTTTTCCAGCTCTGGAATGACCCACCAGGAAAAATTTAACCCCACAAAACTCCTGCCCTCCTCCGGGGCCGCCGGGTGTGGGAGGCCGCGTTCCAGAGCCGGTTCCTCCCTGGACTTCTTTGTCCCTGCACATTCCTGCACCGGCCGCCTCTTCCCTGCTGATCCCGGCATTTTTCTCGGCCAGCTCGTGTCCTCACTTATCAAATCTAGGGACATTTCGAGTTAACGAGGCTTTCAGCTTCCCGTGGTGACATGGGGACAGGGCCTTGTCACATCCTTACAGCTTCTTCAGCACAGGGACAGCCCTGGAAGGAGGGGACACGGAGTGGGGACAGGAAAAGTGAGGGAGCAGCAGTGGGAACATCCCAACTACCTGGGCCAGGGGGATTTTCAGCTGGGTGACCCTTGGGGACACCTAGGATGATGTCACCTAGTCCAAGATGGGGAGCAGGGAAAGGTTGGAGCTCAGTGACCCTTGGGACGATGTCCTTTGGCGTGAGATTGGTCACAGGGAAGGGTTTTGGTTGGGTGACCCTTGGGGACACCTGGGATGATGTCACTTAGTCCAAGATGGGGAGCAGGGAAGGGTTTTGGTTGGGTGGCACTTGGGGACACCTGGGATGATGTCACCTCATCCCAGATGGGAAACAGGAAAGGGTTTGGGTTCAGTGACCCTTGGGGACACCTGGGACAATGTCCCTTGGAGTGAGATTGGTCACAGGAAAGGATTTTGGTTGGGTGACGCTTGGGGACACCTGGGACAAGGTGAGATTGGGCACGGGGAAGGTTTTCAGCTGGGTGACCCTTGGGGACACATGTCCCTTGGCATGACATTGGTCACAGGGAAGGGTTTTGACTGAATGATCCTTGGGGACACCTGGGATGATGTCCTTGGCATGAGATTGGTCACAGGGAAGGGTTCTGACTGAATGATCCTTGGGGACACCTAGGACAATGTCCCTTGGTGTGAGATTGGTCACAGGGAAGGGTTTTGGTTAGGTGACACTTGGGGACACCTGGGATGATGTCACCCAGTCCAAGATGGGGAGCAGGGAAGGGTTTGGGTTCAGTGACCCTTGGGGGACACCTGGGACAATGTCCCTTGGCGTGACACTGGATACAGGGAGCAATTTGGGTTTAGTGACCCATGGGGACACCTGGGACAAGGTTCCTTGGAGTGAGACCAGACACAGGGAAGGTTTTTGGGAATCTTGGCTCCAATTTCAGGGTCCAAGTGAGGGAGGCTCAGCACAATAAAAACAGGAGCCCCCAACCACCCTGGCTGCTCCCATGGGCATCCATCCCTCTCCAGGGCTGCCCAAATCCCTGTGTCCCATGGGAACTGCCTTTGGGAACGACCACAGGCACCCCATGAAATATGGGAGATGCTTTTCCCAATGAGTGAAGATGTATAAGAAGAAGAATCATCCATCAGGGAATCACCAATCTTGGTGAAAACCCAGAAAAAATCCTGAAAATCCCAGGAAAAATCCTGGGAAATTGAATGAGTTCCTGGGGTCTTTACCACTTTTCTGGGATCCCCCAGTCCAAATTGAGTGCTTGATCTCATTCCTTGCCTTCCTTGCCTCCCGTGGAATATGGGAGATGCTTTTCCCAATCAGTAAAGATGTAAAAGAAGAAGAATCATCCATCAGGGAATCACCAATCTGGGTGAAAATCCAGGAAAAATCCTGAAAATCCAGGAAAAATGAACCAGTTCCTGAGGTCTTTACCACTTTTCTGGAATCCCCCAGTCCCAACTGAGTGCTTGATCCCATTCCTTGCCTTCCTTGCCTCCCGTGGAATGTGGGAGACGCTTTTCCCAATGAGTGAACATGTATAAGAAGAAGAAGAACCCATCAGGAAATAACCAAACTGGGTGAAAATCCAGGAAAAATCCTGAAAACCCTGGGCCAAGGAAGCTGTTCCTGGTGTCTTTATGGCTTTTCTGGAATCCCCCAGTCCCAACTGAGCGCTCGATCCCGTTCCTTGCCTTCCAGCGGAGCGAGGCGCGTTCCCAGCAGGCGCCGTCCTTCTCCGTGGTGGTGGCCATCGACTTCGGCACCACCTCCAGCGGTTACGCCTTCAGCTTCACCAGCGACCCCGAGGCCATCCACATGATGAGGTGAGCACCCGCCAGGGGCCCCGGAGCTGGGAAAGGACTTTGATGGCCCCAGAATGGTCAGAGGTTGGGTTGGTGGGAGATGGTTCCTGGCAGCAGCGGGCGGAAGGTGTGGGGTGAGGATACTCCAAGGGATGGAGCCCCTCTGCTCTGGAGCCAGGCTGGGAGAGCTGGGAATGTTCCCCTGGAGAAGAGAAAATTCCAGGGAATCCTCAGAGTCCCTGAAGGGGCTCCAGGAGAGCTGGAGAGGGGCTGGGGACAAGGCCTGCAGGGACAGGAGCCAGGGAATGGCTCCCACTGGGAAAGGGGAGATTGGGCTGGGATCTTGGCAAGGAATTCCTGCCTGGGCTGGAATTCCCAGATTTGCTGGGACTGCCCCTGGATCCCTGGCAGTGCCCAAGGCCAGGTTGGACCCTGGGGCTGGGATCCACCTGGGACAGTGGGAGGTGTCCCTGCCATGGAAGTAGGTGGCACTCAGTGGTCTTCAAGGTCCCTCCCAATGCAAACCAGTCTGGAATTCCATGAAATTCCTTGGAGGATGGAGCGGGACCACCCCTCCTCCTTTGTCCCCCTTTAAGTTCCTTCAGACCACGCCCACAGAAACAAATTAAACCTGGCAGGACCCATTCCCTGGAAGTTCACCTGCTCCGGCTCCTCTTTGCAGGAAGTGGGAAGGGGGGGACCCGGGCGTGGCCAACCAGAAGACCCCCACCAGCCTCCTGCTGACGCCGGAGGGGACATTCCACAGCTTCGGCTACACCGCCCGCGATTACTACCATGACCTGGACCCCGTGGAGGCCCGCGAGTGGTTCTACTTCGAGAAGTTTAAGATGAAGATCCACAGCACCAGCGTGAGTCCCTGCTCCCATCCTGATGTTCCCGGTGTTCCCAGGGGGATCCTCCTTCCCAGGGCTGGGCTGGGAGTTGAAATGTTGGGAAAAAACCCCATTTTAGCCCATTTTCGGGGGGTGACTTTGAGGTTCTCCCATCCGAGCTGCTCCAGGGTGGGTGGATGTGGCTGCACGAAGCTTTGGGTGCCTGAGCTCCAGCTGGGGCAGAGAAGGATGAACAAATTCCCAAGGCTTGGTGATGGATCCACCTCCCAGCCCCTGGTGTGATCCATTTGCTGTTCCTGGCAGGATCTGACCATGAAAACCGAGCTGGAAGCTGTCAACGGGAAGAAGATGCCGGCGCTGGAGGTGTTCGCCCACGCGCTGCGCTTCTTCAAGCAGCACGCAGTGCAGGTGGGGCCACCTCCATCCCTCCTCCTCCTTCCCAAAGGGAATCCTCTCTGTCCTCTCTGAGCGTTCCATGAGAGGGTGGGGAGGCCCTGGAATGGAATTCCCAGATTGGCTGTGGCTTCCCTCTCCCTGGAAGTGTCCAAGGTTGGACATTAGGGCTTGGAGTGACCTGGGATAGTGGGAGGTGTCCCTGGGTGGGACTGGATGGGGTTTAAGGTCCCTCCCCACCCAAACCATTCCATGAGTCACCGGGAGCCCCCAGGTGTCACCTCCTGCTTGTCCCCTGGCAGGAGCTGAAGGACCAGTGCCCATCCCTGCCCGAGAGCGACGCCATCCGCTGGGTGCTCACCGTGCCGGCCATCTGGAAGCAGCCGGCCAAGCAGTTCATGCGGGAAGCGGCCTACAAGGTGGGGGGACTCCAGAGGGTGACCATGAGGTGACCCTCACAGGGGTTGGGGTGCCCAGGGTATCCCCTTCTTCCCTCTGAATTCCCACTGTCAGAGGATAGCGTTAGGTGGAATATTGGGAGGGAATTCCTGGCTAGGAGGGTGGGGAGGGGCTGGGATGCAATTCCCAGATTTCCTGTGGCTGCCCCTGGGTCCCTGGAAGCGTCCAAGGCCAGGTTGGATAGATTTGGATCCACTTGGGACAGTGGGAGGTGTCCCTGCCCATGACCGGGGGTGAAATGGGATGGGATTTAAGGTCCTTCCAATCCAAACCAGCCAAGAGTTGTTGGTTTGGGTTGGAAGTTGGAAGTTGTTGTGTGAGTGGGTGGATAATTTGCCAGGTAGGTGGTTAAGTGGATGGTTGGATGGCTGGTTGAATGGTTCGGTGGTTGGGTGGTTGGTTTGGTGCTCGGGTCATCGGTTGAGCAGTTGTCTGATTGAGTGGTTGGTCGATGTGTTGGTTGAGCAGTTGGTTGGTTGGTTGAATGGGTGGGTCATTGGTTGGGAGGTTGGTTGGGTGGCTGCTTGAGCAGTTTGGCCATTGGTTGGGTGATTGGTTTGGTGGCTGGGCCATTGGTTGAGCTGTTGGTTGGTCGGTTGAGTGCTTGGTTTGGTGTTCAGGACATTGGTTGGTTCACTGGTTGACTGGGTCATTTCAGGGCGTTGGTTGGTTCATTGGTTGACTGGGTCACTGGTTGAGCAGTTGGATGATTGAGCAGGTGGTTGGTTGGGTGGTCAGGTTATTGGTTGGGTGTGGGTCAATGGTCAGGTGGTCAGGTCAGTGGTCGGGCAGTTGGTTGTGTGGCTGGGTCAGGGGCTGGGTGGTTGGTTGGGTGGTTGGTTTGATGATCGGTTCTTTGGTTGGTTGGTTGGTTGGTTGGTTGGTTGGTTGGTTGGTTGGTTGGTTGGTTGGTTTGATGGTCAACTCATTGGTTGGGTGGTTGGTTTGGTGGTCAAGTCATTGGTTGGCTGGTTGGTTGGGTGGTTAGTTGGGTGGTGAGGTCATTGGTTGGTTGTGTGGTTGGTTGCATGGCTGGTTTGGTGGTGAGGTCCTTGGTTTGTTGGATGGTTGGTTTGGTGACTGGTTTGCTGGTGAGGTCGTTGGTTTTGTGCTTGGTTAGATGGTTAGTTGCGTGGTGAGGTCATTGGTTTATTGGGTGGTTGTGTGGTTGGATGGTTGGTTTGGTGGTGAGGTTGTCGGTTGGTTGTGTGGTTGGTTGGGTTGTTGGTTGGGTCGTTAGTTGGAAAGTTGGGTGGATTTATGGCAGGTTGAGTGGTCGGGTGGTCAACTCCATGCTCGGATCGATGGCTGAGTTGTTGGGTCGCAGGTTGGGCGGTTGATTGGTCCATTGAGTTTTTGGGTGAATGTTCAGATATTGGCGAGTATTGGGTCCTCCCACATCCCACAATTCCAGACCCGTGTGAGCACCAAGGGGATGGGGACACACCCGGGAACCCTCCCTGTCCCCTCCCTGTCACCACGTGTCCCCGCAGGCCGGGCTGGTGTCCCCGGAGACGCCGGAGCAGCTGCTGATCGCGCTGGAGCCCGAGGCCGCCTCCATTTACTGCCGGAAGCTGCGGCTGCACCAACTGATCGAGCTGAGCTGCCGCCCCCCGGCCAACGGCGCCGAGACCCCACACCCCATCGACTCCAGCTTCCGGCAGGGTGAGCGGCACAGGGAGTGGGGTCGGGATAGGGCTGGGGCTGGAGGAGCAGGGAATGGGGTCAGGATAGGGCTGGAGGAGCAGGGAATGGGGTTGGGATAGGGCAGGGGCTGGAGGAGCAGGGAATGGGGTCAGGATAGGGCTGGAGGAGCAGGGAATGGGGTTGGGATAGGGCTGGAGGAGCAGAGAATGGTATCATGGGATAGGGCAGGGGCTGGAGGAGCAGGGAATGGGGTCAGGATAGGGCTGGAGGAGCAGGGAATGGGGTTGGGGTAGGGCTGGAGGAGCAGGGAATGGGGTCGGGATAGGGCACGGGCTGGAGGAGCAGGGAATGGGGTCGGGGTAGGGCAGGGGCTGGAGGAGCAGGGAATGGGGTCAGGATAGGGCAGGGGCTGGAGGAGCAGGGAATGGGGTCGGGATAGGGCTGGAGGAGCAGGGAATGGGGTCAGGATATGGCTGGAGGAGCAGGGAATGGTATCATGGGATAGGGCAGGGGCTGGAGGAGCAGGGAATGGGGTTGGGATAGGGCAGGGGCTGGAGGAGCAGGGAATGGGGTCGGGATAGGGCCAGGGAATGGGGTCGGGATAGGGTCGGGGCTGGAGGAGCAGGGATTGGGATCCAGCCCTGCGTGCCAGGTCTGGAGGGTCCATCAGCTGCCATGGTTGGAGAAGTCCCTGGAAACCCCATTCCCAGAGAGTCCCCATCCCCAGAGACCCCTCCCCCCATTGCCAGAGACCCCCTGTCCCCAGAGATCCCCCCCCCCATCGCCAGAAATCCCATTCCCAGAGAGCCCCCCCCCCATTGCCAGAAATCCCATTCCCAGAGAGCCCCGTTCCCACAGACCCTCCCATTCCCAGAGATTTCCCATCCTCACACCCCCATTCCCAGAGACCCCTCATTCCTAGAGACCTCCCATCACCAGAGACCCCATTCCCAGAGACCCCATCCCCAGAGACCCTCTGTCCCTAGAAGCCCCATTCCCAGAGACCTCATTCCCAGAAACCCCATTTCCAGACCCCCCCCCCCCCCCCATTCCCAGAGACCCCCATTCCCCCCTCCCCAAATCCAGGGCATTTTTTCCTGCTTTCCCATAAGCCTCCAAGCTGTGTCCCCCCTCTGGCCCTCTTGGCCACCACCCCGTGTCCCTGGGCCACCTCCAGGGACTGTCCCCCCATGGATGGGATCCTGGGCTTTGCTGGGACAGCCCCAGTTTGCCCAGCTGGGACCAAGCCTCAGAACTGGGATGTGCTGGTGGTGATCCCACATGGAGATTTGGGCTCCCATGGGGGATTTATGGGATGGCTCGAGTTGATCCCAAGGATGAGGAATTATCCCCGTGCCAAAAATATCCCAGGACAACCCCACCTTTCCCAACTCATCCCAGCCCTTCCGGGTGCCTTTGATGTCCCTGGGATAGGGGGGGGGAGCAGAGGAAACCCCACCCGGTCGGGGCCGGAGGTGGCATCGCCCAGGGTGGGCACGGGGTGATCCCACGGGATCTGCCGGGATCCTTTGGGATGGCAGCAGGGAAAGCTGGATCAACCCGTCCGTGGTGGAGCTGGGGCACACTGGGGTTCTGGCTGGAGGGGAGCGGCCACCAGTGCTCCCAGTATGACCCCACAGCGGGAATGGGGGGGATCCCATGGAAATGGGGGGGATCCCATGGAAATGGGGGGGATCCCACGGATATGGGGGGGATGCCATGGATATGGGGTGGATCCCATGGAAGTGGGGTGGATCCCACGGATATGGGGTGGATCCCATGGATATGGGGGTGGATTCCATGGAAGTGGGGTGGATCCCATGGATATGGGGGGGATGCCATGGAAATGGGGTGGATCCCATGGAAGTGGGGGGGATCCCATGGATATGGGGGGGGATCCCATGGAAGTGGGGGGGATCCTGACCCCACTGCCGACCCCCGGCTCTGTCCCCCAGCCCGGGAGCAGCTCCGGCGATCCCGGCACAGCCGCACCTTCCTGGTGGAGTCGGGAGTGGGCGAGCTCTGGTCGGAGATGCAGGCAGGTACGACGGGGGGACACGGGTGGGGAGATTCCCAGATCCTAGGGTCCCCCCGATGTCCCCTCCGTGACAGAGCCACCCTCAAGCACCCAAGGGTGCTCCTGCCATGGGGGTGACACGGTTGGGGTCTGTCCCTTGACCGCACAGAAGGGGCGGGGTCTCCCTGCCACCATCCCATCCCTTCCGTCTCTCCGCCCGCCCCGATTCCCATAATTTTGGTCAAAGTTTCCTTTTCCCCGGTAAAACGCAGCCCTGTGTCCCCGCGGGTGGGTGTGGCAGGGGTCACTCAGGACGGCCACCCTGTCGCTGTCGCCCCCCCCCCCCCCCCGCAGGTGACAGGTACATCGTGGCCGATTGTGGCGGGGGGACGGTGGATCTGACCGTGCACCAGATCGAGAAGCCGCAGGGGACGCTGAAGGAGCTCTACAAAGCCTCGGGTGGGATGAGGATCCTTATTCAGACTTTTTAACCCCGTTCCGGGATCCTCCCGGGACCACAAACCCCGGCTCTGACCCCAAACCTGGGTTGGGACCCCAAACTCGGGCTGGGACCCCAAACTTGGGCTGGGACCCTAAACCCGGGCTGTGACTCCAAACCCGGGCTGGGATCCCAAACCTCAGGAAAGGGTCGTGGGTGGGGCTGTGGCGCCACCTGGTGGCGACAGGGGGAAGTGCAGGGGGACCCGGGTTGGGGACAGAGGGAAGGGGACACAGACTGGGGGGACAAGGAGGGACAGGGGTGGGTTAGGGGGACAAGGTGGGGCAGGGAGGATGGGGAGGATGGGTGAGGGGGGACAGAGGGACAAGGGGCTGGGGTAGAGGGGACAGGGGTATGTGGGGGACATGGGGACATCGATGCCACAAGGATATCGGGATGGGGCTGGTGGGGACATGGTGGTAGGGGTGCCACGGGGATGTGTGGGGACCTCGGGATATGGGGAAGTGGGACATGGAGATGTCGGTGACACGGGGACATGGGGATGGGGGACATGGGGGACGTGGGGGAGTCAAGGATGTGGGGATGAAGGACATGGGGACGTGGTGATGGGGGACATGAGGACATCAGGATGACACGGGGACCTGGGGATGGGGGACGTGGGGATGTGGGTGCCACAGGTACAGGGGATGGTGGACATGGGGACCACAGGGACATGGGGATGGGGGACATGGGGACGGGGGACATGGGGGACATGGAGGAGACAAGGACACGGGGATGAAGGACATGGGGACATGGGAATGTGGGGGATGTGGGGATATGGTGTTGGGGGGACATGGGGACATGTGGGATATGGAGGACATGGGGACATGGAAGATATGGGGGACACGGTGATGGGGGATATAGGAGACACAGGGACATGGGGACGGCAGACATGGGGACCACAGGGACGTTGTGATGGGGACACGGGGACATGGGAATGTAGGGGACATAGGGACATGGAGATGTGGGAGAATGCAGTGATGGGGGACACGGCTGCCATGGGGACACAGCAACCACGGGGCCACCTCCTGACCCCCCACCCTGTCCCTCAGGAGGTCCCTATGGGGCCGTGGGCGTGGACCTGGCCTTCGAGAAGCTTCTGTGCCACATCTTCGGGGACGATTTCATCGCCACCTTCAAGGCCAAGCGTCCGGCGGCCTGGGTGGACCTGACCATCGCCTTCGAGGCGCGGAAGCGCGCGGCCGCCCCGAGCCGCTCCAGCCCCCTCAACATCTCCCTGCCCTTCTCCTTCATCGACTTCTACCGCAAACACCGCGGCCACAACGTGGAGACCGCGCTCCGCAAGAGCAAGTGAGGGGTGGCGCGGGTTGGGGACATCTCGGGAGCCTGGGGACACGGTGGGAGTGACGCTGGGGAGGGAGAGGGCAAGAGAGGGGGAAAGGCGGGATAGGGTGGGAGGGAAGAGGACAGGGAAGGACCAGGCGGGAGTGCCTGGTCACCCCCGGGTCCCCTGTGTGTCCCCAGCGTCAACCTGGTGAAGTGGTCGTCCCAAGGGATGCTGCGGATGTCCCCCGAGGCCATGAATGAGCTGTTCCAGCCAACCATCACCCACATCATCCAGCACATCGGTGGGGCCCGGGGACACGCCCATCCCTGGGGAACCCCTGTCCCTGTGCCACCCCCTGTCCCTGGGGTCACTCCCCATCCCTGGGACCTGCCCTGTTATTGGGAACCCCCCGTTCCTGGGATCATTCCCATGCCATTCCTGGGAGCCCCTTCATCCCTGGAATCATTCCTGTCCCTGGGACCATCCCTGTCCCTATGAGTCCCCCATCCTTGGGACCCATCCCATGCCTGAGACATCCCCCCCATCCCTGGGACAATCCTACACCCTGGGATCCCCTTTGTCCCTGGGACCCTGCTCCTGTCCCTGGGACCCCCCTCCCTTCATCCCTGGCTCCTTCCCTATCTCTGGGATCACCCCTGTCCCTGGAACCCACTCCATCCCTGGAACCCACCTTGTCCCTGGGATCCCCCATTCCTGGAACCCACCTCTGGGTCACTGGAATCCCCCACTGTCCCTGGAAACCTTTTATCCCCAAAACTCCTCCTGTCCCTGGAACCCCCATTGTCCCTGGAACCCTCCCTGTCCCTCGGTCCCATTCCATCCCTGGAACTTCCCCCATTCCTGGACTCCCCTCATCCCTGTCCCCCCCAATCACCCCCACCCCTTCCCCACCATCCCAACCCCAAACCTCCCCTTTTATCCCCTGCTCCAGACGCCCTCCTGAAGAAACCCGAGGTCCACGGCATCAAATTCCTGTTCCTGGTGGGCGGCTTCGCCGAGTCGGCCATGCTGCAGCGGGCGGTGCAGGCCGCCTTCGGCCACTGCTGCCGGGTCATCGTCCCGCAGGACGTGGGGCTGACCATCCTCAAGGGGGCCGTGCTCTTCGGCCTGGACCCCGGCGTGGTGCGGGTGCGCCGCTCCCCGCTCACCTACGGCGTGGGCGTCCTCAACAAGTTCGTGGAGGGCAAGCACCCGCGGGAGAAGCTGCTGGTCAAGGAGGGCAAGAACTGGTGCACCGACATCTTCGAGAAGTTCGTCACCGTGGACCAGTCGGTGGCGCTGGGAGAGGTGGTCCAGCGGAGTTACTGCCCGGCCCGGCCTGGTCAGCGCCGGACCATCATCAACATCTACTGCTGCGAGAGCGATGACGTGGTGTACATCACCGACCCCGGCGTCAGGAAGTGCGGCACCATCAGCCTGGAGCTGGGGGACGCGGGGGACGCGGGCGCGGCGCGGGGCCGGCGCGAGATCCGCACCAGCATGCAGTTCGGGGACACCGAGATCAAGGTGACAGCGCTGGACACGCGCACGGCGCGCAGTGTGAGGGCCACCATCGACTTCCTGTCCAACTGAGGGGCCCTGGGATGTGCCACCATCGACTTTGTGTCCAATTGAGGGGACCCTGGGATGTGCCACCATTGACTTCCTGTCCAACTGAGGGGCCCTGGGATGCGCCACCATCGACTTTGTGTCCAATTGAGGGGACCCTGGGATGTGCCACCATTGACTTCCTGTCCAACTGAGGGGCCCTGGGATGCGCCACCATCGACTTTGTGTCCAATTGAGGGGACCCTGGGATGTGCCACCGTCGACTTCCTGTCCCACTGAGGGACCCTGGGATGTGCCACCATCGACTTCCAGTCCAACTGGGACTACCCAGCATGTGCCACCATCAACTTCCTGTCCAATTGAGGGGACCCTGGGATGTGCCACCATTGTCTTCCTGTGCAACTGAGACTATCCAGGATGTGCCACCATTGACTTCCCATCCAGTTGAGGGGCCGCTGTGATGTGCCACCATCAACTTCCTGTCCAACTGAGAGGACCCTGGGATGTGCCACCATTGACTTCCTGTTCAACTGGGACTACCCAGGACATGCCAGCATTGACTTCCTGTCCAACTGAGACCTTTCTGGAGACTCCACCATTGAATTAATCTCCAACTGAGACCCCCTGTCATTATGAGGACACCCCCAGGACCCGCCACCATCAGCTTCCTGTCCAACTGAGGGGCCCTGGCATTGTGGGGACACCCCTGGAATCTGCCACCATTGACTTCCTGTCCATCTGAGACCCTCCTGGAGGTGCCACCAGGGACTTCATCTCCACCTGAGGGACCCTTTGATTGTGGGGATACCCCTGGGAGATGCCACCATTGACTTCCTGTCCAACTGACATTGGGACCACCACTGTGGGGACCACTGGGAGATGCCACCACTGACTTCATCTTCAACTGAGGCCATCCTGGGATCTGCCACCACTGAATCCTGTCCAACTGAGAGTCCCTGTCATTGTGAGGACACCCCAGGAGCTCCTACCATCAACTTCCTGTCCAACTGAGGGGCCTTGGGAAATGCCACCATCAACTTCATCTCCAACTGAGACTTCACCAACATCATGGGGACTTCTAGGACCTGCCACCATTAACTTCTTGTCCAACTGAGACCTTCCTGGAGATGCCACCATGGACTTCCTGTCCAACTGAGGGGCCTTGGGAGATGCCACCATCAACTTCATCTCCAGCTGAGACCCCGCCAACATCATGAGGACCTCTGGGACCTTCCACCATGGACATCTTGTCCAACTGAGACCTTCCTGGAGATGCCACCATGGACATCTTGTCCAACTGAGACCTTCCTGGAGATGCCACCATGGACTTCCTGTCCAACTGAGACCTTCCTGGAGATGCCACCACTGATTTCCACCCCAGCTGAGACCCCCTGTCACTGTGGGGACCATGCCAGGACGTGGCACCATCGATTCCCTCCCAGACTGAGACCCTCCATTATCCTGGGGACCCCAATCCCTGTCTCCCACCCTCTCCCAGCCCCCTTTAACTGGAATTGGCCTCATGACCCCTCCATATCCCCCATCCAGGACTGTTTGGGATTGTCCACCCGGGGGTGTCCCCTGTCCTCTCTGGGCAGGGTCATGGAGGGGATTTGGGCTCCCAGCCCATTCCCAGTGGGATTTTCCTCCTTCCCAAGGTGGGATTTTGTACTTTAACCCCTCCCCCAGGCATGTAAAATATCTTTATATTTATATACATATATATATATATATATATATATATATATTTGTAGGCACATAAAACCTCCTGAAACTTCTCCTGGTCCTTGTACCATGAGGAAAAAAGAAATGGGAAAAGAAAGAAAAAAACCAGGAAAATAATAGGAGAAAAACAGAAAAAAAAAAAACAAACCCAAAAAAGAGGCGCTGGCAGCAACACAAGGACACGGACGGCAGGGGGACGCGGCCCCAACCCCGAAGCCACCGGGGATCCCCCGCTCCCGCCCCACATTCCACAGGCAAAATTCCTCCCCCACCCCAGAAAAGAGGGAAAAATTCCCACCCCAAGAGGCACAATTCCCCCAAAACCCCCCCGGGGCTGCGGGGTGAGGGCGAAGCAGCGGCAGCAGCAGCGACGAGAGGGGTCCCGTCCCCCCTCCCCGCCCGCTTTGGGGACTGTGCTGTGCTTTGGGGACTTTGGGGTCCCCCGGGGTGGGGTTTGGGGTCAGTCGAAGCCGTGCCACTCGCTCTGCTCCGAGTCGTATTCCAGCTCGGCTCCCATGCAGCGCACCCCGTCCAGGAGCATCGGCGTCCCGTGGTGACGGTCTGGGGACAGCACGGGACACGGCTCGGGGACATCTCTTTTGAAGGGGTTTGTGGGGGTTTTAGGCTCCCAGTGTTGGGGCCGGGTGGGTGGGGGATGTGTTGTCCCTTGTGTCACCGCTGTGGTCACTGCCCCCAAGGGTGGTGACAGCCTCAGGGGGCTGGGGGTGGCTGGGGTATGGGGTGGGGGACATGGGGAGCAAGAGGGTGTTGGGGTTTATAGGGACGGTCCCAGGGACAGGGGACATCCCAGGGACAAGGTGGGGGTCCCAGGGACAGGGGCCCTGGGGACATTGGGGTCACCCCCCACCCTCTCCCTTCACCCCTTCTCAGGGCTCCCCTCAACCCCCGGGCTGGGGAGTTTTTGGGATGAAATCACCCATTTTGGGCAATTCCTCGACAGTGCCACACCTGAACTGGGACAACTGGGAAGAGTGGCTGGGCCTGGTGGAGGGGGGAAAAGGGGACAGGGAGGGACCCCAGAGCCCCCCCAGAGCCCCTTACCCATGACCCGGGCCTGGACGGTGACCTTGACGTGGCTGGGGCTGTGTCCGGCCAGGAGCAGCTCCTCCTTCAGCACGCCCTCCTTGTGCGCCATGTACTCGCAGCGCACGCTGTGCCCTGCCACGGGGACATGGAGGGGCTGCCTGTGCCAGCCTCTGCCCTCCTCACCCTGCCTGAGCCAGTCTGAGCCCTCCTCACCCTGCCTGTGCCCTCCTGAAGCTTCCCTGAACCCCTCCTGTCCTGCCCGTGCCCTCCTCATCCTGCCTGTGCCCTCCTCACCCCACCTGAGCCTTCCTCACCCCACCTGAGCCTTCCTCACCCTGTCTGTGTCCTTGTCACCCTGCCTCTGCCTGACTGTGCCCTTCCCACTCTGCCTGTGCCCTCCTCACCTTGCCTGTACCCTCCTCACCCTACCTGAGCCTTCCTCACCCTGTCTGTGCCTTCCCTGCCCTGCCCGTGCCCTCCTCACCCTGCCTGCACCTTCCTCACTCTGCCTGAGCCCTCCTCACCCTGCCTCAGCCTGCCTGAGCCTTGTCTGTGCCTACCCGTGCCCTCCTCACCCTGCCCGTGCCCTCCTCATCCTGCCCGTGCCAGCCTGAGCCCCTGTCACACTGCCTCTGCCCTCCTCACCCTGCCTGCACCCTTCTGAAGCTTCCCTGAACCCTTCCTGTACTGCCTGTGCCCTCCTTACCCTGCCTGCCCTTTCCTGAAACTTCCCTGGCCTTCCTGAACCTGAACCCTTCCTGTCCTACCTGTGTCTGCCTGCACCTTCCTGAACCTTCCCTGCCTGTCCCTGTCCCCTCCCTGTCCTGCCTGTCCCCCCCGCCACTCACAAGTTCCCCAGGGCTCCTTTCGTCTGCTCTGGAGAGGCCCTGGCCCCAGTCCCAGCTCCAATCCCGATCCCGGCTCCAATCCCGATCCCAGCTTCAATCCCAATCCCGGCTCCAGTCCCAATCCCAGTCCCAATCTTGGCCTCAATGCTGGTCCCATTCCCAGTCCTGGTCCTGGTCCCACTCCTGATTCCCACCTCAATCCTGGTCTGATCCTGGCTCCTGCCTCCAATCCTGGTCCTGATTCTGGCCTTGATCCCAGTCCCAATCCTGGTCCTGATCCCGGTTTCTGGCTCCAATCCTGCTGCCAATCCTGGTCCTGATCCCAGTCCTGATCCCAGCCCCAGTCCCAGCTCTGATCCCAGTCCTGATTCCAGTCCCAATCCCAGCCCTGATCCCGGTCCCGATCCTGATCCCGATCCCGATCCCAATCCCAGCCCCGATCCTGGATCCCTATCCTGGTCCACCCCCACCCCCGATCCCAATCCCGATCCCTGTTGGGAATCTCCAAACAAACCCTAAAGCGCTTTTTTGGGGTGGAGCCAGCGGTGGGTGGGAAAAGCCCCGTCCCTGTCCTGTCCCCACCCTGTCCCCGCTGCAGGGAGGGGACACCAAAGCCCAGCCCTGTCCCCACTGCCAGGAGGTGACACCAAAGCCCAGCCCTGTCCCAACTTGCAGGGAGGTGACACCGAGGGGACAGGGATGTGGGAAACAGCATCCCTTGGCTGTGGGACAGCTGGGATAGGACCGAGGTGGCCTTGGGGACCTGCGGTGTTCTCAGAACAGAGCCCGTGTCCCCAAGGAACTGCCACCCAGCCCAGGGTGACACTCAGCTGTCCCCAGGCTCCGGGATCCCATGGATGTGGCAGCGCCCAGTTGTCCCCAAAGTGGAGGGTGGCACCTCTTGGAGCAATCCTTGTCCCTGTCCCCTGTCAGGGTCTGGGGCCCCCTCGCCCCCCCCGGGAAAGGAAAATCCCAACAACAACAAAATAAGGGAATTTGGGGACATCCCCGAGGACAAGGAATTGTCACCTCCTCCCCGAGACACTGAGGGGACAATTCCTGGGTGTGCCCCCTTTGGAAAAGGGCCGGGTACAGAGTGGGGACAGTGGGGACAAGGAGGGGACACGGTACCTTCGGGCAGGGAGGTGACACTGACGATGCGCAGGTTGGGGTTGGGGACAGGGAGGGGACAGATGTCCTTGCCCAGGCTGGGCACGGGGGGCAGCACGAAGGTGATCTCGTACTTGTGCAGGATCTTCAGGAATCCCACCTGGAAAAAAAGCGGGATATGGGGGTGACACCACGGCCGGGGGTGTCACTGTCACCCCTCCCCTTGGGGGACAAGGGACACTGGAGAGTCCCCAGGAAGGCGGGGACAGCAGCTGGAGAGGGGGGGATTGTATCCTAAACATTCCCGCTGTTAAATCCGGGATTTGTGCCCTAAAAAATTCAGGAAATAATAAGCAGGAGATAATTTAGGAAATGACAGGAATAATTGCAGAAATAAATCAAGAAAAGGTAACAAACAGGATGATTTTGCCCCAAAACACCGCAGTAAAAATATGGAATTTTGGGACAAAATTTTGGGAATAAGGACCCGTGGATGGCACAGGAGCAGGGAGAGGTTTTCCAGCTGTCCCTGGAAAAGGTAGGAGAGGCTCTTCCCGTGGAATTTTTCCGCTGTCATGACAAAAAACAGAGCCCTGCAGAGCCCTGGAAAAATCCATTTTGGGAAGGGAATGATCCCTGAGGGAAAAAACATCCGGGGCCAGGATCCGGAGGGTGGAATTCCCAAAATCCATCCCAAAGAGCTGGAAAAGGATCCAGGGAGAACCTTCCAGAGCCTAAAGGGGCTCCAGGAGAGCTGGAGAGGGATTGGGGGCAAGGACAGAGGGAATGGGGACACTTGGGGAGGGATTTTGGGAAGGAATTCCCGGCTGGGCTGAAATTCCCAAATTTTTCTATGGATCCCTGGGAGTGTCCAAGGAACCAGGATGAGCTCCAAGCTTCCCCCCCCCCCCCCCCCCCCCAAACCATTTTTGGGATTTATCCCTTTAAAACAAGGACAGAGGGAATGGGGACATTTGGGGTGGGATTTTTGGAATTCCCAAAATCCCCCTATGGAGTGGGATCATCCCAAAATGCTGGAAAAGGATCTGGGGAGAAACTTCCAGAGCCTAAAGGGGCTCCAGGAGAGCTGGAGGGGGACAAGGACAGAGGGAATGGGGACACTTGGGGTGGGATTTTGGGAAGGAATTCCCGGCTGGGCTGAAATTCCCAGTTTTTCTGTGGATCCCTGGGAGTGTCCAAGGAATTAGGACGAGCTCCAAGCTCTTCCCCCCCCCCAACCAATTTTTGGGATTTATCCCTTTAAAACCCCAGAAAAACCCCCAGGATCTTTTCCCGGGCACATCCCAACGCCAGCAGGGACCCCCTCCCCATGTCCCCGTGTCCCCGTGTCCCCGTGGGTGGCACTGCCACCCCCTCATCGTCATGCGGTGGGAAATCAACAGGGGCCGCCCCCCCCCGGCGGCAGCGCCGGATTTGGGAATTTGGGACGGAATTCCGGGCACGAGGCTCTGACTCAGCGCTGGTGGCAGCTGCAGGTGCCACGCACGTTGGTGGCACCGCGGGTGGCTCCTGTCCCCTCCCCCTGGCGGCGCCCCCGGAGCCGTGACACCCACGGGATAACCGGGAAAAAGCTGGGAACGGCCCTGGTGGGATTCAGAACGGACCCAGCGTCCCCAAAACGGGGCAGAGGGGACAGTGCCGCGTGTCCCCCGTGTCCCCAAAGCCACCCAAACGTGGCGCTGGATTTGGGGGACAATCCGGAGTTGGGAATGACACGGAATTCTGGGGTGGCAATGCCTCCAGATCCGGGAATTTTGAGGAGTTGGGAGCCCCCGGAGTCCCCAGGGGATGGTGACACCCCCGCGTTGTCCCCCTGTCCCCCACCTTGACCAGGAAGTGGCCGTCCTTGTCCTGTGTCACCATCACGGCCGAGTCGTGCAGCTGCTCCTGGAAGTGGACGTGGCCCTGTGTCCCCTCCTGGTGGTGGCCCGGGGTCCCCTCGGGGGTGAAGCGCACCGCTGTCCCCTTCCCCTTGCTGCCTGCAGGTGACAAAGGGCCCGGTCACAGCCCTGTCCCCAGGGGAGGTGGCCTCACGTTGGGGACACGGGGCAGAGCGTGGTGGCACCAGGAGAGGCTTCCCTGTCACCCCTCCCTGCGTCACCTGTGGGGACCTGTGGGGACAGCCAGCTCCTCTCCGAGCAGGGAAAGGCCACCGGGCTGTGCCAAGAGGGTCCCCAGGCATCCCCAAGTGTCCCCAAGCATCCCCAAGTGTCCCCAAGTGTCCCCAGGCTCGGCAGACTCTGCTCCCTCCTTTGATGTCCTTAGGGCAAGTGACACAGGGACAGAGGGACACAGGTGACAAGTGAGCACAGCCAGCTCCCCTCTGTGCAGGGACCGGCCACCAGCTGATGTCCAGAAGGTCCCCAAGTGTCCCCAAATGTCCCCAAGCATCCCCAAGCGTCCCCAGGCTTGGCAGACTCCGCTCCCTCCTGTGATGTCCATAGGACAAGTGACACAGGCTGAGGACATGGGGACATGGGGCAGGGGACAGGTGAGAAGAGGGGAGAGCGTGGAAGTGCCACCAGCCCATGTCCACAGGGTCTCCAAGTGTCCCCAATTGTCCCCAAGTGTCCCCAGGCTCGGCAGACTCCGCTCCCTCCTGTGATGTCCATAGGGCAAGTGACACAGGGACAGCGGGACACAGGGACACAGGTGACTGCTGGCAGGGGACAGGTGAGAAGGGGGGAGAGTGTGGAAGTGCCACCAGCTGATGTCCAGAGGGTCCCCAAGTGTCCCCAATTGTCCCCAAGTGTCCCCAGGCTCAGCAGACTCTGCTCCCTCCTGTGGTGTCCTTAGGACAAGTGACACAGGGACAGCGGGACACAGGTGACAAGTGAGCTCAGCCAGCTCCCCTCCGAGGACCAGAATGTCCCAGGTGTCCCCAGGTGTCCCCTGGTGTCCCCAGGCTCGGCAGGCTCCGCTCCCTCCTCGGGCTGCGCGGTGTCACCCGCAAGGGAAGGTGACGCAGGGGAGGTGACGCTGTTGTGACAAGGCCAGCAGGACAGGCCACACGGCAGCGCCCGGGCCCTGCCACCAGCTTGGGGACAGCGCCGTCCCCACGGAGGCCCAAATCCCGTGGGATTTTCCACGTGCGCCGCTTCCATGGAAAATCCGCCCCTTCCTCCTCCTCCTCCTCCTCCTCCTCCTCCTCCCGCTCCCAGCTGGCAGCACATTGTCACCGCCGCCAGCAGCAGATTGTCGCCTCCCTTGTCGCCTGAAGAAAAGGCTCTTTGTGCTGGCAGCGCCGGGAATCCCGGGATTTAATGAGGCGGCTTTAATGAGCCGGGCTTTAATGAGCCGGGCTTTAATGAGCCGGGTTTAAGGCCCCGCCATTGTTCGGCCCCAGAGTCCCTCCCGCAGCCCCGGGGCGACAGCGAGGGACGCGGTGACAGCGCGGGGACACGCGTGGGGACCCTCCTGGGTGGCGATCCCGAAGGATCCGCGTGGATCCCGAATCCCGACCCTCGATAATCCCAAATAATAATCCCAAATCCCTTTGTCTCCCTGGTGGCACTTGGGGACATCTGGCCGCCCCCTCCCGGGCACGGGGACGCTGGGGACAGCGGGGTTGGAGCGGGAGGAAGGCGGGAATTGGGGTGTCCCGGGATTCGGGGTGTCCCGGGATTCGGGGTGGCCTCGGGAGGGGACAGCAGGGACCGGCAGGGGTGGCAGCCAGGGATCCGCTGGATCTGGGATTTCTGGGATCACAGAATCCCTTGGATCTGGGACTTACGGAATCTGGGATTTGTGTGATCTGGGATTTATGGGATTAGGGAATCCCTTGGATTTGGGATTTATGGAAGCAGGGAACCCCCTGGATTGGGGATTTATGGGATCTGTCATTTATGGGATCTGGGATTTGCAAGATCAGGGAATCCCTTGGATCTGAGATTTATAGGATCTGGGATTTATGGGATCAGGGATTCGTGGGATCAGGGATTTGTGGGATCAGGAAATCCCTTGGATCTGGGATTTATGGGATCTGGGATTTCTAGGAGCAGCAAATCCCCTGGATCTGGGATTTGTGGGATCTGGGATTTATGGGATCAGGTATTTCAGGGAACAGCCAATCCCCTGGATCTGGGATTTATGGGATCAGGGAACCCCCTGGGTCTGGGATTTGTGGGATCCGGGAATCTACTGGAATCTGGGATTTCTGGGATCTGGGATTGGTGGGATCAGGGATTTCTGGGATCAGGGGATCTGCTGGATTGGGGATTTATGGGATCTGGGATTTGTGGGATCAGGGAATCCCCTGGATTGGGGATTTGTGGGATCAGAACCTGCTGGACCCTCGGGGTCACCGCGTCCCCCAGGGGTCTCAGGGTCCCCTCCAAGATGTCCCCAACCCTTTTTTCCCTGGGAATTCCTGGGGCTCTCCTGCTCATCCCACGGGGAAGGAACCACCCCCGACCCCATTCCCGGGGAAATCCCCGGAGCAGAATCCCATAAAGATTCCTCGGGATTTGCTTCACCCCAAAGCGCTTTTGGGGTCCCTCAAATCCCTGGATGGGAACAGAGAGACCCCAAAAGCTGCGGGAAAACCCCAAATCCCTGGATAGGCACAGAGAGACCCCCAAAAGCTGCGGGAAAACCCCAAATCCCGGGATCGGGGGACAGGGAGGGGGTGTGGGCACTCACCCTTGCCGGCTGTCGCCATCTGTCCGTCCGGCGATGTCGCTGTCCCCAAGTTCAGCGGCCGGGGGGCATCGTCCGGGAATTCTGCGGGAATGGGGCGGGAATGGGGTGGGAAGGGGAAGGCGCCAATCCCATCCCATATTCCCCATCCCACTGCGGGGACAGCGGTGGCCCCGAGGTGGCCCCGAGGTGGCCCCGATGCTGGCGGGGAGGAGCCAGGGCCTGGAATGGGCATTCCCTCATCCCAAAGCTCCGGGAAAAGCGGGAATTAGGGAATTCCCTCCCCCGAGCGTGCCTCAGTTTCCCTCTTTTTTCCCCCCAAAAAAACGTCATCGAGGTTTGGGATTTTTTTTTTTGCCAGATTCCCGGCGCTGATCCCAAACTTGGGGCCCTTTCCCAAATGGTTTTTCCCAGGACAAACGGGAGATCAGATCCCAAACTTGGAGCTTTTCCCAAAATATTTTTCCCGGGGTAAACAGGAGATCAAACCCCAAACTTGGAGCTGTTCCCAAATCGTTTTCCCGGGATAAAAGGGAGATCAGATCCCAAACTTGGAGCTTTTCCCGAATATTTTTTTCCCGGGATAAACGGGAGATCAGATCCTAAACTTGGAGATTTTCCCAAATGTTTTTTTTCCCGGGATAAACGGGAGATCGGATCCCAAACTTGGAGCCTTTCCCAGATGGTTTTTCCCGGGATAAACACGCGGAGACGCCACCGCCAGCCGGGAATTCGGGATGTGACATCCCAAAAAATAAATAAATAAAAAAAAAATCCCCGGGATGGAATCGGAGGGTCAAACCTCCTCCTCCTCCTTGGGAAAGCCCCATGGGAGCGGGAATGCCGGCAGGGATTGGGAAAAGTGGAAACCCCAAAACGCCGGGAAATTCATGGGGGAGAAAAAAAAAAAAAAAAAAAACAAAATTTCGGGACAAAAACGGGATAAAAGAATGGAAGGGGGGAGCCTCTCCCGCGGAGGAAAATCCAGGGATTTGGGGCGTCCCAAGCCGCGCTGGGTGGGTGGGAAGGAGAGGTGTCCCCAGTCTCAGGACGGGGGTGACAGCTCCCCAGGAGGGGACAGCGCGGCCGCGGTTGTCCCCACCCCCCTTTCCCGGCGCCGTTTCAGCTCCGCCATCCCCCGCGGCCCTCCGGCCCCTCCGCGGGGCTGCCCCGGCTCCTGTGCCGCCCCCCGGCTGCCCCCGGTGCCCCGCAGTGTCCCCCGGTGTCCCCCCGGTGCCGCCGTGCCCCGCTCACCCCGCTGCTCCCGCTGCCCGCTTCCCGCTGCGGGGACACGCCCCCTCGCTCCTATTGGCCGGCGCGCCCCCACCTCGCTCTCCCATTGGTGGGCGCGCACGCCGGTCGCGCCTCCAGGCCACGCCCCTGGCGGTGCTTAACGGGGGTTGCCAAGGGGCGGGATTGTTGCTAAGGGGCGGAGTTAGGGGCGGGGATAAGGGGCGGGGCAGCCAATGAGGAAGGGCGCGCGCGCCGCGGGGCGCCCCCTTGTGGGCGGAGGGGAGGAGCGGGGGCGTTGCCATGGGAACGGGGAGGGGTGGGGGAGGGGCCTTTCCTTTCCTTTCCTTTCCTTTCCTTTCCTTTCCTTTCCTTTCCTTTCCTTTCCTTTCCTTTCCTTTCCTTTCCTTTCCTTTCCTTTCCTTTCCTTTCCTTTCCTTTCCTTTCCTTTCCTTTCCTTTCCCTTCCCTTCCCTTCCCTCTCATCCCACCCCATCCCATCTCCTTCCTATTTAATTCCATCTCATCCCATCTCATCCCAATTCCGTTAGATCCATCTAAGCCCAAATTATCCCAGTTCCTTCCTGTCCCATCCCACTGCACCCCAATTCCTTCCCATCCCATTTCAGTTCTGTCCCGTCACATTCAATTTCCTCCCTATTTAATTTCTTCCCATCCCATCTGATCCTATCTCATCTCCATCCCATCCATCTCATCCCATTTGATCCCAATTCCTTCCCATCCCAACCCTATTCAATCTATCTCATCCTATTTTACCCCAATCCCTTCTACTCTATCTCAGCTCCATCCCATCCCATCCCATCCCATCCCATCCCATCCCATCCCACTCCATCCATTCCATCCCATTGCATTTCCTCCCCATCTCATTTTATCCCACCCCATTTCATCCCAATTCCATCTCATCCCAAATCATCCCAATTCCTCCCATCCCAATTCTGTTCCATCCATCCATCCATCCATCCATCCATCCATCCATCCATCCATCCATCCATCCATCCACCGTCCGTCCATCCCAATTATCCCAATCCCATCGCACCCCATGCCCACCCCAATCCCAATCCCACCCCACCCAATGCCATCCCAATCCCAACCCCAATCCCATCCCACCTGACTCCCAACCCCAATCCCACCCCATCCCCAACCCCAGTCCCAACCCCAACCCCAATCCCAATCCCAATCCCAATCCCAATCCCAATCCCAATCCCAATCCCAATCCCAATCCCAATCCCATCCCACCTGAATCCCAACCCCAATCCCACCCCATCCCCAACCCCAGTCCCAGTCCCAGTCCCAGTCCCAATCCCAATCCCAGTCCCAGTCCCAATCCCAATCCCAATCCCCATCCCCATCCCAATCCCATCTCACCCCAATCCCATCCCAATCCCACCCCCACTCCCCCCGCTTGGCGCTTCCCGCCCCTCCTGGGGACATCCAGCCCTGTCCCTCCTGTCCCCATCCCGAGCTCCGTGTCCTTCCCACGGGGACAGGGGACAGAGAACGGTGCCAGTTCCCATCCGGAGAGCGCTGCGATTGTCCCCTGGGAATGCCGGCGGGACAGCGGGGTCAGGGGACACGTGAGGGACAGAGGGGACAGTGTCACCCCTGGGGGGCTGCTCCAGCTGCTGGAACGCTTAAAAATCCGGCATCCACATTCCCAGAAATCTGGGATCCACATTCCCAGCCATCCCTGGAGCCCCGGCCGTGTCCTTGTCAGCGGCACGATGACATCACACCTGGCTTGTCCCCAAGGGAGGGGACACCAGGCCTGCTTTGTCCCCAGGGCCCACCTTGTCCCCCTGTTCCCACACCGGCCGGAAATTCCAGGTTTTCCCTAAAAAAGC
This sequence comes from Molothrus aeneus, assembly GCF_037042795.1. Classification (NCBI taxonomy): domain Eukaryota; kingdom Metazoa; phylum Chordata; class Aves; order Passeriformes; family Icteridae; genus Molothrus; species Molothrus aeneus. Next base: position 72,330,509 of record NC_089649.1, read on the forward strand.
CACTCTGGCACGGGGACGGTCCCCAGAGCCACCCCTGGGCGTGTCCCCGTGGCTGGGGATGTCACCTGGTGAGGTGAGGGGAGGGAGGGGACACACGGGGGATGTCGCTGTCACCGGGCGCGGATTTGCTCCGGCTTTACAAAAACAACGGGATTTGGGAAGGGATTAAATCCCGGCGGCCACCGGGCGGGAGCAGCGGCCTCATGTCCCCAGGGTGTCCCCAGGGAATCCCCACAGTGTCACCAGAATGTCCCCATGGCATCCCCAGGGTGTCCCCATAGTGTCCCCATGGTGTCCCCACGGTGTCTCCAGAATGTCCCCATAGTGTCCCCAGGGTGTCCCCATGGTGTCCCCATGCTGTCCCCACTCTGCCATCCCCATGCTGCTGTCCCCGCCGATGTCCCCCCCTCCCACTGTGATGTCCCCACGGTGTCCCTATAGTGTCCCCACCCTGATGTCCCCATGGTGATGTCCCCACAGTGTCCCCACACGGCCATCCCCACCCTACTGTCCCTATGGTGTCCCCACCCTGCTGTCCCCTCTCTGGTGTCCCCACAGTGTCCCCACCCCGATGTCCCCACACAGATGTCCCCCCTCCCACACTGCTGTCCCCACTTTGCTGTCCCCATGCTCATGTCCCCACAGTGTCCCCACAGTGTCCCCACACCAATGTCCCCACTCTGCTGTCTCCATGGTGTCCCCACGCTGTTGTCCCTCCCTTGATGTCCCCACCGTGTCCCCACCCCGCTGTCCCCTTCCTGCTGTCCCCACAGTGTCCCCACTTTGGTGTCCCTGTCCTGATGTCTTCATGCCAATGTCCCCCACAGTGTCACCACTGTGTCCCCACACTGCCACCTCCACCCTGCTGTCCCCACACTGTCCCCCTCCCGCACTGCCATCCCCCCTCTGCTGTCCCCTCTCCACAGTGTCCCCACACTGCCACCACTTCCCCTGCTGTCCCCATAGTGTCCCCAGTGTCCCTGCATGTCCCTGGTGTCCCCACAGTGTCCCCAGCCCTGTCCCCTCCCCGCTGTCTCCCCAGCATCCCCACAAGTCCCTAGTGTCCCCACAGTGTCCCCACTGCTATCCCCACAGTGTCCCCAGTGTCCCCACAGTGTCTCCACAATGTCCCCATCACTGTCCCCTCCCCACAGTGTCCCCAATGTCCCCAGTGTCCCCCCAAGTCCCCAGTGTCCCTATAGTGTCCCCACCACTGTCCCAGCAGTGTCCCCAGCACTGTCCCCTCCCCATTGTCCCCCCAGTGTCCCCAGTGTCCCCTCAGTGTCCCCTCATGTCCCCAACAGTGTCCCCAGTGTCCCCACTGCTGTTCCCACAATGTCCCCACTGCTGTCTCCACAGTGTCCCCCCTGCTGTCCCCTCCCCAGGGTCACCCCACTGTCCCCCATGTCCTCAGTGTCCCCCTTGTCCCTGCAGTGTCCCCCCAGTGTCCCCAGTGTCCCCATGTCCCCAATGTCCCTAGTGTCCCCACAGTGTCCCCACCGCTGTTCCCACAGTGTCCCCCTTGTCCCTGCAGTGTCCCCCCAGTGTCCCCAGTGTCCCCATGTCCCCAATGTCCCTAGTGTCCCCACAGTGTCCCCACCGCTGTTCCCACAGTGTCCCCACAATGTCCCTAGTGTCCCCACAGTGTCCCCAGTGCTGTCCCCTCTCCACTGTCCACACAGTGTCCCCACATGTTCCCCGTGTCTCTACATGTCCCCCCTGTCCCCACAGTGTCCCCAGTGTCCCCACAGTGTCCCCACAATGTCCCCAGTGTCCCCACAGTGTCCACACTGCTGTCCCCCCAGTGTCCCTATAGTGTCCCCAGAGCTGTCTCCTCCCCACAGTGTCCCCCCAGTGTCCCCACAGTGACCCCACCACTGTCCCCTCCCTGCAGTCCCCACAGTGTCCCCAGTGTCCCCACAATGTCCTCAATGTCCCCACAGTGTCCCCAGTGTCCCTGTGTCCCCATAGTTTCCCCACTGCTTTCCCCACAGTGTCCCCCCTGCTATTCCCTCCCTGTTGTCCCTACAGCACCCCCAGTGTCCCCATTGTCCCCCCCATGTCCCCAGTGTCCCCTCACGGCCACTCTGACCCCTCCAGGATCCAACTCTTTAATCCCCAAATCCGCCGGGAGCCACCGAGGGCCACCGAGGGCCACCGGGAGCCACCGGGAGCCACTGCGCTGTCCCCGCGCTGTCCCCGCGCTGTCCCCGCACTGTCCCCGCGGTGTCGCTGTCGCGGGTCAGCGGCGCTGTCCCTGCAGCTGCTGCAGCCGCTGGCTCAGGTCGTCGATGCGGAGATTCTTGAGGAGCAGGAGCTGCTCCAGCCGCCCCACCTTGGCCTGCAGGATCTGCGGGAATCCCAAATCCCCAAAATCCCTAAATCCCAAAACCTCAAAATTCCCAAATTCCAAACCCATTCCAAGGGGTCTTCCCAGAGCAGGGAATTTTTTTGGGTTTTTTCCCAGAGGAATTTTGGGGTTTTTCCCACTGAGGAGAAGAGATGGATTTGGGATTTCCGCTCTACCTTGGCCTGCAGGATCTGCGGGAATCCCAAATCCCCAAACCCCCAAAATCCCAAATCCCCAAATCCCAAACCAATTCCAAGGGGTCTTCCCGTAACAGGGAATTTTTGGTTTTTTTTTTTGTTTCCCAGACGAATTTTGGGTTTTTTCCCAGAGGAATTTTGGGGTTTTTTTCTCAGACGAATTTTGGGGTTTTTTCCCCACTGAGGGAAAGAGATGGATTTGGGGTTCTGATCCCTTTCCCATAAAAAAATAAAACGGGAATTCCAGAATATCCCGCTGTTCCCATTCCCGGATATCCCTCAGAATTCCGGCCTTTCCCGAAATTTACATCTGTGCCGGGGAAAAGCCGGATTTGAGGGGAAATTTGAGGGAGGGGAAAAAGCGGGATGGGGGGATCAGGAAAAACCGGGAAAAACCGGGAAAAACCACGAAAGGGAGGACAGGGAAAAACCAGGAAAATTCGGGAAAAGCCGGGGAAAGCTGGGAAGGAGGATGGGGAAAATTTTAGTGAAGAAGGGACCGGGAAAAGCCAGGATAGGGGACGGGGAAAAACCGGGAGTAGGGGACACGGAAAAACCGGGAAAGGGGGACAGGGAAACGCCGGGAAGATGGGACAGGGAAAATTTTAGGGAAGGGACAGGGAACAATCAGGAGAAACCGGGAAAAACCGGGAAAAGCCGGGAAGGAAGGACAGGGAGAATTTTAGGGGAGGAACCGGGAAAAGCCAGGAAAGGAGACACAGAAAATTTTAGGAAAGAAGGGTCAGGAAAAAGCCGGGAAAAGCCAGGAATAGGAGACAGGAAAAAGCCGGGAAAGGGGGACAGGGAAAAAACGGGAAAAGCTGGGAAGGAGGGACGGGGAAAATTTTAGGGAAGGAGGAACCGGAGAAAGCCGGGAAAGGGGGACGGGGAAATTTTTTGGGAAGGAGGAACCGGAGAAAGCTGGAAAAGGGGGACAGGGAAACTTTTTGGGAAGAAGGGACAGGGGAAAACCGGGAAAGGGGACAGGGAAAGACTGGGAAAAACCGGGAAAAGCCAGGAATAGGGGACACGGAAAAGGCGGAAAGGGGGACAGGGAAACGCCGGGAAGGAGGGACATGGAAAAGTTTAGGGAAGAAGGGACAGGGAAAAGCGGGGAAAAGGGGACAGGGAAAGACTGAGAAAAGCCGGGAAAAGCCTGGAAAGGGGGACAGAGAAAATTTTTGGGAAGAAGGTTCAGGGAAAAGCCGAGAAGGGAGGATTGGGAAAAGCCGGGAAAAGCTGGGAAAAGCTGGGAATAGGGGACAGAGAAAAGGTGGGAAAAGGGGACAGGGAAAAGCCGGGAATAAGGGGCAGGGAAAAGCCAGGAAAGGGGGACAGAGAAAATTTTAGGGAAGAAGGGACAAGGGAAAGCTGGAAAAGGGGGGACAGGGAAAAGCCAGGAAAGGGGGACGGGGGAAAGCCGGGAAAAGCCGGGAAAAGCCAGGAGAGGGGGACAGGGAAAAGCCGGGAAAAGCCAGGAATAGGGGACATGGAAAAGGCGGGAAAGGGGGACAGAGATAAAAATTTTTGGGAAGAAGGGACAGGGGAAAGCTGGGAATGGGGGGACACAGAAAAGGCGGGAAGAAGGGCGGGGGACAGGTCAGTGTCGCGCGTGTCCCCCCGGGATGTCCCCGCACATCCGGGACCTCTCCGGAGCCCGGGACTGGGATTTGGGATGGGCTCACCTGGATCGTGTCCCGCGCCAGCTGCAGCGCCTGCTCGCGCTCCGCCAGCTGCTGTCGCATGTCCCCAGGGCCAGCCCCGGGCGGCGAGGGCACCGCCACTGTCACCGCCCTGGCGCGGCGGGGACACGGCCGGGGGGACAGCGCTGAGCCCTCCCAGAGGGGAGGTGCCCAGATCCTGAGCCCCGATCCCATGGGAATGTCCTCATCTCTCATGGGGACACCCAGGGACACCCAGGGACACCACGGTGACCCCCAAACCCCACAGTGACCCCAAACCCCACAGTGAGACCCTGACCCACACAAGGACCCCAAGAACCATATGGGGACATCCCAAACACTGCAGTGACCCCAAAGCTCACAGGGACCCCCTCAAACCCTCGCAGTGTCCCCAAACCCCTGTGGGGACCCCCCAAACCCTCACAGTGACCCAAACCCCACAGTGAGTCCCTGACCCACACAAGGACCCCAAGAGCCATATGGGGACCCCCTGACCCTCATGGGGACACCCCAAACATAGCAGTGACCCCAAACCACCCCAGGGATCCCCCCAACCCCACAGTGACCCTAACCCAAAACCCTCACACTGACCCCCTGACCCCACAGGGACCCAAAACCCCACAGTGATCCCAAACCCTCACAGGGACCCTAAAACCCACAGTGATCCCAAACCCTCACAGTGATGCCCCAGACCCCATAGAGCCCCCAAACCACCACAGGGACCCCCTGAGTCCCCTCAGTGACACCCAGAACCCCACAAGGACCCCACAGTGACCCCATAAACACCCCCTGACCCCAAAGGGGCCCTGTCCCCTGCCCAGCCCTCACCTGGCAGTGCTGTCCTGGCTGCAGCCCCTTCCCAAATCACTCTGGAGCCTGGGCTGGCCTGGAAAACCCACAGGGATGGATGGACAGACGGACGGACAGAGAGATGGATGATGGATGGATGATGGATGGATGGATGGATGGATGGATGGATGGATGGATGGATGGATGGATGATGGATGGATGGATGGATGGATGGATGGATGGATGGATGGATGGATGGATGGATGATGGATGGATGGATGGATGGATGGATGGATGGATGGATGGATGGATGGATGGATGGATGGATGATGGATGGATGGATGGATGGATGGATGGATGATGGATGGATGGATGGATGGATGGATGGATGGATGGATGGAGTAACCTGCCCCACACCGCTGTCGCCTCTCAGGGTCCCCAAAAAGTCCCAGTGAGGAATTTTGGGATCCTTTATCCCCCATCCCTTACCTGTGTCCAGGTACCTGCCTTCGTCCAATGCTGCTGACTCCGCTGGGGGCTGAGGAGAGGCAGGAAAACCCCTGGGACACCTGGGACACACCTGGGACACCCCTGCCACCAGCCCAGGTGACACCAACCTGGCCTGGGACTTTCAGGAGCAGCCCCAGCAAATCTGGGAATTCCAGCCCAGCCAGGAATTCCTTGCCAAGATCCCAGCCCAATCTCCCCTTTCCCAGTGGGAGCCATTCCCTGGCTCCTGTCCCTGCAGGCCTTGTCCCCAGCCCCTCTCCAGCTCTCCTGGAGCCCCTCCAGGGACTCTGAGGATTCCCTGGATTTTCCCTTCTCCAGGTGAACATTCCCAGCTCTCCCAGCCTGGCTCCAGAGCCGAATCCAGGAACGATTTCTGTTTGGAACAACCCTAAATCCCCTTCATTCCCACCTTCCCCTATCCCATCTTTTCCCAAACCCCAATATCCAACCTTTCCCGGGATCCCCATTCCTGGGAGTTCCCTATTTTTGGGAGTTCCTCCCTATTTTCGGGATTTCCTCCCCGTTTTTGGGATTTCCTCACCTTCCCAGCCCCTCCCTTGCCGTTCCTCTGCCTTTGCAGGATTTTGTCCCGCAGGAGCTGCAGGAGCTGCTCGGCCGTTCCCGGCTGGCTCCGCACCAGCGCCTGGATCATCTCCTCGGGCAGCCGCAGGTTCAGCTTGCTCAGCACCTTCCTGGAATTTGGGATCCATGGAACAGCCAGGGAGGTGGCAGAGGGACACAGAAGGATACAGGGGACACAGGGGGACACAAGGGGACAGAGAGGGACACAGGACACAGAGGGATAGAGAGGAACACAGAGGGACACAGAGGGACATGGGACACAGGGGGACACAGAGGGACAGAGGGACATAGGGGGACATGGGGGGATCCAGAGCCGGATCTCAGATCCAGAGCAGGATCTCAGGGAGCCGCAGGTTCAGCTTGCTCAGCACTTTCCTGGAATTTGGGATCCATGAAACTGCCTGGGAAGGTGACAGGGGGACACAGAGGGACACAGAGGGACACAGAGGGACACAGGGGGACAGAGGGACACAGGGGGACATGAGGGGATCCAACGCATGGATCCTCCCCTTGGGAGCCACAGGTTCAGCGCTTTCCTGGAATTTGGGGTCCATGAAACAGCCAGGGAGGTGACAGAGGGACACAGAGGGACATAGAGGGACATGGGACACAGGGGGACAGAGGGACAGAGGGAGACAGAGAGGGAGACGGGACACAGAGGGATAGAGAGGGACAGAGAGGGACAAAAGGGAACACAGAGGGATAGGGAGGAACACAGAGGGACACAGAGGGACATGGGACACAGGGGGACACAGGACAGGGGCGGACAGAGAGGGACAAGAGAGGGAGACAGGACACGGAGGGATAGAGAGGAACAGAGGGGACAGAGAGGGAAAGGGATGGACAAAAGCGGACACAGGGGAAAGAGAGGGATAGAGAGGAACAGAGGGGGACATGGGACACAGGGGGACACAGAGGGACACACAGGGACACAGGGGGACACAGAGGGACACAGAGGGACACAGGGGGACACGGGGGGATCCAGTGCCAGATGCGGATCATCTCCTCGGGCAGCCGTAGGTTCAGCTTGCTCAGCACCTTCCTGGAATTTGGGATCCATGGAACACCCAGAGGAGGTGACAGAGGGACACAGAGGGACATGGGGCACAGGGGGACACAGGGGGACACAGGGGGGCAGAGGGACGGAGAGGGACAGAGGGGGACAGAGGGGGGACACAGAGGGACAGAGAGACACAGGCGGACAGAGAGGGAGATGGGACACAGAGGCACAGAAAGGGAGAGAGAGGGACACAGGGAACACCGGGGGACACAGAGGACACAGAGTCACAGAGGGACACAGAGGGACCCAGAGAGGCACAGGGGGACACAAGGGGACACCAGTCCCCACCCGCTGCACGCCACGGTGGCTCTGTGGCCATACGGAGCTGTCGGGATGTGACGAGCAGGGCGACACCGCCCGCAGGACAGGTGGGGACAATCTGGGGACGCCCCGGGGGGGGGGTGGGGGGGGGGGTCACACGGAGCTGGTGGCGCCTGTCCCTACCTGTTGAGGTGGCCCCAGTTGGCGACTTTCTGCGCCGTGGAGCTGGTGGGGACAAAGCTGTGCAGCTCCACCAGGGAGGGGAAGAAGAACTTCACCACCTCGGCCGCCAGCACTGCGGGGACAGTGGGGACACGCTGCGGGTGGCACCACAGGGACAGAGGGACAGCCCGCCCCGGCCACCCCGCCGTGTCCCCGCAGGGCCAACCGCCGTCGCTGAAGTCGCGGGCGATGTTCCTGCGCGGCCGCGACAGTGGCACCGTGTCCAGCCAGCGGTACAGGGACACCAGCGACGCCTCCGGGCCCGCCTCCGGCCCCTCGGCCGCCATCAGGGCCCGGCCTCAGCGTCCCCGCTGCCATGGCAACAGGGGCGGCGCCTGATCAGAGCGTCGCGGCGCCATGGCAACGGGGGCGGGGCCTGAGCAGAGCGTCGCGGTGCCATGGCAACGGGGTCGGGGCCTGAACAGAGCGTCGCGGTGCCATGGCAACGGGGGCGGGGCCTGCGTGGAGCGTCCAATTGCCATGGAAACGGGGGCGTGGCTTTAATGAAGCGGCTCTGCTGCCGTGGCAACGAGGGCAGGGCTCAATGGGAGCGTCGCTGTTGCCACGGCAACAGGGGCGGGGTTTAATGGGAGCATTTCTGCTGCTATGGTAACGGGGGTGGAGCTTGAAGGAAGAGTCGCGGTGCCATGGCAATGGGGCGGGGCATAATGGGAGCATCCCATTGCCATGGGGAAGTGGGCGGGGCTTACTGGCGTCGCTGCTGCTATGACAACGGGGGCAGGGCTTCATGGGAGAGTCCTGTTGCCATGGCAACGGGGGGTGGGGCTTCAGGGGAGCATTTCTGCTGCCATGACAATGGGGGCGGGGCTTCAGGGAGCGTCGTGGTGCCATGGCAACAGGAGCAGGGCTTGCAGGGTGCACCCTGTTGCCATGGAAATGGGGGTGGGATATGAACATTGGGATGGGATATGGACTTTGGGATTAGATATGAACATTGGGATTGGATATGGACGTCGGGGTGGGATATGGACACCAGGGATGGGATGTGGACAGTGTGGATGGGATATGGACACTGGGAATAGGAAATGGACACTGAGGTAGGATATGAATATTGGGATAGGATATGGACACTGGGATGGGATATGGACACCATGAGTGGGATATGGACATTGGGGTGGGATATGGGCGCTGGGATGGGATATGGATATTGGGATGGGATATGGACACTGGGATGGGATATGGACACCATGAGTGGGATATGGACATTGGGGTGGGATATGGGCGCTGGGATGGGATATGGATATTGGGATGGGATATGGACACTGGGATGGGATATGGACACCATGGATGGGATATGGACACTGGGATGGGATATGGACACCATGGATATGATATGGACATTGGGGTAGGATATGGACACCGGGGATGAGATATGGACACCGGTAATGGGATATGGACATCATGGATGGGATTTGGACATCATGGAGGGGGTATGGACACCGCGATATGATATGGACACCATGGATGTGATATGGACACAGGGATGGGATATGGACACCATAGATGGGATTTAGACACAGGGATGGGATATGGACACCATGGATGGGATATGGACACAGGGATGGGATATGGACACAGGGATGGGATTTAGACACAGGGATGGGATATGGACACCATGGTTGGGATTTAGACACAGGCACAGCCGCAGGAGGTGACAGTGACACCCCCAGATCAGGGGCTGGTCGTTATGGCGGTGAATGGGACCCCCCCCCCCAGCAGGAAGAATCGGCCCCACCTGCACCCGGGTGTGGAGCTCTCAGCTGTCACCTCCTCTTTGCCCCGTCCCCCAGCCATGTCCCCCCCTGGCCGGGCCGTGTCCCCGAATTCCCCCCTCAATTGTCCCCCCGCGGTTTCCCGCTGCGCCTTCAGCCCCGCCCATCCTCCGACCCCGCCTCTCCACTCCGTTCCGCTTCCAATTGGCTGCACCTCCCGTCAATAATCCCGCTGCGCCCCACCCCTCTGTTTGCCACGCATCGAGTACTTCCGGTTTATCTTCGACTCCACCCTCCGCGCCTTTCTATTCGCTACAATTCCCGCCGATCATAGCTTTAACCAATCATCTTCTTGTCCCCGCCTATCACGCACTCCCATTGGTTGATACCGCCGCCATTTTTGCATAAAAATCGGCGGCGCGGCGCTGGGCGCCCCCCTGTGGACGCGGCGCGGCCCCCGTGGCTGTCGCGCTGCGCTCCGGGGCCGGCGACCGCGCTGACATATCGCGACATAGCGGCCTCACCGCGGCTCCTCGGCGCGCCGAAGGGCGGCCGCGCGCTGGTGGCGCTTCCCCCGCGGTGTCGCTGGGCACGGCGGGTGGCACCTTGGGGACATCCCCGCTGGCTTTGTCACCTGTGTCCCTGTGTGACGTCAGAGCCCCCCCCATGGGATTTCCCCCAGGATTCCCTCCCTTCCCCCCCCCCCCCCCCACTTTTTAAAAATTTCCCACCCATTTTTTCCACCTTTTTCTTCCCCCTCCCCTCTTTTCCATTCTCACCCCCCTCCCTCTTTTGATTCATTTTCCTCCCTTTTTGTTCCCTTTTTCCCACCCTATTTCCCGCCTTTTTAATTTAATTTTCCACCTTTTTTACACCTCTCTTCTCCCCCTTTTTAGATTCCATTTTTCCTCCCCTATGTTTTCACTTTTTTATTCCCTTTCTCCCCCTCATTTTCCCCTTTTTATTCCCTTTTTTCCCCCTTTTTTCCTCATTTTTATTCCCTTTTTTCCCATACTTCCGCATTTTTAATTCCCTTTTTCCTCCCCTTTTCCCCCTGGACATTTTTTGCTTTCTTTTCTTTTTTCTTCTTGTTTTTGTTTGTTTGTTTGTTGTGTTTTTTTTTGTGAGACTGATATTTTTTGAGGGGGTTATTTGGGTTTGTTCTAGGGATCTTGGTACTTTTTGGGGATATTTTAGGTTATTTTGGTTCTTTGTAGGGTTTTTTTGAGCTATTTTGGGGTTATTTGGCATTGTTTTGGACTTTTGCATTTGTTTTGGTTTTTTGGGCTGTTTCTGGTGTTTTTTGGATATTTTGGGCGGTGTTGGGGGTTATTTTGGAATTATTTGGGTTTGGTTTTTGTATTTTTGGGAGTTTTTTTTTATTTTTTGTTGTCTTTTTTGGGTGATTTTTGGGGTGTTTTAGGGCTTATTTTTGGCCTATTTGGGGTTTTGGGGGTATTTTATGGTGGTGTTTTGTGGTTTTGGGGCTTACTTGTGGGTGATTTTGGGCTTGTTTGGAATTTTTTGGGTTTTTTTGTGGGTTTTTTTGGGGGGGTTATTTGAGGAACATTTTGGGATTATTTTGGGTGTAATCTGGGTCAATTCAGGGATTATTTTGTGGGGCAGTTTTTTTGCCTTCTTTTGTGTTATTTAAAGCAATTTATTCTCTGCTCAGCTGTGAATAATCTGAGGGGGGTGTCCCCAGATTGGGGGGGTTGGGGACCCCCCAAAATGTCACGGGGCGGGGGGGGGGATGGGACACTTTAATCAGGGACAGATTTGGGGTCATGAGTGGGGAGTGGGGGGTGGCACCAGGATTTGGGACACTGGGGACAGGGGTGGGGTGGGGGACACCTGGGATGGGGTTGGGGACACCTGGGATGGGGGGGATCCCATTGGATTGGGGGATTGATCCCACAGGTTATGGGGGTTTGATCCCACTGGATAAGGGGGATGAATTCCCTAATTAGGGGGGAAGATCCCTTGGGATTGGAAGGGTGATCCCACTGGTTTTGGGGAATGATCCCACTGGATATGGGGGATAAGATCCCCGGATATGGGAATGAATTCCCTAAAGAGAGGGCAATGATCCCTCTGGGTATGGGGGATGATCCCACTGGTTTTTGGGGGATGAGATCCCTGGATAAGGGGGAAGGATCCCACTGGATAAGGAGATGTTCCCACTGGTTTTAGGGGATGAGATCCTTAAACAGGAGAGATGATCCCACTGTTTTTTGGGAATGTTCCCACTGGAGAGAGGCAATGACACCACTGGATATGGGGAATGATCCTACAGGATTTGGGGGATGAGTTCCCTGCATGGGGCGGGGGGGGGGGGATGATCCCACTGTTTTTGGGGGAGGATCCTACTGGAGAGAGGGGATGAAAATCCTGGATATGGGGGATGAATTCCCTAAATAGGGGAATGACCCCTCGGGACTGGGGGGGTGAGATCCCTAAATAGGGGGGATGATCCCACTGGTTTTAGGGGATGATTCCATTGGATATGGGGGATGACATCCTGAAAGAGGGGGGATGATCCCTCTGGTTTTGAGGGATGATCCTCTTGGGTGGGGGGGATGAGATCCCTAAATAAGGGGGATGATCCCTTTGGATTGGGGGATTGATCCCACTGGATAAGGGGGATGAATTCCCTAAATAGGGGAGATGATCCCTCTGGACTATGCGGGGTGAGATCCCTAAATAGGGGGGATGATCCCTGGATATGGGGGAGATGAATTCCCTAAATAGGGGGAATGATCCCACTGCAGAGAGGGGACTGAGTTCCCTGGATAAGGGGGGATGATCCCGCTGGTTTTAGGGAATGATTCCATTGGATATGGAGGATGAATTCCTTAAATAGGGGCAATGATCCCTCTGGTTTTGAGGGATGATCCTCTTGGCTGGGGGGCGATGAGATCCCTAAATAAGGGGGGTGATCCCACTGGAGAGAGGGGATGAGACCCCTGGATATGGGGGATGGATTCCCTAAATGGGGGAAATGATCCCTCTGGACTGGAGGGGTGAGATCCCTAAACAGGGGTGGCGATCCCACTGGTTTTGGGGGATGAGGTCCCTGAATGTGGGGGATGCCCCCTAAAGAAGGGGGATGAACCCACTGTTTTTGGGGGATGATTCTCTTGGATAAGGGGGAATGATCCCACTGGATTAGGGGATTGATCCCTCTGGATATTGGGGAAGAGATCCCACTGGTTTTGGGGGATGAGATCCCTGGATATGGGGAATGAATTCCCTAAATAGGGGGATGATCCCACTGGATATGGGGGGATGAGATCCCCCTGGTTTTGGGGGATGATCCCACTGGTTTTGGGGGATTGAACTTCCTGGATATGAGTGGGATCATCCCACTGATTTGTGGGGGCCTGAACCTCCTGGATAAGAGTGGGATCACCCCATTCTTCTGGAGGGATCATCCCACAGGATGGGAAGGATCATCCCACTCATTTTTGAGGAATTGAAACTTCCTGGATACGAATGGGATCATCCCGTTCTTCTGGAGAGAACATCCCACTGATTTTTGGGAGGGATCATCCCACAGTTTTGGAGGGATCATCCCACTGATTTGTGGGGATTATCCCACAGTTTTGGAGGGATCGTCCCACTGATTTTTGGGGGATTGAACCTATTAGGTATGAGGGGATGATCCCATTCTTCTGGAGGGATCATTCCACAGGTTTTGGAGGGATCATCCCATTGATTTTTGGGGGATTGAATCTCCTGGATAAGAGTGGGATCATCCCATTCTTCTGGAGGGACCATCCCACAGGACGAGAGGGATCACCCCACAGGGTAAGGGGAATTATCCCATTCTTTTTGAGGGATCATCCCACAGTTTTGGATGACCCCCCTGGATCCAGGAACCATCCAGCATTAACGGGATCACCCCACAATTCCCAGAACCTCCCAAACCCCCGTAACCCCCTCACCCCTCCTTGGGGACAGCTCTCCGAGGTGACCCCACCGAGGTGACCCCGGGGGGACGCTCAGGGGACGCTGAGGTCCCTCTGGCACACCCAGGGGAAGCTGAAGTTGCAGTTGTGGATCTGGACCCTTGGACGGGGGGGATGAACCCTCTGGATTTGGGGAACCATCCCACTGATTTCTGGGGGATTGACCGTATTAGATATGAGGGGGATCATCCCACAGTTTTGGAGGGATCATCCCACTGATTATTGGGAGAATTGAACCTCCTGGATATGAGTGAGATCATCCCACAGTTTTGGAGGTATCTGAGCCCCCCTGGATCCAGGAACCATCCAGCATTAACGGGATCACCCCGCAATTCCCAGAACCTCCCAAACCCCCGTAACCCCCTCACCCCTCCTTGGGGACAGCTCTCCGAGGTGACCCCACCGAGGTGACCCCGGGGGGACGCTCAGGGGACGCTGAGGTCCCTCTGGCACACCCAGGGGAAGCTGAAGTTGCAGTTGTGGTCGTTCCAGAGCCCCGCGCCCACCGGGTGGATCTGGACGCAGCCCTCGCCGCCCCATTGGCCGTGGTCGGTGCTGTCCGGCTGCCCTGGAGCCCAGAAACTGCCCAAGGGCGCCGGTCAGGGCGGCATCCCAAGGGATTTAGGGGATCACCCCCCTGGATTTAGGGCGTCTGAACCACATGGATTACTGGGATCATCCCAAGGGATTTAGGGGATCACCCCACTGGATTTAGGGCGTCTGAACCACATGGATTACTGGGATCATCCCAAGGGATTTAGGGGATCACCCCACTGGATTTAGGGCGTCTGAACCACATGGATTACTGGGATCATCCCAAGGGATTTAGGGGATCACCCCACTGGATTTAGGGCGTCTGAACCCCGTGGATTACTGGGATCATCCCAAGGGATTTAGGGGATCACCCCACTGGATTTAGGGCGTCTGAACCCCATGGATTACGGGGATCATCCCAAGGGATTACGGGGATCACCCCACTGGATTTAGGGCGTCTGAACCCCATGGATTACTGGGATCATCCCTTGCGGGTTAGGGGATCTATCCGGTGGGATTTAGGGGATCTGAACCCCAGGGATTAGTGGGATCATCCCACTGGATTGGTGGGGTTGTCCCACTGGGTTTAGGGGGTCTGAGCCCACTGGATTTAAGGGATCTGTGCCCCACGGATTAGTGGGATGATCCCACTGGATTTAGGGGATCTGAACCCCATGGATTAGGGGGATCATCCTACTGGGTTAGTGGCATTGTCCCACTGGGTTAGTGGGATCATCCCACTGGATTTAGGGGATCTGAGCCCCATGGATTAGGGAGATCACCCCACTGGGTTAGTGGGATTACCCCACTGGATTTAGGGGATCAACCCACTGGATTTAGGGGATCTGTGCTCCAGGGATTAGTGGGATCATCCCACTGGATTTAGGGGATCTGAGTCCCATGGATTTAGGGGATCATCCCACTGGATTAGTGGGATTGTCTCATAGGGTTAGTGGGATCATCCCACTGGGTTAGTGGGGTCTCCCCACTGGATTTTGGGAATCATCCCACTGGATTTAGGGGCTCAACCCACTGGGTTAGTGGGATCACCCCAGTGGATTTAGGGGATGAACCCACTGGATTTAGGGGATCTGAGCCCCTTGGATAAGTCGGATCATCCCACTGGATTAACGGGACCATCCCACTGATTTCTGGGGGATTGAGCCTGCTCAGCACTCAGGCCCAGCCGTGTCCCCAAGTGTCCCCAGGTGTCCCCACCCCGCTCACCTCTGATCGGGGGAATAGGGGGTCCCATCCGACCAGCGCCAGGAGCCCCCCACGCCCGTGGCCGTCAGCCCGATCCAGTAGGTGCCACCCCGGGCCTCCCGCGCCAGGTACGCCTGGGGACATGGGGACAGGTGAGAGGACACAGGAGGGGACATGGGGACAGGTGAGTGGACAGGTGAGGGGACATGGGGACAGGTGAGGGGACACAGGGGAATGGGGGACAGGGGAAAGGGTAACAGGTGGGTTGGGGTGGGGAGGGGACACGGGGACATGGGAGAGGACATGGGAACAGGTGAGGGAACAGGTGAGGGGACACGGGGGAAAGGGGGCAAGGGGAACAGGTGGGATGGGGCGGGAAGGGGAACACGGGGACAGGGGAGGGGACACAGGAATGGGGGACAGGGGAAAGGGGGTGAGGGGAACAGGTTGGAAGGGGGACATGGATGGGGGGACAAGTGAGACAGGTGAGAGGACACAGGGACATGGGAGGGGACAGCGGAATGGGACAGGACAGGGGACAGGGGGAAGGGGAACAGGTGGGATGGGGTGGGAAGGGGAACACGGACAGGAAGACAGGTGAGAGGACATGGGGACAGGTGAGGGGACACAGGAGGGGACAAAGGGAACAGGGAGGATGGGATGAGAAAGGGGACATGGATGGGGGGGACAGGTGAGACAGAGGAGGGGACACGGGAGGGCATGGCAGGGGACACAGGGACAGGTGGGGGACAAGGGAAGGGAGGGGGCAGGGGGTGTGCAGGTAGGAGGGGAGGGGGATGAGGGTTGGGGACAACAACGGGCGGGTAAAGGGGGACAGGGCAGGGCTTGGGGACAGGGGCTGTGTGAGGGGTTGGGGACAGAGCAGGGTTTGGGGACAGGATCTGTACCTGGGATTTGGGGACAGGGCCTGTGTGCAGGATTTGGGGACCTGACAGGGTTTGGGGACAGGAGTTGGGGACAGGATTTGGGGAGAGGACAGGATTTGGGGACAGGGGCTATGCCTGGGATTTGGGGACAGGATTTGGGGATGGGATTTGGGGACAGGACAGGATTTGGGGACAGGGGCTGTGTGCAGGATTTGGGGACCTGACAGGGGCTGGGGACAGGACCGGGTTTGGGGACAAGGGGCAGTGTGCAGGATTAAGGGATGGGATTTGGGGACAGGGGCTGTGCTGGGATTTGGGGACAGGACAGGATTTAGGAACAGGCCCCTACAGGTGCCCAGGCAGCCGCTGCTCAGGTGGGAGGGGACAGAGCAGGACAGGACAGGACAGGAGTGGCCGCCCCCGGGGGTGTCCCCAGCCTCACCTGCTCCTCGGCGCTGGTGACAGAGGCCAGGTGCGCGTGTGTCACCGCGCAGGCGGCCTCGGCCGCGGCCCAGGGCTGCCGCTGAACCGAGAACAGGTAAATCTTGCCCCGGTGGTAGCGCCAGCCCAGCGCCAGCGCCTGCAGCCACCGCCCTGCGCGGGGACACGGTCACACCCCGTGTCACACCCCGTGTCACACCCCTGTCACCACCTTGTCACCTCCCCGAGCCCGGCACCCCACAGCCCGGCGCGGGGACACGGCCACACCCTTGTCACGCCCCTTGTCACCGCCTTGTCACACCCCCCTTGTCACACCCCCCTTGTCACACCCCCCTGTCACGCCCTTGTCACCTCCCCGAGCCCGGCGCCCCAGCGCCCTGCGCGGGGACACGGCCACATCCCTGTCACACCCCCCCGTCACACCCCGCGTCACGGCCTTTGTCACCTCCCCCCCGTCACCCACCGAGCCGGTCCTGCCGCCGCTGTATCGCTGAAGGGGTGTCACCTGTGGGGACACGGGCACAGCGACAGGAGTCGGCTTTGGGGACAGGGACAAGGGCTGGCGACAGGAGCTGAGGACAGGGTTTGAGGACAGGGACAAGGTTTGGGGACAGACTGTGGGGACAGGGACTGGGGCAGGATTTGGGGACAGGTTAGGGACAGGGACTGCGGGCTGGGGACAGTCTGGGGACAGGGGATGGGATTTGGGGACAGGGACTGTGAACAGGATTTGGAGACAGAGACTGTGGGCTGGGGACAGTTTGGGGACCGGGGCTATGGGCAGGATTTGGGGACAGGGGCCAGGATTTGGGGACCGGGGCTGTGTACAGGATTTGGGACGAGGACAGGACTTGGGGACAAGTCAGGTTTTGGGGACAGGACGGGAGCTGGGGACAGGGGCTGTGCATGGCATTTGGGGACAGCGGGTGCAGAACGGGGGCTGCAGGCAGGCTCTGGGGACACCTTGGGGACAGTGCCACTGCCGGGGGTCCCTCACCGTCGTGCTCGGGCCCCAGGGGCTCGGTGACCGCTGCCAGCTCCGCCCGCGCCGCCCGCAGCTCCCCCCGGCTCTGCACGTCTGGGGAGGGACAGGGGCGTGACAGGACCCCCGACCCTGCCCGAGGTCCCTGCCCGGGGTCCCTGTCCCCTCCTGTCCCTGCCCGGGACCCCCCAACTCATCCCGACCCCTGCCCAGGACCCCTGACCCAGGGACCCCCCACAAGCCCGGCCTGGCCGTGCCCATTTTGGGGTGGGGACAGCGCCGGGAAGGGACCCGCGACCCCCGCCGGGGACCCCCGGGCACTCCCTGCCCGTGCCCGGAGCCCCCTGCCCGCTCCCAGCCCCGTCCCCATCCCAGTGCCCGCTCCCAGTCCCTCTCCAGACCCCAGCCCCATTCACCGCCTCTCTCCCAGCCCCCGCCCCACTCCCAGCCCCATTCCCAAACCCCAGCCCCTTTCCAGCCCCTTTCCCAAACCCCAGCCCCTATCCCAAAGCCCAGCCCCTTTCCAACCCCTCTCCCAACCCCTTTCCAAACCCAAGCCCCTTTCTAACCCCTCCCCAAACCCCAGCCCCATTCCCAGCCCCTCTCCCAAAGCCCAGCCCCTTCCTAGCCCTTCTCTCACTTCCATCTCCTCCCAGTCCCTTTCCCAGCCCCTCTCCAGACACTCCCCCAAACCCCAGCCCCTTCCCCAACCCCTCCCCAGCCTCTTCCAGCCGCATGCCCATCCGCTCCCAGCCCCTTTCCCATCCCCTTCCTAACCCCACTCCAGTCCCTATCCCAAACCCCATCCCCTTCCCAACCCCTCTCCCAGCCCCACTCCCACTCCCTAGCCCAGCCCCTTTCCCACTTCCATCCCCTCCCAGTCCGTCTCCAACCCCTCCCCAAACTTCAGCCCCTTTCCCAGCCCCTTTCCCAACCCCTCCCCAGCCCCTCCCCAAACCCCAGCCCCTTTCCCAACCCCTCCCCAGCCTCTTCCAGCCCCATTCCCATCCTCTCCCAACCCCTTTCCCAAACCCCAGCCCCTTCCTAACCCCTCCCCAAACCCCAGTCCCTTTCCCAGCCCCATTCCCAAACCCCATTCCCAAACCCCAGCCCCATTCCCAGTCCCATTCCCAGCCCCTCTCCCACCCTTCCGCGGCTGTCCCCCCTTCCCGCCTGTCCCCCCTTGCTGTCCCCCCTGTCTGTCCCCCTGTCTGTCCCCCTGTCTGTCCCCTGTCTGTCCCCCCTTGCTGTCTCCTGGCTGTCCCCACTCACAGAGGGTGCCCAGCGCCGCCAGCCCCGCCGCCAGCAGCAGCAGCGCGGCCGTGCCCAGCGCCTGGCGACACGCGCGACACGGCGGCGACAGCGCCGGGGGTGGCGGCCGGGGGTCCCCGCGGGCCCCGGGGGGCGGGTACCGGATCTCCAGCGTCTCGTACAGGTCGGGGCTGTTGGCCATGGCCCCGGCGACACGCTGGGGACACGCTGGGGACACGGACGGTGCTGGCCCCGCTTCCTGCCCCGTGCCCGCCGGGGAACAGGAACCGCGCTGGTGCCACCCGCGTCACGCGTGTCCCCACGCCCCCAGGGGACAGGCAGGGGATGAGGGCGCTGGACCCTGCGGCCAGCCCTGACTGTGTCCCTGACCCTGTCCCCATCCGTGTCCCTGTCCCCAGTCCCGATTCTGTCACTGGGCTGCTCCCTGTCCCTCATCCTGATCGTGTCCCTATCCTTGTCCCCAGTCCTGTCCCCATCCTTGTCCCTGATCCTGTCCTTGTCCCTGTCCCTTACCTGTCACTGGACTTGTCCCTGTGTCTCTCCCTATCCTTGTCCCCAATCCTGTCCCTGTCCCCAATCCTGTCCCTGTCCCTGTCTGATCCTGTCCCCATCCTTGTCCCTGTTTCTGTTCCTGACCCTGTCCCTGTCCTCGTCCCTGACTCTGTCTCTGATCTTGATCCTGTCCTTATCCTTGTCCCCAATCCCGTCCCTGACCCTGACCCTGTCCCCATCCTTGTCCCTGTCCCTGACCCTGTCACTGGACTTGTCCCTGTCCCTGTCCCCAGTCCTGATCCTGCCACTGAACCTGTCCCTGACCCTGTCCCCATCCTTGTCCCTCTGTCTGTCCCTGTCCTTATCCCTGACTCTGTCCCTGTCTGACCCTGTCCCCATCCTTGTCCCTGTCCCCAGTCCTGATTCTGTCACCAGACTGGTCCCTGTCCCTGACTCTGTCCCTGATCCTGTCCCCATCCTTGTCCCTGATCCTGACCCTGTCACTGCAATTCTCCCCGTCCCTGATCCTGAACTTGTCCCAGTCCCTCTGTCCCCAGCCCCATCCCTGTGTCCCTGTGTCCCTAAATCCCTGTGCCCCTAAATCCCTGTGTGTGTCCCTAAGTCCCTGTGTCCCTAAATCCCTGTGTCCCTGTGTCCCTAAGTCCCTGTGTGTGTCCCTAAGTCCCTGTGTCACTGTCCCTGTGTCCCTAAATCCCTAAGTCTCTGTGTCCCTGTGTCCCTAAATCCCTGTGTCCCTGTCCCTAAGTCTCTGTGTCCCTAAGTCCCTGTGTGTGTCCCTAAATCCCTGTGTCCCTAAATCCCTGTGTCCTTGTCCCCACAGTTCCACCCCAACCCCCCTTGGCCCCAGGTCACTTTTCCCACCCTCAGACACCAAAATCCCAGAGGAACCCCGGAATCCCAGTGGGTCAAATTCACCCCAAAAATGGCCAAATTCACCTCAAAAATGGACAAATCCACCCCAAAATTGGGTGAATTCACCCCAAAACTGGATCCAGTCACCCCAAACTGTGTCTGGTCACCCCAAACAGGGAAAATCCATCCCAAAACTGGGAAATTTCCCCTACACTTGTCAAATCCACCCCAAAATTGGCCAAATCCACCCCAAAATTGGCCAAATCCACCCCAAACTGGGAAAATTCCTCCAAACTGGGAAAATTCATCCCCAAATGGGGCAAATTTACCCCCAAACTGGATCCGGTCACCCCAAACTGGATCCGGTCACCCCAAACTGGGTCTGGTCACCCCAAACAGTGAAAATCCATCCCAAAACTGGGAAATTTCCCCCATATTGGCCAAATTGACCAAATCCACCCCAAAACTGGATCCAGTCACCCCAAAACTGGATCCAGTCACCCCAAACTGGGAAAATTCACCCCAAAACTGGGAAATTTCCCCTACACTCGCCAAATTCACCCCAAAATTGGCCAAATCCACCCCAAACTGGGTGAATCCTCCCCAAGCCGGGGAATTTGGGGTCTGGGGTCCCCCTGGGTGCACCCACGCCCCCATTTGGGGTCCCCTGACGGGAATTCCCGTCCCCCCCCCGACGTCACCCCCTGTCCCCACCCCGTTCTTGCTCAATTCCCGTTTCCTTCCCCGTTCCCCGTCCCGGAGATTGGGGAACCTCTGGCCTGAGTCACCCCCGGCCATCACCGACACCCCCGAGGGCCCCACGGGGAATTCCCAGGGGGAAGCAAAAAAAAGTCCCGGAGTTTCAGCCTAGAATTGAGGGTTTTGGTGGTTTTTTTAATTTTTTTTTTTCCCCACCCCAAACCGTTCTGGGATGAGGGGGTTGATGGAAAACCTCGTCCCAATGATCCTGGGATATCCACGGGATCGGTTTGGGGTGGATTTTCGTGGTTTGGGGTGAATTTTCCTAGTTTGAGGTGAATATTCCTGGTTTTGGCGTAAATTTTCCCAGTTTTGGGGTGGATTTTCCCGGTTTGAGGTGGATTTTCCCAGTTTTGGGAGAATTTTCCCAGTTTTGTAGTGGATTTTCCTGGTTTGGGGGGAATTTCCCCATTTTGGGGGGAATTTTCCCGGTTTGGGGTGGATTTTCCTGGTTTGGGGTGGATTTTCCTGGTTTGGGGTGGATTTTCCCGGTTTGGGGTGAATTTCCCCATTTTGGGGGGAATTTTCCCAGTTTGGGGAGAATTTTCCCAGTTTGGGGTGGACTTTCCCAGTTTTGGGAGAATTTTCCCAGTTTTGTGGTGGATTTTCCTGGTTTGGGGTGAATTTTCCCGGTTTGGGGGGAATTTTCCCAGTTTTGGGGTGAATTTTTCCACTTTTGGGGTGTATTTTGCCAGTTTGGGGCGAATTTCACAAGTTTGGGATGACTGGTTCCAGTTTTTTGGTGACTGGATGGAGTTTTGGGGTGAATTTTCCCAGTTTGGGGTGGATTTTCCCCGTTTTGGGGCGAATTGTCCTGGCTGGGATGAATTTTCCTGATTTGTGGTGGATTTTCCCAGTTTGGAGGTGGATTTTCCTATTTTGGGGGAATCTTCCCAGTTTTGGAGTGGATTTTCCCGGTTTGAGGTGGATTTTTCCGGTTTGGGGTGAATTTCCCACTTTTGGAGTGGATTTTCCCAGTTTGGGGTGGATTTTCCCAGTTTTGGGAGAATTTTCCCAG
Organism: Molothrus aeneus; assembly: GCF_037042795.1. NCBI lineage: Eukaryota > Metazoa > Chordata > Aves > Passeriformes > Icteridae > Molothrus > Molothrus aeneus. The sequence goes on from NC_089649.1 coordinate 72,352,330, forward strand.
TTTTGTAGTGGATTTCCCCAGTTTTGGGAGAATTTTCCCATTTTGGGGGGAATTTTCCTAGTTTGGGGTGGATTTTCCCAGTTTTGGGAGAATTTTCCCAGTTTTGTAGTGGATTTTCCCGGTTTGGGGTGAATTTTCCCAGTTTGGGGTGGGTTTTCCTGGTTTTGGGGTGGATTTTCCCAGTTTTGGGGTGAATTTGCCACTTTTGGAGTGGATTTTCCCAGTTTTGGGAGAATTTTCCCAGTTTTGTGGTGGATTTTCCTGGTTTGTGGTGAATTTTTCAAGTTTGGGGTGAATTTTCCCAGTTTTGGGGTGGATTTTCCCAGTTTTAGGAGAATTTTCCCAGTTTGGGGTGGATTTTCCCAGTTTTGGGGTGAATTTTTCCACTTTTGGGGTGGATTTTGCCAGTTTGGGGCGAATTTCCCAAGTTTGGGATGACTGGTTCCAGTTTTTTGGTGACTGGATGGAGTTTTGGGGTGAATTTTCCCAGTTTGGGGTGGATTTTCCCCGTTTTGGGGCGAATTGTCCTGGCTGGGGTGAATTTTCCCGATTTGTGGTGGATTTTCCCAGTTTGGAGGTCGATTTTCCTCTTTTGGGGGAATCTTCCCAGTTTTGGAGTGGATTTTCCCAGTTTTGGGGTGGATTTTCCTGGTTTGGGGTGAATTTTCCCAGTTTTGGGAGAATTTTCCCAGTTTGGGGTGGATTTTCCCAGTTTTGGGAGAATTTTCCCAGTTTTGTAGTGGATTTTCCCGGTTTGGGGGGAATTTCCCCATTTTGGGGTGAATTTTCCCGGTTTGGGGTGAATTTTCCCGGTTTGGGGTGAATTTTCCCAGTTTGGGGTGACTAGTTTCAGGTTTTGGGTTTCCATGCCCCACTCTTAGGTGTCTGCTCCCAGTTTTGGGGTGAATTTTCCCAGGTTTGGGGTGACTGGACCCAGTTTAGGGATGACTGGACCCAGCTGAGGGTGACTGGATGGATTTTTGGGATGAATTTGCTCAGTTTTGGGGTGAATTTTCCCACTTGGGGATGACCGGTTCCAGTTTTTTGGTGACTGGATCCAGTTTTGGGGAGATTTTGCCCCATTTGGGGTGAATTTTCCCAGTTTGGGGTGACTGGATCCATTTTTTGGGATGTCAGTGCCCAACTTTGGGGTGAATTTGCCCACTTTGGGATTTCTGTGCCAAGTTTGGGGTGAATTCACCCAGTTTTGGGCGAATTCACCCAGTTTGGAGCGAATTTGGCCGGTTCTGGGATTCACTGTCCCGTTTTGGGGTGAATTCTCCCATTTTTGAGATATCAGTGCCCAGTTTGGGGTTTTCTGTGCCCATTTCTGGGACACAGAACTTCTCCCAGTTTTGGGGTGCCTGTGCCCATATTTGGGGTTTCAGTGCCCATTTTGGGGTGTCACTGCCCAATTTTGGGGTTCCAGCGCCCAGACTGGGGTGAATTCGCCCACTCTGGGGTTTTTATCCCCATTTTGCGGTGACCCCTGCCCGTCCCCCTGCCCTCACCCAACGTGGCCGCCGCGGGGCTCTGACGTCACACCGGGCGTGACCCTGACGTCACCACGTGGGCGTGACCCTGACGTCACCACCCACCCCCACACACACAGGGCGCCCCCTACCGGGGCACCGTGTCAGTGCCGGGGTGTCCCCGCCATCCCCGGGAGGTGACAGCGCACAGGGGAGGGTGGCGCTGTCCCCGCGCCCCTCGGCGTCACCTCTGCCACCCACAGCGGGGTTTGGTGGCCTTGGGGTGGCCCTGGGAATGTGGGGAATGAGCCCCCACCCCATTCCCGACGGGAATCCCATGGGATTAAGCCGGGCCCCCGTCCCCAGTGACCCCAAATCCCTCCCCCGGCGCCATTTGGGGTCCCCCGGTGTCCCCCCGGTCCCGCTGTCCCCATTGGGGACATTTAGGGTGCAGATCCCAAAGGAGCCCATGCTGGGAATCCTGCTGGGAATGGGAGTTGGGGGAGGGGAGAGGAGGGGATGGTCCTGGGGGAGCGGGGTGGGATAGACAGATGGACACTGGGATGGACAGATGGACACTGGGATGTATGGATGGATGGATGATGGATGGATGGATGGATGGACACTGGGATGGACAAATGGATTCTGGGATGGAGGGAGGGATGGCCACTGGGATGGACAAATGGATGCTGGGATGGATGAATGGAGACATGGACGCCGGGATGAACAAATGGATGCTGGGATGGACACATGGACACTGGGAGGGAGGGATGGACACTGGGATGGACAAATGGACACTGGGATGGTGAATGGATGCTGGGATGGAGGGATGGACACTGAGGTGGACGAATGGACAGTGGGATGGACACTGGGATAGAGGGAGGGATGAATTCTGAGGTGGACAAATGGATGCTGGGATGGAGGGAGAGATGGACAGTGGGATGGACAGGGTCATGGACTGATGGACAATGGGATGGATGGACGGATGGACACTGGGATGGGCAGGGGCATGGAGAGGAGAATGTTGGGAGTGACAGGGTCATGGATGGATGGATAGACAAATGGACACTGGGATGGAGAGATGGACATTGGGATGGACAGGGTCATGGACAGATGGACAATGGGATGGGCAGGGTCATGGATGGATGGACACTGGAACAGGTGGATGGATGGACATGGCAGATGGACACGGGAACACATGGACAGATGGACACTGGAATGGATGGGTGTGTGGCTGGATGGATGGATGGACGGATGGACGGATGGACGGATGGACATTGGGATGGACACTGGGATGGATGAATGGATGGTATAGATGGATTGAGGGATGGACAGGGTCATGGATGGATGGGGGCATGGACAGATGGACACCAGGATGGATGGATGGGAATTGGGATGGACAAAGGGCCAAAAGGATGGACACTGGGATGGATGGATGGATGATGGATGGATGATGGATGGATGGATGGATGGATGGATGGATGGATGATGGATGGAGGGATGGATGGATGATGGAGGGATGGATGGATGATGGATGGATGATGGATGGATGGATGGATGGATGGATGGATGGATGGATGGATGGATGGATGGATGATGGATGATGGATGGATGGATGGATGGATGGATGGATGGATGGATGATGGATGATGGATGGATGATGGATGGATGGATGGATGATGGACACTGAGATCAGTGCAGCTGTTGTTGGATGGACACCAGGGTGGACGAGATCATGGACAGATGGAGGGGGATGTGCACAGATGGATGTTGAGATGGACACCAAGGATGGATGGACACAGGATGGACAGAGGGACACTGGGGACAGACAGATGGACACAGGGATGGACAGAGTGACACTGGGATGGAGGGAGATGTGCACAGGTGGATGCTGAGGTGGACATGGGGACGGACAGAGGGTCACGGGGATGGATGGGGACAGGGATGGACAGACGGACACTGGGATGGACGGGGACAGGAATGGACAGAGAGAGGGACACAGGGATGGACAGATGGACACTGGGATGGAGGGAGATGTGCACAGATGGATGTTGAGATGGACACTGAGGATGGATGGACACGGGGATGGACAGAGGGACACAGGGATGGACAGATGGACACTGGGATGGAGGGGGATGTGCACAGATGGATGTTGAGATGGACACTGAGGATGGATGGACACGGGGATGGACAGAGGGACACTGGGGTGGACGAGGACATGGACACCCCAGGGGGACCCCCGGGACCTTTTTGGGGTCCCCCTGGGGTGTCCCTGGACATTCAGAGGGGTCTCCCTGGGACACCCTGGGAGTGGTTCGGGGTCACCCCAAGGACGCATTGGGGTCACTGTGTGCCATCCCTTGCACCCCTTTGGGGACACATTGGGGTCACTTTGTGCCATCCCCGGCTCCCGTTTGGGGACACACTGGGGTGTCTCGGAGGACACATTGGGGTCACCATGGGGCATCTTGGGGGACACATTGGGGTCACTTTGTGCCATCCCTGGCACCCCTTTGGGGACACATTGGGGTCACTTTGTGCCATCCCCAGCTCCCGTTTGGGGACACACTGGGGTGTCTCGGAGGACACATTGGGGTCACCATGGGGCATCTTGGGGGACACATTGGGGTCACTTTGTGCCATCCCTGGCACCCCTTTGGGGACACATTGGGGTCACTTTGTGCCATCCCCAGCTCCCGTTTGGGGACACACTGGGGTGTCTCGGAGGACACATTGGGGTCACCATGGGGCATCTTGGGGGACACATTGGGGTCACTTTGTGCCATCCCTGGCACCCCTTTGGGGACACATTGGGGTCACTTTGTGCCATCCCCAGCTCCCGTTTGGGGACACACTGGGGTGTCTCGGAGGACACATTGGGGTCACCATGGGGCATCTTGGGGGACACATTGGGGTCACTTTGTGCCATCCCTGGCACCCCTTTGGGGACACGTTGGGGTCACTTTGTGCCATCCCCAGCACTCCTTTGGGGTCACCCCGGAGTGTCCCTGGGGACACATTGGGGTCACTTTGTGACATCTCTGGCTCCCATTTGGGGTCCCCCAGGGTGTCCCTGGGGAGACATTGAGGTCACTTTGTTCCATCCCTGGCTTCCATTTGGGGACACCACTGGGTGTCCCTGGGGACATGTTGGGGTCACTTTGTGCCACCCCTGCCTCAGGTTTGGGCTCCCCCAGGGGACACATTGGGGTCACTCTTTGCCACCCCTGGCACCCATTTAGGGTCACCCCGGGGTATCCCGGGGGCTGGTTTGGGGTGTCACTGGGCCCAATTTGGGGTCATCTCGGGGCATCTTGGGGGACACACTGGGGTCACTTTGTGCCACCCCTGGCACCTGTTTGCGGTCACCCCGGGTTGTCCCTGGGCCCTATTTGGGGTTACCCTGGGATATCTTGGGGGACACATTGGGGTCATTTTGTGCCATCTCTGGCACCCATTTAGGGACACTCAAGGGTATCCCTGGGGACACATTGGGGTCACTTTGTGCTACCCCTGGCACCCGTTTGGGGTCCCCAAAGGCGTGTCCCTGGGGACACATTGGGGTCACTTTGTTCTACCCCTGGCACCCGTTTGGGGGCCCCAAAGGGGTGTCCCTAGGGACACATTGGGGTCACTTTGTGCCATCCCTGGCACCCGTTTGGGGTCCCCCCTGGGTGTCTCGGGGGACACATTGGGGTCACTTCTCGCTGCCCCCGGGCCCCATTTGGGATTTCTCCGGGGGTGTCTCCCGGGGGTCTCCCCTCGGGGTGCCCGGCGCCCCCCTCGCGGCGCGGGGAGGGACCGCTCCTCCCCGGAATGATGTCAGCCTGGCCGGCCGCGGCCCCCGCCTCCCCCGGCGGCTCCGGCCCTGCCTCCCCGGGGAGGCGGCGGCGGCGGCGGCGGTGCCGGGATGGCCCGGGCCGGTGGGGCGGCGGCGGCGGCGGCAGCGGGGCGGCGGCAGCGAGCGCTGCTGCTGCTCATGGTGCTGCTGCCCGAGCCGGGCCGCCGGGGCCGGGCCGGGGGGCGGCGGAGGCGGCGGGGAGAGGGCGGCGATGGCGTTGCCGGGACCCCCGGGCCGCCCCCCGGCCGCCCGCTGCTGCTGCTGCTGCCGCTGCCACCGCCGCCGCTGCCGCCGCTGCCTCCGCCCCCCCGCGCCGCCGCCGCCGCCGCCCGCCCGGTAACGGAACCGAGCCCCCGCCCCCGGCCGGGCCCCCCCGGCCGCCTCCACTCCTCCCCTGCGCCTCGGCCCTCCCTCCCTGCGAGCCTCCGTCCCTCGCTCCGCTGCCGCGCTCCATCCCTCCCTCCCTCCCCCGAGCCTCCCTCCATCCCTCCCTCCCCCGAGCCTTCCTCCAGCCCTCCTCTCCCTCCTTCCATTCCTCCACTCCTCCTCCAGCCCTCCCCTCCCTCCCTCCATCCATCCCTCCACTCCTCCTCCGAGCCTTCCTCCCTCCCTCCCTCCTCCCTCCCTTTCCTCCCTCTCCCCCCTCGCCTCCCCCCGCCCCTTCCCCTCCCCTCGCTCGGCTCCGGGGCTCCTCCAGCTCCAACTTCTCGGGCTCTGCCCCCTCCTCCCTCCCTCTCTCTCCCTCCCTCCCTCCCTCTCCCCTTCCCTCCCTCCATCCCTCCCTCCGCAGATGCCGCTTCCCCGGCGGCCGGGACGGCGGCCCCGGGCACCTGCCCGGTGCTGATCCCGGGGCTTGGGGGGGCGGTTCCGGGGGCTCCCCCCTGAGCCCCCCGGTCATGTTCTCGGTGCAGGAGGCGCTGCCCCGGGGGGGGGTCCCCATGAAGGAGGAGCCGCTGAGCGCGGGGCTCCCCGCTGGCCGCTGGCTGCAGGGCACCGGCATCCTGGACGCCAGCACGGCGGCGCAGAGGTAAGGGACAGCCCGGGGACAGCCTGGGGACAGTTTTGGGGCAGCCCAGGGACAGCCCGGCGGCTCCGGGGGCTGCGGGATGGACGCAAGCCGAGCTTCGCGGGCATCCCGAGGGCTCTGCGGGGCATCCCGAGGAATGCCGGGTTCCGCGGGAATTCCAGGGGCCGGGAGGTGTCCCGGAGGGCTGTGGGCATTCCACGGGGCGTTCCAGGGGCAGTGGGCATTCCCGGTTTTTTATGGGTGTTCCGGGCGGGATCTGGATATCCTGAGCTCCTCGGGTTTCCCAGCTTCCATGGGCATTCCAGAGGCTGTGGGTATCCCAGGGCTGTGGATGTGCCAAGGCTCTATGGGCATCCCAAAAATTCCAGGGGCATCCCAGGCTCTGCTGGTATCCCAAATTCCAGGGGTATACCAGATTTTCCATGGGCATCCCAGGCTCTTGCTGGTATCCCAAATTCCAGGGGCATCCCAGATTTTCCATGGGCATCTCGGGCTCTTGCTGGTATCCCAAATTCCAGGGGCATCCCGGGCTCTGCAGCCCTCCCGGGCACTGCGGGCATTCCAGGGGCATCCTGGGCTCTGGGAGCATCCTGGGATCCACGGGAACGGGAATTCCAGGTCCTGTGGGCATCCTGGGCACCCTGGGCATCAGCTGTGGGCATTCCAGGATATTCCAGGGGTTGTGGGAATCCTGGGCTTTGGGAGTGTCCTGGGATCCATGGGAATGGGAATTCCAGGTCCTGTGGGCATCCTGGGCATCAGCTGTGGGCATTCCAGGGCATTCCTGGTTCCGTGGGCATTCCGGTGTTCCTGTGTCCCACGGGCATCCCAAGGTGTGCCCCCCCCCCCCATTTTTCCTGGCATTCCTTGGGCCTCTGAATCCCCTATCCCGGTGCCCTGGGCATCCTGGGATGCCCGTGGGTTTCAGCTGCCAGGGGTTTGTGCCAATGGGAATGGGGGCTGTGCCCATCCCTGCCTTTTCTGGGGGCTCAAATCCCATTCCCTGCCCTTTTGGGGGGCTCAAATCCCATTCCCTGCCCTCCTGGGAACTCAAATCACATTCCTGCCTTTTCCTGGGAACTCAAATCCCATTCCCTGCCCTTTTGAGGGGCTCAAATCCCATTTCTGCCCTTTTGGGAACTCAAATCACATTCCTGCCTTTTCCTGGGAACTCAGATCCCATTCCTGCCTTTTCTGGGGGACTCTTATCCCATTCCCTGCCCTTTTGGGGAACTCAAATCCCATTCCTGCCTTTTCCCGGGAACTCAAATCCCATCCCTGCCTTTTCTGGGGGGCTCTAATCCCATTCCCTGTCCTCCTGGGAACTCGGATCCCGTTCCCTGCCTTTCCAGGGGGCCCAAATCCCATTCCTGCCTTTTCCAGGGAACTCAAATCCCATCCCTGCATTTTCTGAGGGGCTCAAATCCCATTCCTGCCTTTTCCAGGGAACTCAAATCCCATTCCTGCATTTTCTGAGGGGCTCAGATCCCATTCCCTGCCCTTTTGGGGGGCTCAGATCCCATTCCCTGCCCTTTTGGGGGCTCAGATCCCGTTCCCTGTCCTCCCTCAGTGTCCCCTCTCCCCTGTCCCTCTCTCCCGCCTGTGCCCGGAGGGGTCAGTGCCACCCCTGTCCCCTGTCCTGCTGTCCCCTCTGCCGGGTTTGGGGCATCCCTAAGGACACACGGTGGCTCCCTGGGGTCCCCCCAAAACTTTGGGATGCTGGAAAACCTCAGGGAATCCCCCCCAAACCCCAAAGGGGACCCCAAAGCGTGGCCACCCCCGCGGTGACAGCCACCGCCGGGGGTGACAATGTGACACAGCTGAGGGACAGCAGTGCCAGGTCCTGTGTCCCCAAAAACTCCCCGGGAGCCCCGCAGGGGGACAGGGGGGACACACCCGGGGCTGGCGTTGGTGACAGGGACGGGCAGTTTGGGGTGTCCCCACCCTGGTGGCACCTGGGCGCGTGCCACCATGCTGGCAGTGCCACCGCGCATGGGGACACTGCCCGAGGGGCGGCGCTCCCCTCACCCCACAAACACCAGCGTCCCCCCATGGCCACCGCAGTGTCCCCAAGGGGGTGGCACCGAGTTCCTGCTCTTCGGGCTGGCGCCGGGACCCTCTCAAGCTCCCGTCCCGCAGTGTCCCCAAAGGTTTGGCACCGAGCTCCGCGGTGTCCCCGCTCCGGGGTCCCCACAGCCCCCAGAGCCCCGCCGGGAGCCGCTTTAGGGCCGTGCCCGGGGCCGCCGCCGCTTTCCTGGAAGCGCCGGGGCCGCGGCTGCTTGGAAATGCTTGATTGCCTTTAATAATTAATTAACGCGGCGGGCGGGGCCGGCAGCGCGGGGGGGACACGGCGGGGGACAGCGGGGGACAGCGGCGACAGCCAGAGCCACCCCCGGCACCGGGGCCATTTGGGACAATTTGGGGAAATTTGTGGGGTTGGAAGGAGCCGCGGGCGCCGCTGTCCCGTTGTAGGGAGGGGACAGTGAGGGGACAGAGGTGTCCCCGCGGGGGTGGTGGGACCCTGAGAGCGAAGCCACCAGCGCGGGGAGGGGACAAGGGACGCGCCGCGGGTGTGGGGACATGATGTGACCCGTTTGGGGTGGCCGCGCACAGGTATTGTCACCTCGCCAGGTGTGGCCCCGCGGGTGTCTCTAGGGACACTTTGAGACCCCACGGGTGACCCTGGGGACAGTTTGTGACCCCCACTTTGTGACCCCGGGGAGCAGCTGAAGGAGGTTGTCCTCAGAGAAATGTCCCCAGGGTGTCGCCAAGGGGCTGGGTTGGTGCGTGGCTGTGGCGGGGGTGACACTGGGGACCCGCTCCACTGCCGCCGGGGGGACACCGAGGGGACAGGGGGGTGAGGACACGGTGACAGTGACGGGGACTGTGCTGCGGCCATCGTCCCTGAAGTGGCTCCGCTGTCACTGTCCTGTCACCGCGGGTGTCGGGGCAGGGACAGCGGCGGTGACAGCGGCGAGCCCAGAGGTGGCACTGAGGGGTGGCTTGGGCGGGGAGGGCTCAGGGATGTCCCTTCTGTCCCCTTCTGTCCCCTTCTGTCCCTCGTGTCCCCGATGCCAGGGGCAGGGTGTGCCCATGTGTGTCCCCTACCCTGGACAGGGAGGGGGTGCTGGGTGTCCCCCTCGTGGGGCCTTGGGGACAGGCTGGTGGCCTTGGGGACATGATCCTTGGGGTCCTGGGGACAGGCTGGTGGCCTTGGGGACAGGATCCTGGTGGCCTTGGGGACAGGCTGGTGGCCTTAGGGACAGGCTGATGGCCTTGGGGACAGGATCCTGGGGGTCCTGGGGACAGGCTGGTGGCCTTAGGGACAGGCTGGTGGCCTTGGGGACAGGCTGGTGGCCCTGGGGACAGGATCCTGGTGGCCTTAGGGACAGGCTGGTGGCCTTGGGGACAGGATCCTGGGGGTCCTGGGGACAGGCTGGTGGCCTTAGGGACAGGCTGGTGGCCTTGGGGACACGGTCCTGGTGGCCTTGGGGACAGGCTGGTGGCCCTGGGGATGGGGTCCTGGTGGCCCTGGGGACAGGGTGCTGTAGGTTTGGGGGTCCTAGGCCAGGGTGCCGAGGGTCCCAAGGAGTGGATTTTGGGGTTTTGGGATTTGGGAATTTTGGGATTTTGGGGTTCTGGGATTTGGGAATTTTGGGATTTTGGGGTTCTGGGAAGGGGTGCCGGGGGGGGTCCCATGCAGGACGGTCTGGGAGTCCCGGTGCTGTTTTTGGGTGTCCCAATATTGGGGTGATGGGGATCCCCAGGATGGGGCGCTGGTGCCCCATGGAGGAGATTTTGGGGGGTCTCCGGGATGGGGTTTAGGGGGTCTCCAGGATGGGGTGCTGCTGTCCCATGGAAGGGGTTTTGGGGTTCCTGGTACTGGAGGTCCCCAGGATTTGGGTTCTCGACAATGAGGATCCCCAGGATGGGGTTTTGGGGGTTCCCGGTGCTGGGGGTCCCCAAGAGGGGGTTTTGGGGGTGCTGGTGTCCCATGGAGGAGGTTTTGGAGTTCCTGGGAATGGGGTGCTGGGGGTCCCCATGCCAGAGTGTTGGGGGTCCCCAGGATTGGGGTTCTTGGGGATGGGGATCCCCAGGATGGGGTGCTGGGGGTGCCAGTGTCCCATGGAGGAGGTTTTGGGGTTCCTGGTACTGGAGGTCCCCAGGATTTGGGTTCTCGGCAATCAGGATCCCCAAGATGGGGTGCTGGGGGTCCCCAGGATGGGGTTTTGGGGGTTGCCGGTGCTGGGGGTCCCCAGGATGGGGTTCTTGGGGTTTTGGAGTTCCCGGGGTTTTGGGGTTCTCGGGTTTTGGGGGTTTTGGGGGTTCCCGGTGCTGGGGATCCCCAGGACTGGGGTTCCCGGGGTTTGGGGTTCTCGGGGTTTTGGGGTTCCCGGGGTTTGGGGTTCTCGGGGTTTGGGGGGTTCCCGGGGTTTCGGGGTTCCCGGGGTTTTGGGGCTCTCGGGGTTTTGGGGGTTCTCGGGGTTTTGGGGTTCCCGGGGTTTGGGGTTCCCGGCGTTTGGGGTTCCCGGCGTTTGGGGTTCCCGGGGTTTTGGGGTTCCCGGGGTTTGGGGTTCTCGGGGTTTTGGGGGTTCCCGGGATTTGGGGTTCTCGGGGTTTTGGGGGTTCTCGGGGTTTTGGGGTTCCCGGGGTTTTGGGGTTCCCGGCGTTTGGGGTTCCCGGGGTTTTGGGGTTCCTGGGGTTTTGGGGTTCCCGGGGTTTGGGGGTTCCCGGGGATTTCCGGTGCTGGGGAACCCCATGATTGGGGTTCCTAGGGATGAGGATCGCCAGGACTGGGATTCCCGGGGTTTTGGGGTTCCCGGGGTTTTGAGGTTCCCGGGGTTTGGGGTTCCCGGGGTTTTGGGGTTCCCGCTGCCGGGGCTGTGGTCATGTTGCTGTCGCGGCTGTCCCCACACCGTGGCCCTGTCGCAGCGGGGTGTCGCTGGCCCGCGCTCACTTCGAGAAGCAGCCCCCGGCCAACCTGCGCAAGTCCAACTTCTTCCACTTCGTGCTGGCCATGTACGACCGCCAGGGCCAGCCCGTGGAGGTGGAGCGCACCTGCTTCATCGACTTCGTGGAGAAAGAGCGGGTGAGAAACCCCAAAAAAACAACCCCAAAACCACCCCAAAACCTCGAAACCACCCCCCCAAAAAAAAACCACCAAAAAAAAACCACCAAAAAAACCCACAAAACCCCAAAACCACCCCAAAACCTCCCGCGGGGCCGCCCCCGCTCGCAGTTGCGGTGAGGCCGGAGCGCGACCCCAAATCGTGGCATGAGCGACCCCAAAACGGTGTGGGAGGGACATGGAGTGACCAGGAGGGGACATGGAGTGACCGGCTGACCCCTGGCCGTGAATTTTGTCCCCCAAACCCCTCAAGGAGCAGAACGGGGAGAAAACCAACAACGGGATCCACTACCGGCTGCAGCTGCTCTACAGCAACGGTGCGCCAGGGGCTTTGGGGGTTCCGTGCGGCGTTTGGGGTGTCCCCAAGGGGAGGCGACAAGCGGGGTGACCCCTCCGGTGTCCCCGCAGGGCTCCGCACCGAGCAGGATTTGTACGTCCGCCTCATTGACTCCATGTCCAAGCAGGTACTGAGACCCCCCCAAAAATCCCCCCCAAAAAAATCCCCCCCAAAAATCCCCCCCGGCCCCACCCGCCGGGGACATCTGGATGTCGCCGCGGCCACACCTGGCCGGGGGCGGGGAGGTGGCGCAGGTGACGGGGCTCGGGAGCGCCTCCCCGGTGCCACCCCGGTGTCGCCGCTGTCCCCTCGGTGTCCCCTCCAGGCCATCATTTACGAGGGGCAGGACAAGAACCCCGAGATGTGCCGGGTGCTGCTGACGCACGAGATCATGTGCAGGTGACAGCCGGGGGGTGACAGGGGTGTCCCCAAGGTCCCTTCGGTGCCAGCTCGTGGTCGCCGAGCCCGTGCTCATTAACGAGCCGAGGCAGCGCCGCTAATTGATCCCGCGACAGGGGACAGGCCATCCCCGGTGTCCCCTCGTGCTTGGGGACTGCGGGTGGCCCTGCTGTGTCACCTGGGGGGGACACGGAGTCTCGGGGTGGGTCCCCAACCCCTTCAGAGCCACCCGAGGGTGACAGGGACGGGTCCCCAGCCCCCTCAGAGCCACCTGGAGGTGACAGGGATGGGTCCCCAACCCCCTCAGAGCCACCCGAGGGTGACACAGAGCCCCCGGGACCCCCAAATCTGTCCCCAGCCCCATAAAGGGGTGGCAAAGTGCCACCCCTGAGTGTCCCCTCCACTGTGTCCCCTCCCTGCTGTCCCCTCTGTCCCCACCCCTGAGTGACGGGGCGGTCCCAGGGTGGGACACGGGGACCTGGCATGTGTCCCCCCCCCCCCCCCCCGGGGTTTGGGGGTCCCTGAGCTCTCGCTGTCCCCTGATGTCCCCTGATGTCCCCTGATGTCACCTGCTGTCCCATGTCCAGCCGCTGCTGTGACAAGAAGAGCTGCGGGAACCGCAACGAGACCCCCTCGGACCCCGTCATCATCGACAGGTGTGGGGACATTGGGGGACATCAGGGACACTGGGGACATCGGGGGACACTGGGGACACGGGGGACCTCATGGTGGCCTGGAGGGGGTGGCAGCCACTGGCAGTGTCCCCAAGCTTGGGGACAGGATGCTGATGAGCCGAGGGACAGCAGAGGGCACTCCGGGTGTCCCCAGGGGGTGACAGATGTCACATCAATAATGGAGGTGGCACCGGGCGCGTTGGGGACATGCCAGGGTGGCCCTGTCCCCGTCCCTGTGGTCCCTCTGTCCCTGTCCCCACCGGGGTCCTTCCTGCCTGTCCTGGTGTCACCTCCCTGGTGCCACCGAGCCAAGCCCGGGGTTGTCACTTGTTGTCCCCTTGTCACTGCCATTGTCCCTGTGTCCCCTGTCACGCAGGTGTCCTGGGGCTGTCCCCACGATGGCGCTTTTGGGGTCACAGGACCCCCCCTGGGGCTGGTGTCCCCTTGGGAGGTGACACCCCGATGGTTGGTGGCCGTGTCCCAAATGTCCCAAATGTCCCTGCGTGCCCCCCTCAGCCTCAGGACTTTTGGGGGGTCCCCCAGTGCCAGGCGTGTCCCCAACCCTCCCCAGGACTTTTGGGGTGTCCCCAGTCCCCTGTCCCCATTCCCAGGACTTTTGGGAGCCACCCAGAACTTTTAGGGAGTCACCCATTGCCAGGTGTGTCCCCAGCCTGTCCCTCCCCATCCCCAGCACTTTTGGGGTGTCCCCTGTCCCCAGTCACAAGACTTTTGGGGTGTCCCCAACCCACCTCAGGAACTTTTGGGGTGTCTCCACCTCCAGCACTTTTGGGGTGTCCCCTGTCCCCATCCCCAGCACTTTTGGGGGGTCACCCACTTGCAGGAGTGTCCCCATCCCACCCCAGCACTTTTAGGGTGTCCCCTCTCCCCATCCCCATCACTTTCGGGGTGTCCCCAATCCCCTGTCCCCATCACTTTTGGGGTTTCCTCTGTCCCCATCCTCGTCACTTTAGGGGTGTCCCCAACCCGCCCCAGGACTTTCGGGATGTCCCCTGTCCCCATTACTTTTGGGGTGTCCCCAATCCCCTGTCCCCATCACTTTCAGGGTGTCCCCAATGCTCTGTCCCCATGCCCTTCGGGGTGTCTCTTGTCCCTTTTGGAGTGTCCCCTGTCCCCATTCCCATCACTTCTGGGGTGTCCCCACCCCATTCCAGTCACTTTTCGGGTGCCCCCATCCCCATCACTTTCGGGGTGCCCCCAACCCGCCCCAGGACTTTTGGGGTGTCCCCTGTCCCTATCCCCATCCCTTTTGGGGGATCATGCAGTTCCAGGCATGTCCCCAACCTGTCCCCTCCCATCCCTGTCACTTTTGGGGTGTTCCCTCTCCCCATTCACAACACTTATGGGGCGCCCCCGTCCCCATCACTTTTGGGGTGTCCCCCATACCCTGTCCCCATCCCCATCACTTTTGGGGTGTCCCCACCCCATTCCAGTCACTTTTGAGGTGTCCTCTGTCCCCATTCACAACACTTTTGGGGTGTCCCCATCACTTTCAGGGCGTCCCCATGTCCCCATTCCCACCCCTTTTGGGGTGTCCCCTGTCCCCATCCCTGTCACTTTTGGGGTGTCCCCAATCCCCTGTCCCCATCCTGATCACTTTTGGGGCATCCCCTGTCCCTGTCACTTTTGGGGTGTCCCCAACCTGCCCCAGCACTTTTTGGGTGTCCCCATCCCCGTCACTTTTGGGGTGTCCCGTCTCCCCATTCCAGTCACTTATGGGGTGTCCCCATTCCCATCCCTTTCGGGGGGTCATGCAGTTCCAGGCATGTCCCCAACCTGTCCCCCCCATCCCTATCACTTTTGGGGTGTCCCCTGCCCCCCTCCCTGTCACTTTCGGGGTGTCCCCTATCCCCATTCACAACACTTCTGGGATGTCCCCATCCCCATCCCCATCACTTTTGGGGTGTCCCCAATCCCCTCTCCCCACCCCCATCCCTTTCAGGGTGTCCCCTCTGCCCATCCCTTTTGGGGTGTCCCCTGTCCCCATCCCCGTCACTTTCGGGGCATCCCCTGTCCTCATCCGCATCACTTTTGGGGTGTCCCCCATCCCCGTCACTTTCGGGGCGTCCCCTGTCCCCATTCCCATCACTTTTGGGTTGTCCCCAACTCGCCCCAGGACTTTTGGGGTGTCCCCAATCTCCTGTCCCCATCCCTGTCCCTTTCGGGCTGTCCCCTGTCCCCATCCCCATCACTTTTGGGGTGTCCCCTCTTCCCATCCCCATCCCTTTCGGGCTGTCCCCATGTCCCCATCCCCATCACTTTTGGGGTGTCCCCTGTCCCCATCCCTTTCGGGCTGTCCCCTGTCCCCATCCCCATCACTTTTGGGGTGTCCCCTGTCCCCGTCCCTTTCGGGGTGTCCCCTGTCCCTTCCGGGGGGGTCACGCAGGGCCAGCCGCGTCCCCAGCCGTGTCCCCAGCCCCCCCTGTCCCCCGTGTCCCCGTGTCCCCCCCCGGGCCAGCCCCGCTGGTTTGAGAGCGCGCTAAGTGCCCCTCTCGCGGCGTTAATCAAATTACCCGGCTGCGAAAATTGACGCTTCTCATTAATTAGCCACGATTATGCTAATTGCGCATTCAAATTTATGCGCCGCGAGCAGAAGGTGCTCGGCAGCGGCGCCGGGCATTTGCATATTCAATGGTAATTAGCGATGCTAATTAATGCGCCGGCCCCGTATTTTTAACTCGCGGGGGTTCAGCCCCAGCCCCCCTACCTGGGGCTGGGATTTGGGGGGTTTAGGGGGGATTTTGTGGGTTTTTTTGGGGGGATTTGGGGCTCCCCCGCGGCCGCGCTGTGCCGGGGGTGGCGGGGCCGTTTTTGGGGCGTTTTCCCGGTGTTTTGGGGGCGTTTTTGGGGTGTTTCCCGGCGTTTTCCAGCTTCTCCATTGCCCTGATGGCCACCCGCGGGGCGGGAATGGGATTATGGGGATGTGGGGAGTGGGGGGAACCCCTCTTCTCCCGCCTTGTTCCATAAGGTAGGACCCCCTTTCTGTGGGGTCGGGACCCCCTCAGTGTGAGATCCCCTTTTTGTGGGGTCCCCCTTTTCCATGGGGTCCTAGAAATGAGATCCCCTTTTTGTGGGATCCCCCTTTCCATGGGGAGCCCCTCACTGTGGGATCCCCCTTTTTTTTTTGAGATCCCTCTTTTCCATGGGATTCTCTAAATGAGATCCCTTTTTGTGGGATCCCCCTTTTTGTGGGATCCCCCTTTTTTGGGATCCCCCTTTTTTTGGGATCTCCCTTTTTTAGGGATCCCCCTTTTCCATGGGGAGCCCCTCGCTGTGGGACCCCCATTTCATGGGATCTGCTTTTTGTGGGATGCCCCTTTCCATGGAAGCCCTTTTTTCATGGGATCCCCTCATCCATGGGATCCCCATTCCCTGGGACCCCCTTTCCATGGGATCCTCCCCTCCATGGCAGTTCCTTTTTATGGGATGCCCTCCCCATGAGATCCCTTTTTGTGGGATCCCCTGATTTGTGGGATCCCCTTTTCCCTGTGATCCCCTCATCCATGGGACCGCTTTTTTGTGGGATCTCTTTCCCTGGGACCCCCTCTCTGTAGGAACAACTTTCCCTTGAAACCCCTTTTCTATGGGATCCCCATTCCCTGGGATCCCCCTTTCCATGTAACCCCTTTTTTGTGGGATCCTTTTCCCCATGACCCTTTGTTTGTGGGATCCCCTTTTTGCAGGATCCCCTTTTTGTGGGGTCCCTGGGATCCTTTTCCCCCCGGAGACCCTTTTTTCCTGGGATCCCCTTTTTGTGGGATCCCCTCTAGCTGAGACCCCTTTTCCGAGGGATCCCCTTTTTTTGGGACCTGCTTTTTGTGGGATCCCCCTTTCTTTTGGGACCCCCTTTTTCTGGGACCCCCTTTTTTTGTGAGATCCCGCTTTCCTGGGACTCCCTTTTTATGGGATCCCCTTTTCATGTGAACCCTTTTCTGTGGAATCCCCATTCCCTGGGAGCCCCTTTTTTGTGGGATCCCCCTTTTTATGTGTCCCCTTTTTATGGGATCCCCTTTCCATGTAACCCCTTTTTTTGTGGGATCCCCATTCCCTGGAATCCCCCTCCGTGTCCCCCCAGCCTGACCCAGGGCTGAGCCCACTTGGGGTCCCCCCAGATGTCCCCAAACCCTGTGTGACCCCAAGGACGGGCCCAGGAGTCCCCAATGTTCCCAGGGACCCTGGTGTCACCCCCAGCGGGATGGGGACAGGGAGGGACACTGGGATGGGATGGGGACACTGGGATAGGGACAGGGAGGGACATGGGATGGGAACCTGTGTGTCCTCCACCCCGTTGTCCCCAGCGGTGTCACCAGTGCCATGTCAAGGGGGACACTGGGCTGGGATGGGACAGTGGGATTGGGACAGGGTGGCACAATGGGGTGGGGACAGAATGGGACATGGGAATGGGGACAGTGGGATGGGGACAGGGTGACTTTGTTGGATGGGGACAATGGAAGAGGGACAGGATGGGGACACTGGGTTGGGGACACTGGGCTGGGGACAGGATAGGGACACCAGGATGGGGACACTGGGATAGAGATGGGGACACTGGGATGGGGACAGGGAGGGACACTGGGACGGGGACACTGGGATAGAGATGGGGACACTGGGATGGGGACAATGGGATGGGGACAGAGTAGGACAGGGATGGGGACAGAGTGGAGACACTGGGATGGGGGTGGGGACAGTGGGATGGGGACAGAGCAGGACAGGGATGGGGACACTGGGATAAGGATGGGGACACTGGGATGGGCATGGGGACAGTGGGATGGGGACAGAATTGGACAGGGATGGGGACAGGATGGGGACACTGGGATGGGGACAGCAGAATGGGGATGGGGACAATGATGGGGTGGTGACAAGAAGGGACAGTGGAACGGGGACACAATGGGACATTGGGATGCAGGATAGGGACAGAATGGGGACACTGGGATGGGGACGGGAACGCCGGGATGGGGACAGGATGGGGACACCAGGATGGAGATGGGGACACCGGGATGGGGACAATGATGGGGTGGTGACAAGAAGGGACAGTGGAACTGGGACAGAATGGGAACACTGGGATGGGGACACCAGGAGTGGGGACACCATGGGGACACTGAGATTGGGGGACACCAAGATGGGGACACTGGGATGGGGACAAAGATGGGGTGGTGACAAGAAGGGACAGCAGAATGGGGACACAATGGGACATTGGGATGGGGACAGAATGGGGACACTGGGATGGGGACACCGGGATGGGGACAATGATGGGGTGGTGACAGGAAGGGACAGCAGAACGAGGACAGAACGGGACATTGGGGTGGGGACACCAGGAGTGGGGACACCATGGGGACACTGAGATTGGGGACACCATGAGGGACACGTTTGTCCCCTCTTTTTTCTCCCCCCCGCCCAAAAAAAAAATTTCAGGTTTTTCCTCAAGTTTTTCCTCAAGTGCAACCAGAACTGCCTGAAGAACGCCGGGAACCCGCGGGACATGCGGCGCTTCCAGGTGACACTTGGGGACATCACCGAGAGGGTGGAGGGGACACCAGAAAGGGGTGTAGGAGACCCCGAAAGGGTTCCCCAAAGGGGTCGAGGGGAATTGGGGGCTCGATTCCCCCCGTTCGGGGGGAATCGAGCCCCCAATTCCCCTCGACCCCTTTGAAAAATCCCAAATTTCCCGCTACCCTAAAAAATCCACCGCCGCCCTATAAAACAGCCCAAATTTTGAGCCCAAAAAGGGGTGCGGTGACCCCAAAAGGATTTCCCAAAGGGGTTGAGGGGAATCAAGTCTTCAATTCCCCTCAAACCCCTTGAAAATCCCAAATCCGCTGCCCCCACCCTAAAAAATCCACTGCCACCCTATAAAAGGTGACAGTTCGAGGCGACGCTTGGGGACACCACAGATAGGGTGGAGGGCACCCCAAAAAGGGTTTAAGGTGACCCCAAAAAGATTTCCTAAAGGGGGTGAGGGGAATTGGGTCTCCAGTTGCAATTGACCCCTTTGAAAATCCCAAATCTGCCGCCGCCCTATAAAAGGTGACACTTCCAGGTGACACTTGGGGACATCATGGAGGAGATCCCAAAAGGGGGTGCAGGTGACCCCAAAAAAGATTTCCCAAAGGGGTCGAGGGGAATCGAGTCCCCAGTTCCCATCAACCCCTTTGAAAATCCCAAATTTACCGCCACCCTAAAAAATCCATCGCCGCCCTATAAAAAACCCCAAATTTTGGCCCCCAAAAGGGGTGCAGGTGACCCCAAAAGGATTTCCTAAAGGGGTCAAGGGGAATTGGGTCTCCAGTTCCCATCAACCCCTTTGAAAATCCCAAATTTACCGCCACCCTAAAAAATTTACCACCACCCTATAAAAGGTCACACTTGGGGACATCACCAAGAGGGTGGAGGAGATCCCAAAAAGCGTTTCAGGTGACCCCAAAAAGATTTCCCAAAGGGGTCGAGGGGAATTGGGTCCCCAGTTTGCCTTGACCCCTTTGAAAATCCCAAATTTGCTGCCACCCTATAAAAAACCCCAAATTTTGACCCCTAAAAGGGGTTCATCTGACCCCAAAAGGATCCAGTCTCCAATTCCCCTCAAACCCCTTGAAAATCCCAAATCCGCTGCCCCCACCCTAAAAAATCCACTGCCACCCTATAAAGGGTGACAATTGGAGGCAACGCTTGGGGACACCACAGATAGGGTGGAGGACACCCCAAAAAGGGGTTCGGGTGACCCCAAAAAGATTTCCGGTAGGGGTCAAGGGGAATCAAGTCCCCAGTTCCCCTGACCCATTTGAAAAATCCCAAATCCGCCACCACCCTAAAAATCATCTACCACCACCCTATACAAACACCCCCAAATTTCGACCCCTAAAATGTGGAGTGAGGTGCAGGTGACCCCAAAAGGATTCCCCAAAGGGGTCGAGGGGAACTGGGGACTCGATTCCCCCCGAACGGGGAAAACCCCTTTAGGGTTTCCCTCGGATACCCCCCAAACCCCTTTAGGGTCACCCTCACTCCCCCAAATCCCCCCCAGGAAAACCCAAACCCCTTTTAGGGCCACCCCCCCAAGCCCTTTTAGGGTTACCCCCACTCCCCCAAATTCCCCCCAGAGGACCAGAGGACCCCAAACCCCTTTTAGGGTCACCCCTTCAGGGACCTTCCCAAACCCCTTTTAGGGTCACCCCCAGCCCCGCCAAATCCCCTCAAGAGACCCCAAATCCCCTCAAAACCCCCTCAGGACCCCTCCAGCAGACCCCAAACCCGCTTTAGGGTCACCCCCAGTCCCACAGATTCCCCCAGGGGACCCCAAACCCCTTTTAGGGCCACGCCCTCAGGGACCCCCCTGCCCAAGCCCTTTTAGGGTCACCCCCAGCACCCCAAATCCCCCCAAGAGACCCCAAACCCCCTCAAAACCCCCTCAGGACCCCCTCCAGAGGGCCCCAAACCCCTTTTAGGGTCACTCCAAATCGCCCAAATTCCCCCCAGGGAAATCCAAACCTTTTTTAGGGTGACCCCGTAATGGAACCCTCCCCCCCCAGGCCCTTTTTAGGGTCACCCTCACTCCCCCAAATTCCCCCCAAGAGACCCCAGATCCCTTTTAGGGTCACCCCAAGACCTCCAAGTTCCCCCCAGGGAAACCCAAACCCGTTTTAGGGTCACCCCCAGCCCCGCCAAATCCCTGCAAGAGACCCCAAACCCCCTCAAAACCCCCTCAGGACCCCTCCAGCAGACCCCAAACCCATTTTAAGACCACCCCCACTCCCCCAAATTCCCCCCAGGGGACCCCAAACCCCTTTTAGGGCCACGCCCTCAGGGACCCCCCTGCCCAAACCCGTTTTAGGGTCACCCCCAGCCCCCAAATCCCCCCCAAGAGACCCCAAACCCCCTCGAAACCCCCTCAGGACCCCATCCAGCAGACCCCAAACCCCTTTTAGGGCCACCCCCATTCCCCCATCCCCTAAAAGGGAACCCCCCCGCCCCCCCTTTATTCCCGTCCCCCCCGATCCCACAAACCCCACAGATTCCCCCCCCTTTTCCCGCCGCTCTCCCGCCGCCGGTGCCGCGATGCAAATGGGGTCGTTAATCACCGAAATGTCATAATTAACATCTCGTTAGCGAGCCCTGATGAACTTCGGGGGGGGCCAGGACCCAGCTGCGACCGGGGAAGGGGGGGGGGGGTTGGCGGGGGGGGGGGAGAGCGGAGATTTTTGGGGTTTTCAGGCCGGATTTGGGGTTTTTTTATAGGGCGGCGGTGGGATTTGCAGGGTGGCGGCGGATTTGGGGTTTCTCAAAGGGGTCGAGGGATTTGGGGGGAATTTGGGGGAAATTTGGGGGGAATTTGGGGGAGTGGGGTTGACCCTAAAAAGGGTCTGGGGGGGGTCCCTTAGGGGGTGTCCCTAAAAGGGGTTTGGGGTCCTCTGGGGGGAACTTGGAAGACTTGAGGTGACCCTAAAAGGGATTTGGGGAGGTCTCTGAAGGGGTGGCCCTAAAAGGGGTTTGGGGTCCTCTGGGGGGGACTGGGGGTGACCCTAAAAGGGATTTGGGGACCCCTGGGGGGAATTTGGGGGAGTGGGGGTGACCCTAAAATGGGCCTGGGGGGGGTCGGGTCCCCTTAGGGGGCGGCCCTAAAAAGGGTTTGGATTTCCCTGGGGGGAATTTGGGGGCGTGGGGGTGACCCTAAAAGGGATTTGGGGGGGTCCCTGAAGGGGTGGCCCTAGAAGGGGTTTGGGGTCTCCTGGAGGGGTCCTGAGAGGGCCTCAGGGGGGTTTGGGGGGATTTGGGGGAGTCAGGGTGGCCCTAGAAGGGGTTTGGGGTCCTCTGGGGGGACTTTGGGGTAGTGAAGGTGACCCTAAAAGGGCCTGGGGGGTCCCTTAAGGGGCGGCCCTAAAAAGGGTTTGGATTTCCTTGGGGGGAATTTGGGCGATTGGGAGTGACCCTAAAAGGGGTTTGGGGTCCTCTGGGGGGAATCTGTGGGACTGGGGGTGACCCTAAAAGGGATTTGGGGGGTCCCTTAGGGGGTGACCCTAAAAGGGGTTTGGGTTTCCCTGGGGGGAATTTGGGGGCGTGGGGGTGACCCTAAAAGGGGTTTGGGGAGGTGCCTGAAGGGATGGCCCCAAAAGGGGTTTGGGGTCTCCTGGAGGGGTCCTGAGGGGGCCTCAGGGGGGTTTGGGGGAGTCAGGGTGGCCCTAAAAGGGGTTTGGGGTCCTCTGGGGGGAATTGGGGGGACTGGGGGTGACCCTAAAATGGGCCTGGGAGGGGGGTCAGGTCTCCTTAGGGGGCGGCCCTAAAAAGGGTTTGGATTTCCCTGGGGGGAATTTGGGGGTGTGGGGGTGACCCTAAAAGGGGTTTGGGGTTCCTCTGGGGGGAATCTGTGGGACTGGGGGTGGCCCTAAAAGGGGTTTGGGTTCTCCTTGAGGGGAACTTGGAGGTCTTGGGGCGACCCTAAAAGGGGTTTGGGGGGGTCCCTGAAGGGGTGGCCCTAGAAGGGGTTTGGGGTCTTCTGGAGGGTCCCTTAGGGGGCGGCCCTAAAAGGGGTTTGGGTTTCCCTGGGGGGAATTTGGGGGAGTGAGGGTGGCCCTAAAAGGGGTTTGGGGGGTGTTGGGGTCCCCTGGGTGTCCCCTGAGTGTCCTGGGGGAAGGAGCTCGGCAGCCTGGGGGGGTCCCTTGGGGGGGCTGGGGACCCCAGGATGGGGGGGCCACCCTTGGGCCACCGCTGTGACACCACGGGGACACCACGGGGACACCACGGGGACACCACAGCCAGAGCCCACTGTGGTGTGACAGGGATGGGGACACGATGGGGACACGATGGGGACATTGTGGGGACACCACACTCAGCGCAGACATTGTCCCTGTGGTTTGACAGGGCTGTGACAGGGGTGGGGACACCGTGGGGACACCATGGGGACACCATACACAGCGTCCCTGCGGTGTGACAGGGATGGGGACATCATGGGGACATCATGGGGACACCACACACAGCATCCCTGCGGTGTGACAGGGATGGGGACACCATGGGGACATCATGGGGACACCACACACAGCGTCCCTGTGGTGTGACAGGGATGGGGACACCATGGGGACATCATGGGGACAGCACACATGGAATCCTTGTGCTGTGACAGGGATGGGGACACCGTGGGGACATTGTGGGGACACCACACACAATGTCCCTGTGCTGTGACAGGGGATGGGGACACTGTGGGGACACCACACACAGCATCCCTGCTTTGTGACAGGGATGGGGACACCATGGGGACATCATGGGGACAGCACACGCGGAATCCCTGTGGTGTGACAGGGATGGGGACACCATGGGGACATCATGGGGACACCACATACAGCATCCCTGCTTTGTGACAGGGATGGGGACACCATGGGGACATCATGGGGACACCACACACAGCGTCCCTGTGGTGTGACAGGGATGGGGACATCATGGGGACACCACACACAGCGTCCCTGTGGTGTGACAGGGGAGGGGACACCCCTGGGACACTACAGGGACACGGCACCCAGTGGCCCTGCGGTGTCCCCAGCCGGGCCACCACGGGGTGAGCGTGTCCCCTGTCCCCGCAGGTGGTGGTGTCCACCACGGTGCACGTGGACGGCCACGTCCTGGCCGTGTCTGACAATATGTTCGTCCACAACAACTCCAAGCACGGCCGGCGCGCCCGGCGCCTCGACCCCTCCGAAGGTCAGGGGACACCTGGGGACATCGTGGGGACATCTCGGGGACAGGCGTTGGGACCCTGCCAGCGCGGCCTGGCACCCCTGGGGCGATATCTGTGTCCCCACCCTGCTGTCCCCAATGTTTGTGCTCGTCCGTGGTTGGGTGTCCATGGGTTCCTCCCCATCTGTGTCACCGTGGCCACCTTGGGGACATCTTGGGGACATGTGTTGGGACCCTGCCAATGTGGCCTGGCACCCCCTGGATGATCCCTGTGTCCCCTCCCTGCTGTCCCCAATGTCTGGTGGGCCTATCCATGGGTGTCTGTCCCCATCCATGTCACCATGACCACCTGGGGACATCTTGGGGACAAGTTTTGGGACCCTGCCAGCCTGGCCTGTCCCCACCCTGCTGTCCCCACCTGCTGTCCCCAATGTTTGTGCTCGCTTATGGTTGGGTGTCCATGGGTTCCTCCCCATCTGTGTCACCGTGGCCACCTTGGGGACACCTGGGGACATCTTGGGGACATGTTTGGGACCCTGCCAGCGTGACCTGGCAGGCCCTGGCTGTCCTCAGTGTCCCCACCCTGTGTCCCCACCCTGCTGTCCCCAATGTCTGGTGGGCCCATCCATGGGTGTCTCTGTCCCCATCTGTATCACCGTGGCCACCTTGGGGACATCTTGGGGACAAATTTTGGGACCCTACCAGCGTGGCCTGGCACCCCCTGGGGTGATAGCTGTGTCCCCACCCTGTGTCCCCACCCTGCTGTCCCCAATGTCTGGTGGACCTATCCATGCATGTGTCTGTCTGTCCCCACCTGTATCACCGTGGCCACCTTGGGGACATCTTGGGGACAAGTTTTGGGAGCCCCCAGCGTGGCCTGGCACCCCCTGGGGTGATAGCTGTGTCCCCACCCTGCTGTCCCCAAGTGTCTGTGCCCGTCCATGCTGGGTGTCCGTGGGTGCCTCTGTTTGTCCCCACCTGTGTCACCGTGGTCACACGTGCGTGTCCCCAGCCACGTCCATGTGGCCACCTGTGATTGTCACCATCTGTGTCCTTATGTCTGTCCCCAGTCGTATCCCTGTGGCCATTTATGTGTCCCCAGCCATGGCCACATCCCTGTGTCCCCATATCTGTCCCACTCCATGTCCGTGTCTGTCCCACTCCATGCCCTCATGTCCCCATCCATGGCCACGTCCCCATGTCTGTGCATGTCCATGTCCCCGTACCTGTCCCTGTGTCCCCATGCCTGTCCCCACGTCTGTCACGATCCACGCCCATGTCCCCATCCATATCTGTGTCCCCATTCCATGTCCACATACCTGTCCCTGTGTCCCCATGCCTGTCCCAGTCCATGTCCCCATTCCTGTCCCCTCTTCCCTGCCCCCACCCCACTGTCCCTATCCCTGTGTCCCCATGCCTGTCTCCATCCATGTCCATGTGTCCATGTCCCCACGTCTGTCCTCATCCATGTCCATGTCCCCATTCCTGTCCCTGTGTCCCCATGCCTGTCCCCATCCATGTCCATGTGTCCATGTCCCCATGTCTGTCCCCATTCCATGTCCATGTCCCCATTCCTGTCCCTGTGTCCCCATGCCTGTCTCCATCCATGTCCATGTGTCCACGTCCCCACATCTGTCCTCATCCATGTCCATGTCCCCATTCCTGTCCCTGTGTCCCCTTGCCTGTCCCCATCCATGTCCATGTGTCCATGTCCCCACGTCTGTCCCCATTCCATGTCCATGTCCCATGCCTCTCCCAGTCCATGTCCCCTTGCCTGTCCCCTCTTCCCTGTCCCTCTCCACCCCTCTGTTCTTGCAGTCACTGTCCCAGTTCTGCCACCCCCTCTGTCCCCACCATCACTGTCCCTGTCCCCTCCACCCCTCTGTCCCTGCCATCGCTGTCCCTATTCTTCCACCCTCTGTCCCCATCCCTCTGTCCCTGCCTCCTCCACCCCATCTCTGTCCCTGTCCCCTCCATCCCTCTGTCCCCATCCCTCTGTCCCTGTCCCCTCCACCCCATCTCTGTCCCTGTCCCCTCCATCCCTCTGTCCCCACCATCGCTGTCCCTGTCCCCCCCCCATCTCTGTCCTTGTCCCCTCACGGCTGTCACTGTCCCCTCCAGCAGCCACCCCCTGCATCAAGGCCATCAGCCCCAGCGAGGGCTGGACCACGGGCGGTGCCACCGTCATCGTCATCGGGGACAACTTCTTCGATGGCCTCCAGGTGCTCTTCGGCACCGTGCTGGTGTGGAGCGAGGTACGGCCGGGGTGGCGCAGGGACACCTTGGGGACACCTTGGGGACACCCTGGGGACACCGCTGAGGCCGTGTCCCCCCCCCCACCCCACAGCTCATCACCCCCCACGCCATCCGCGTGCAGACGCCCCCCCGGCACATCCCGGGGGTCGTGGAGGTGACATTGTCCTACAAGGCCAAGCACTTCTGCAAGGGCGCCCCGGGACGCTTCGTCTACACCGGTGAGGGACAGCGGGGACAGGGACACCGGGGCTGGGGACATCGGGGTTGGGTGAGGATATCAGGGTTGGGGTGGGGACATTGGGACTGGGGACATCAGGGCTGGACTGGAGACACTGGGACTGGGGACATTGGGACTGGGACATCAGTCTGGACTGGGGACGTTGGGGTTGGGATGGGAACACCCAGGAATGGGATAGAGACCCAATCCCAAGAGGCCAACTGGGATTGGGATAGAGACCACTGGGATTGGGATAGAGACCCTTGGGACTGGGATGGGGACATTGGGACGGGGGACATTGCGGTTGGGGTGGGGACATTGGGGCTGGGACATCAGGACTGGACTGGGGATGTTGGGGTTGGGATGGGGACATCGGGACTGGGATGGGGACATCGGGACTGGGATGGGGACATTGGGACTAGGGTGGGGACATTGGGACTGGGGACATTGGGATTGGGATGGGGGGACCTGGGATTGAGATAGGGCCACCCAGGAATGGGGTAGAGACCCAATCCCAAGAGGCCAACTGGGATTGGGATAGAGACACCTGGGACTGGGATGGGGACATTGGGCTTGGGGTGGGGACATCGAGACTGGGGTGGGGACACCTGGGAATGGGATGGAAACACCCAGGGTTGAGATGGGGACATTGGGAATGGGGTGGGGACATCGGGATTGGGGACACCTGGGAATGGGGTGGGGACATTGGGATTGGGGTGGGGACACCTGAGAATGGGATAGAGAGTCTTGGGGTTGGGCTAGAGACACCTGGGAATGGAGTCGGGACACCAAGAATGGGATGGGGACACCTGGGAATGGGATGGAGACCACTGGGATTGGGATGGAAAGTCCTGGGCTGGGGACACCTGGAATTGGGATGGGGACACCTGGGACTGTGACATGCACTCGTGGGATGGGGACACAAATGCCAGGAAAGGAACGCAGACCCCGGGAAGGGGACAGAGCCCCTGTGACAGTGACACAGACACCTGGGACAGTGCCATGGACCCTGGGACAATGTCCTAGCCCCGGAACATGGGGACAGTGTGACAGTGAGGGCGGTGTCCCCTGTCCCCAGCCCTGAACGAGCCCACCATCGATTACGGGTTCCAGCGGCTGCAGAAGGTGATCCCGCGGCACCCCGGGGACCCCGAGCGCCTGCCCAAGGTAGGGGACAGCGACACCCCCGGGGGACAGTGACAGCGACACCCCCGGGGACACGGGGCAAAGGGCAGGGAGGGGGTGACAGTTGTTGTGTCCCCTGGGTGTGGCAGTTCTTGGGGCAGGGAGGGAGGGCGGGGTTGGGGACACAGGGGGGACATGGCGGGGTCATTGGGGACACGGAATGGGGACATGGCGGGGTCATTGGGGACATGGAAGGGGGGGGGTCAGGGGTGGTGACCAGGGGGACACAGGAGGGGCACTGGGGACACAGAATGGGGACATGGGGTGACCATGGGGGGGGACAAGGGGGTGGTCACTGGAGGCACAGAACGGGGGGCACAGGGGGGACACGGGGTGGGGTCATTGGGGACACGAAATGGGGACACAGGGGGACCATAGGGTGTGGACTGGGGGTGCGGCACCCCCTGACCTCCCTGTCCCCTCTCTGTCCCCTCCCCTGTCCCCTCGCTGTCCCCAGGAGGTGCTGCTAAAGCGCGCGGCCGACCTGGTGGAGGCGCTTTATGGGGTCCCCCACAGCAACCAGGTGTGTGGGGACCCCTTGGGGACACCCCTGGGACACCCTCAGAACCTGCCTGGGACCCCCCATCCTGAGGACAACCCCTGGGACCCCCCCCAGTGTCCCCTGGGAACCCCTTGGGGACACCCCTGGGACACCCTCGAGTCCCCCCTGCCACACCTGGAGGGTCCTGGTCCCCTCCCCAGCCCTGGGAGGTGACACCAGCTGGGACAGTCCCAGCCACCCCCGGCCCATGCCAGGGTCACCCCGGGCTCTGTGGGTGGTGGGGTGGCACTGTGGGGTGGCACCAAGAGGTGACACTGTGGGGTGGCACTGTGGAGTGGCACTATGGGGTGACAGCAAGAGGTGACACTATGCTGGAGGGCGGCTCTGCAGGGTGACATCAAGGGGTGGCACTGTGGGGTGGCACCAAGAGGTGACGCTGCGGGGGCACCATCGAGGGGTGAAAATGAGAGGTGACACTTTAGGGTGACACTATGCTGGAGGGTGACACTGTGGGGTGGCACAGAGAGGTGACACTGCGGGGTGGCACCAAGGGCTTACTCTGTGGGGTGACACTGAGGCGTGGCACTGCAGGGTGACATCGAGGGGTGACACTGTGGGGTGACACCCAGAGGTGCCACCAAGCAGTGCCACCCTCCCTCGGTGACACCGCTGCCGTGTCCCCAGGACGTGCTGCTGAAGCGGGCGGCCGACGTGGCCGAGGCGCTCTACAGTGTCCCCAGGGCCCCCGCGCATGTCACTGTCCCCTCCTTCGCTGGGGGACAGCTCGGCCTCGCCATGGGCGACTCCCCGCAGGGCTCCGAACAAGGTGCGCGGTGACCTCAGAGTGGCGGGAGGGCTTTTGTCCCCTCCCCGGGTGGTGCCACCTGTCCCTGTCCCCTCAGGGCTGTGACCAAGGTGTTCGATGGCCTCGGGGTGGCGGGAGGGCTTTTGTCCCCTCCCTGGGTGGTGCCACCCGTCCCTGTCCCCTCAGGGCTGTGACCAAGGTGTGAGGTGGCCTCAGGGTGGCCTCGGGGTGGCGGGAAGGTTTTTGTCACCTCCCCGGCTGGTGCCACCTGTCGCTGTCCCCTCAGGGCTCCCCATAAGGTGTGCGATGGCCTCGAGGTCACCTCAGGGTGGCGGGAAGGTTTTTGTCCCCTCTCCATGAGGTGCCACCTGTCCCTGTCCCCCCAGGAGTCTGACCAAGGTGTTCGATGGCCTCGGGGTGGCCTTGAGGTGGCGGGAGGGCTTTTGTCCCTTCCCCGCCTGGTGCCACCTGTCGCTGTCCCCTCAGGACTCTGACCAAGGTGTGAGGTGGCCTCAGGGTGGCGGGAAAGTTTTTGTCACCTCCCCGGCTGGTGCCACCCATCCCTGTCCCTTCAGGGCTCCCCATAAGGTGTGCGATGGCCTCGGGGTGTTGTGTCCCCTATGCAGGCGGTGCCACCTGTCCCTGTCCCCTCAGGGCTCTGTCCAAGGTGCGCGGTGGCCTCGGGGTGGCCTCGGGGTGCCGAGAGGGCTTTTGTCCCCTCGCCAGGAGGTGCCACCTCTGGCTGTCCCCTTGGGGCTCCCCATAAGGTTCTCGGTGGCCTCGGGGAGCTGTGTCCCCTCCCCGGCGGGTGCCACCGTGTCGCTGTCCCCGCAGGGCTGTGACCAAACCGCGCGGTGTCCCCGGGGCAGGGTGGGGGCGCTCCGGAGTGTCTCTGTCCCCTCTCCAGGAGGTGCCACCGTGTCGCTGTCCCCGCAGGGTTCTCGCGCAGCCCCGGGACGCCCCCGGCGCGGGGGTTCGGCCCCCCGGGCTCGGCCCCCCAGCCCGGCTTTGCCGGGGCCACCGGGGGCTTCGGCGGGGCCACCATGGCCGGCCTGGGGGTGCCCGGGTCCCCTCCGAGCTTCCTGAACGGCTCCACCGCCACCTCCCCCTACGCCAGTGAGTGACACGCCTGGGGACACCCCTGGAGGGAGGGGACGCGGGTTCCTGGGGGTCCCCAAAGCCGTGTGGCAGCCCTGGGGGCGTTCCTGAAGTCATGGCCCCTCACAAGGGGTCCCCAAAGTCATTGTGGGGTCCCCAGAGTCATGGGCCAGCCCTGTGGGGTCCCCAAAGCCGTGTGACAACACTGGAGTGGCCCCAAAGCCACCACTGAGGGTGGAAGAGGGAGCGGGGACATGGCCAGCTGAGGTGGGACAGCCCTGTCCTTGTCCCCATCCCTGTCCTGGCCCATCATTATCATTGTCCCTGTCCCTGGCTCTCTCCTTGTCCCTGTCCCCATCCCTGTGCCTCTCCCTGTCCCCTTCCCTGTCCTTGTCCCTGTCCCCATCCTGGCCCATCGTTGTCATTGTCCCTGTCCCTGGCTCTCTCCCTGTCCCCATCCCTGTGCCTGTCACTATCCTTGTCCCCTTCCCTGTCCTGTCCCCATCCCTGGCCCCATTCTGGCCCTGTCCCTGTCTCTCCCTCTCTCCCTGGTCCCATTCTGGCCCTCTGCTTGTCCCTGTGTCTGCCTCTCCCTGTCCCCATCCCTGTCCCCATCCCTCTCCTGTCCCATTCCCTGTCCTGTCCCTGTCCCCATCCTTGTCCCCATCCTGGCCCTGTCCTTGTCTCTGCCTCTCTCCCCATCCCCATCCCCGTCCTGTCCCTGTCCCCATCCCTCTCCTGTCCCTATCCCTGTCCCTGTCCCCATCCCTCTCCTGTCCCCATCCCTGTCCTGTCCCTGTCCCCATCCCCGTCCCTGTCCCCATCCCTCTCCTGTCCCCATCGCTGTCCCTGTCTCACCCCCGTCCCCTCTCAGTCCTGCCCGCCAGTCCCCCGCTGGGCGCCTCGTCCGTCGCTGTCACCTCGGGCGCGGGCACTGCCACCTCCTCTCCGGGTGGCTTCTCCTTCTCCCCGGTGACGATGATCTCGGCCGTGAAGCAGAAGAGCGCCTTCGCCCCCGTGCTGCGCCCGCCGGGGTCCCCCCCGCCCGCCTGCGCCAGCGCCCTGCAAGGTCAGCCTGTCCCCAAGGCCACCAGGGCCACCAAGGCCACCACAGTCCCTGACACCCAGCCCCGGGTGGCCCCAGCCCCATGGAGGGTCCCTGGTGTCACCGTGTCCATTGCACGTTCCTGGCTCTCTGGTCAGGGCTCTGCTCTGTGCCACCCTTGTCCCTCTCTGTCCCCAGTGTCCCCAAGGTCCCTGACACCCAGCCCCGGGTGGCTGCTGCCCCGTGGAGGGTCCCTGCTGTCAGCACACTACTGATGTCCTGTGCCTGGGCATGGCTGGGGCTGCCCTGTGTCACCTGTGTCCCTCTCTGTCCCCAGGGGCCCTGACATCCGTCCCCAGGGGCCCTGAAATCTGTCCCCAGCCCCTTGGAGGGTCCCCGGTGTCACCGTGTCCCTTGCACCTTTCTGGGTCTCTGGTCAGGGCTCTGCTCTGTGCCAGCCCTGTCCCTGTCCACCAGTGTCCCCAGTGTCCCCAGGGTCCCTGACATCTGTCCCCAGCCCCATGGAGGGTCCCTGGTGTCACCACACTGCTGTGTCCTGTGCCTGCGCATGGCTGGGGCTGCCCTGTGCCACCCCTGGGGCCTGTCCTGCTGTGTCCCCAGTGTCCCCAAGGCCCCCAGTGTCCCCAACACCCACCCCGAGTCCCCCTGCCCCACAGAGAGTCCTCAGTGTCACCACACTCCCTGCCTGATGTCCCTGCCCTGTGCCACTTGTGTCCCCAGTGTCCCCAGTGTCCCCAATGTCCCCAATGTCCCCTGGCTGACGCTGTCTCCACCCTGCCCAGACCCAGCTTTCGAGGACTCAGACAAATTCCACGCTCCGGCGCGGCCGCTCCAGGGATTGGCCTATTCCTAAGGACGGCGTCTCCGGAGGGGCTCCGGACCCCCCATCCCGCCGGGACAAGGACTGGGGACATCCCTGTCCCCTCCCCTCGGAGCTGGGCAGAGCCGCCAGGCCCAGCGGGATGAGGGGACCCGGCCCCCCGATGTCCCCACCCCGGGTGGCCCCAGCCTGGCCTGGCTGAGGGGGGACTTGGGGAAATCCTGGAATGAGCCAAAATTCCTGGGTTTGGCCTCGGGAAGAGGCGGAGAGAGCCAGGAATGGGGCGGAGGAGGGAGAGGGGTGGAAGCGCTGGGATGGGCGGGAGGGGTGGCCCAGGATGGGAGGGATGATCCAGAAAAGGATGGAAGCTCTGGGATGAGATGGATGTTCCAAAGTGGGATGGATGATCCAAGGTGGGGTGGATGATCCGAGGTGGGATGGAAGCTCTGGAAAAGGAAGGATCATCCAAGGTGGGATGGATGCTCCAAGTTAGGGTGGACAATCCAGCTGGGATAGAAGCTCTGGGATGAGGTGGATGCTCCAGGTTGGGATGCATGCTCCAGGCTGGTATGGATGTTTTGAGGTGGGATGGAAGCTCTGGAAAAGGATGAATGCTCCAGGTTGGGATGGATGATCCAAGGTGGGATGGAAACTCCAGGATGGTTTGGATGATGCAGGTGGGATGGATGTTCCAATGTGGGATGGAAGCTCTGGAAAAGGAGGGATCATCCAAGGTGGGATGGATTCTCCAGATTGGGATGGATGATCCAGGTGGGATAGATGCTCAAAGGTGGGATGGAAGCTCTGGAAAAGGAGGGATCATCTAAGGTGGGATGGATTCTCCAGATTGAGATGGATGATCCAAGGTGGGGTGGATGCTCCAGGTTGGGATGGATGCTCCAGGTGGGATAGATGCTCAAAGGTGGGATGGAAACTCTGGAAAAGGATGGATGATCCAAGGTAGGATGGATGATCCACATTGGATGGAAGCTT